>NC_086334.1:47802038-48130788 GCF_032445375.1 Bacillus rossius redtenbacheri
CTTAAAGACATTTGCTGTAATAAGTTGTTGTAGTTAATATTTTTACAATAGATTCATTCGTAGTGCATGTGTGTTTACTGTTGGTGCAAGGAAAGTAGACCGCTGAGCTGATTCCCCAGTTTGACCTGAGTTTCAGGTACAATCAGAATACATGAAGATAGCCAGGCCACGAGTTTCCGAGTATGAAGCGGACAACTTGTAGCATTGCAAAATGGGTCATAAGAATATTAAGAATAAATTTGAGGTGAAGGATATTTTTTTTTGTTGATATAGAAAACAGTTCAGATATGTTAAGAATTGTTATTAATTACTTTGGTTAAATTTCATGTGAAAGCCTTAAAATACTTATTTCCTTGAGATACTTAATTATGAATTTGAGGGTTAACTCTAATTCATAATAATTAATGTTGATATTTGATAATTAATGTCAGTAATTGTTTTGTTTAAAGCAGTATATATTATAATTTTACAGGACATCATTTTTAAACAAAAGTTTTTATATGAATTTCAACTTTGTTTACTAAATTTTTAACATTGTATTTGAATTTTTTGGGTAATTTTATATTCTATTGGATATTGCTAGTGTAATATTTTGAGAATAGTCTGGAAAGTACAGAAGGGAGAGCGGACAGGCGCGACACTCTGGCGCCAGAAAGCTATTTTTCACTTTGTAAATGCGTGTTTGGGATTTACGCGTCACGTTGTACGCACAGCTGTAGCGACCGTCTGGAAGGGTCTCTGGAGGCTACCACTAGCCAGCCAATCAGGGCGAGTCCTGGCGTGGTGTGATGCGCTCGGCCGAAATTCCTTATTTGGGCATGTTGATGAATGCTGTACTGTGATTGGTCGGTTGGCCCACGGGGTTGCTTCCCTTGTCTTCACCTATACAAGGGAGGTAATCTCGTCTACCAACTCAGTTGTTGCTCGATTGTCGTCCAGTCCGGTCGCGTCGTCGGCAACTCGCACAATATTATGGAGTTGCACTAAGGGACAATTTAACGCCTAGGGGCTGGGGCCAGGCCGTAATTTTTTAAACTAAGTTCATTTTTTTTTCGGAATAATGTATTAGAAATTTAGGCCCTAGGCGTCGGCAACGGCCCAACTTCGCGGGACTTCGGTCAGTGCGCGACCGTACCTTGAGTTACATCGCTAACCAAGGGACAGTAATAAATTCTATTTTTTTGTGAGCGACAAGACTCAACGACCATCAACAGAAAAATGTCTGGTATGGTATGTATTTGGACCTCATCCTATCAAAATTCAAAGACGTCGTTAAAATTTGAATAAGTAAAGACAAAAACTGTACAAGTAACGAAGTTTTTCTAATTAAATTCATTTGTAAAATTGTGTATTGAAGCCATGTAACGATGAGAAAAAACATTTTTTTTAAAGAAATAAACAAAGATAATTTAATAAACTCTTTTATTTCCAAATAAAGCAGAACCTCAGGAACATTGTTTGTTTTGTATTGTTACGTTTCTATGTGTGGTTAGCCGGGCAAAAAACATACAACGTAACAAACTGATAATGAATGGCAGCATTTAAGAGACAAATGAAGAAGTACGCTAACTCAAAAAAGTAGAGTGGTAGTTTGAGAAAAAAAAATTCTACTAAAATAATGTATTTGAATAACAAATTCTGAATCCAATTAAAAAGGAATTTTATCTGTAGGGTAACCGACGGTTTCCTTGTTTCCAATGAATATTCGCCTCTCATCAAAATAACATAGCATAAAACAGAGATAACAAAAAGTTACAGCATCTACATGAAATGCAAATTAATTTATGTGCTTAAATCAGGCCACAAAGTCAAGGCTTAAAAATGGTAATATTACATCAATTAAAGAAAGATAGTTTTATTTCTCATCAATAGTGAGGTCTTAACAACACACACACACAACTCTAATTATGAAGACAGGAATGAATCAGCTATGACCTTTAGTAAGATCCATACTAGCATTTGCCTTGAGTAATTTCGAGAAACTATTGAAAACTAAACTCAGCATGGCCAGACCAGGATTTGAACAAGGGAGTTCTGACTTAGTGTCCCGAGTGTTACCACTGCACTGTATGAATGCTAACAAATTCTAGAATTTGATGCAATATTATCTATAAAGCTGTTTGTTTATACCATAGATGAAATATTGGTTTTACATTAAGTTCTATAAACAAAAAACTTGACCGATCAAACACAAAGACATGATGGAAAAAACATAGACTAACTAAAATTATTTATAGTGGTGCACCGATGCGGATACCGATGAATCGTAATCGGCAATTATGGTTACTTTCCGATTAATCGTAATCGGCGATTATCTTAACGATTACTTTGCCGATTATCTACGTCCCGGCTTAATTAAGTAGGTTTTTGCGGTGTAATATTTTGTTACAGATTTTAGGACAAAATACGGTAATATTTGTATATATTACAAAATCCATCAAACTCCGTCATATCATGATTACAGATATTTCGTTAAGTTTAATAAATCCCATTGCCTCGAACAATAACAAATACGTTTTTCCTACACGTTTATTTACGTTTCGTCTTTTGTTTAGTGGCCTTGTACATTACCTATAGCCAGAGATGTAAAATAGATGGCACGCAATCAAAATACCACAAGCAGTTGCAGTGGACTCTATGACAATCGATCTTTTCGAGTTGTAGTAGCGGTTCAAAATCGTGGTCCCGATACCTTCTAGAGTTTATCACTGGGTTTTACAAACTCATTATGAGTGTCTTTGGTAACATTATCCGTTGTTGTTATTTGTATGTGACGTGAAAAGTGAAAAAGTATTTATAATTTTATATATTCAGTCAACATAAATAAAATCACATGTGCTAGAATTGGTTTTGAGTCATTTTTATATAATTATAGTGAGATGGCGAGTAGGGAGAAAAAAAGTGAATTGTGGAAACATTTTTCTATAAACTCAAGTGAACAAAATAAGAAACATGTTTACATTGTTAAACTGTAATTTCTCGATGTAACCTTATGTGATAGTCAATAATAATGCTAGTTTTCCGCAACAAAAACTTACCCATTGTAAATTACAATTATTAGACTGTAGTTCAAGTTGTTTACAATAACAAACATAAATAGAAGTTAATTTAATTTACACTTTGGAATGACTTTATAGCATATTTTATATATTTTTATATTGTTATTATAACTGTATTCTCAATTTTACCTAATCTTGTTATTAAATTCACATGGGGGAAAAAACTTTTGTGTGCATTATTAAACTTAAAAAAATTTGTTCATTATAATCGGTAACTGAATCGGTATCTGCCGATTATTGCTCTCATAATTGGTAATCGAATCGGTAATCGGTAAAGTCATATCGGTGCACCACTAATTATTTATATTTATAGCAAACTTCACTGGTCATGCCAATCTTATCAAATATAATACTGTATTTTTTTATATCACAATAAAAAACAATTTGACTACAAAATCCAGCTAAGTGACTGCTGCTAGATGAACATTAACACGTAACACCACAATTTTCAGTACACATAGATTTAATACTCATTTTGTGCTCTTAGGTATCACAAATAAGGATAAAAAATAAAAAAAACAAATACCTCTTCAAACTTCTTACAAATGAGGGTGAATGCTTTAAAAATAGCATTTGTAGGACCAGTGACAGTAACAATCCGTTCTGGGCATGATCCATCAGATATGTTGATTTTAGCACCAGACTGTAACAAAATAATACAAAAATTAATTACAAATATTAATTTTAATATTAATTAAAAAAATAAAAAATGACACACATGAGGCTTTTAAAAGTTCCATGAAAGTGATATGCTTGAATAAGAACTATGAACAACACTAGGATTTAAGCTTTGTTTCAATAGCAAAACCGTACATGCCTAAAAGTATTTTACAAGCAATGCAGGATTTTGGAAAAGATAAACATAACTGATAACGAGGGGTATACTAAGCAATGTCGGAATGAATTGAAGGGGAAAATGAGAGTATTCCAAGAAAACCACCGGCTCGTGGACACTTCCGCCAATTTTTAAATTGCAAAAACTCTGTCTATGATGCAGCCAGGAACAGAACCCGGATCACATTGGTCGGAGTCCAATGACCTCACCACTCAACTACCACAGACCCTCATTCTGCAAGAAGTCACAGGCTGAACAATACTTATGTATGAAGTGTTCGAAAAATTATAAATTTGTACCTTCAACTGCATAAGTATCTTAAATCTTTTTTTGAGCCATGCAACCTGACACAATCCTGGTGCTTGCATGTGGAATGCCTGCATTCCCAAAACGTTGGTTTCGGTGAAATGTTCCTTTTGTTGCCTCTGCCTCCAGCAAGTAAATGTGGCAAACATTTGTAAACACATTCCTGCTTGCATATCTATACATTTATTAACATATTTTGAAATAATTAAAAATAATTTACTAAATATGTACACAAACTAGCACATTAAAGCTTGATCTCACACGCTATTTTGATTTTTTCATTCTTTTGTAATTACTTTTATTTAAGAGTGGGATAAATATCTACTAGAAATTCCAGCTGCTTGAAGCGTAACATGTGCGCCTGATATTGTACGTTAGACCGATATTGCTCTGAGTCCCTCGCGATAGGCGACACTTCTCAGTCCCACGATAAGGACCGAAAGGGGTGGGGTGGTACTGCGAGACAGTCGGATTTAGTTTTCCTTGCTATCTCTGTGTTAGCTCGGGATATATGAATGGATGTTCATTTATAAATAGCGAAAACAAACGCACGTTTGGTAAAAGGTAATGCTCGTGGTAAATTGCATTTGTCTGTGCGAAGAAAACGGAATAGAGGTAAAAATCTAGCAAATTGGAGAGAGAGAAATAAGTACACAAATTATTTAAAGTATTCATGGGTCATTTTCAATGTATAGCTTCAGGCAGTGTTATTAATAAAAACATGTGTTTTTTTACCTTGATTTAAGGTTAAAGGAAAGCACAAAGACTGAAGTACGCCAATTGCAGAAACTACATCTGAGAATGCTAAAAGCAAGAAGAAATTACATTATGAATAGTTTATATTGTGTATTTTATTTTGTAATAAAGGAAAAACCTTTTTACTTCAGTAACTACTATTCATGGAATATACATGTGTTATATATATGTGATACATTATATATAAAATACATTTTAGTGTTAAATGGGATACAAACAAGAGATACTTTTATATGCTACGTAATGAAACAACATGATAGCTTTGAAAACTTGAAATATTTTTATGTATATTATCAATTTGTATGTAACCGCGAGGTAAACTATTGTAACTTACGTATTTTGTTTACAAATCAGCTTTACAGTTTTGTGTAATTATTCGTATTTTGTGCTGTGCTTTAGTGTTGGAACTGCAAAATCTGTAAAACTTATCCCCCAATAAATGCCTTGCAAAGTAATATCTCACGGTATATTTAGTTCATTTAATTTTTATACAACTATTATTATTTGGTTGAAAATAAGATGTATGCCAAGTAACCTAAAAGCAACTAAAAATTATTAATTTTAAATCCACAATCCAGTTAAATATTTGTAAATAAACGGTAGGTACTGTAAAATATATAGCTATGTGCAAAGAATACTCTAAGAATAATGTAAATGAGGTGGACGCGAATGCAATGACAAGAGAAATGCAGAGTAACCCGACAAGACATGTGTTATTGAAAACCAGAACTTCCTCTACACCCCTTCCACACATTCGTCAACAAGGCGCAGTTCAGTTAACAGCGGGAACCCGACCACTCTAATGGCGAGGATTATCTTCAGCGCTCGGTCCTGCTGAAGGGATGGAATAAAAGTGTCCTATCTCCAAACAGTGAAGTGGCAAATTTTCGGCTCAAACATGAATGTGCAGTGACTTACGCGTGTGCAAGTAATTCACAATTGTATGAAGATAATTATTTCCAAAAATCATATACAACTATAAAAGAATGTTACATGTAAATTGTTCAGTTTTTACTTTTTTGTTATTCCGATTACTTTATTTTCTGCAAGTTGTCAAATTTGCGCTAATATAAACCTTTTTACTAATTAATTTTGCTTATTAATAACAACATTAACTGCATTCTGACAACTGGGATCAGTCATTATACCTTTCCTCAATGATGTGTAAAAATCTCATTCATCTGCATTAACTGGTTTGACCTCTACTTGCCGTCGCATTGACCACTAAAACAGCTCTAAATGAAGCCCTTTATCACCCTCTTAAGGGCCATTTCTAACATTTTATCTAGATAACTCTCTTGCTGCTGTTGTTTCACAAATTTTTTTCAACAAATATTCACTTAAAGAGTAATATCATGGTCATAATTTGATTATCATCACTTGGGCAACTTTTTATACCCATTATGTAACATTAAACTTAATATTTGTTGAAAATATTTGTAGCAGATCAAAAAATGCAAGGCAGGTATACAGTTAAAATTTTAGAAATAGCCCTTAAATAAAAATGATGAAAAAACAAAATCAAAATGGTGTGAGACTGAGCCTTAATATACAGAGCATGGCTCTAACGGATTAGCTGCAGCAGCATTTTCTTACTCTGGATTTAAAAGCAGCTATAACAGAATTCCATTATACTACTACACAATTATTTCTCAACCAATAAACAAGAAAAATAGACTCCATAGACCTCTTCATCCTCGGTTCAAAGTCGTCTGTTCATTGGCTGCTACAGTTTTGTTTTAAGTGGGTTGCTCATGATTCAGCACTTCTTTAGCACCAGGTTTGTTATTGGTACTCGAATCCCCACACATACTGTAGTACAATTAAAATGAATTTGAGTTTCGGCCTGTCGTGAAATGAATCTGAATTTTTTTCTAATATCTATTTGTTTGTTGCTCAATGACAAAGAACCAGATTTGATGACTGCAGTGCTTCAATCATTTTTCCCCCAAGACTGAAAACCTGTAGTACACTCAATAAACAAACTCCTTGCCAAACAAATTTTAAGAGCCTGTAAAACTATTTGGGGGCATTTTCCATTCTAATTATGCAACAATTCATGATCAGAAATTTTATATGTGTGTTATGAATTTATCAAAAGTATATTTTTTATTGTGATTTGAGGAGTTTAAACTATAACACAAAACTAATACATTAACACTGTTTATGAATTATTGTAAATGTATTTTAGTGTTCACTAGCTAGCTAGAGTGAGTTATCTTTTAAGAATCACTATAAAAAGACTGATAAGAAATTAATATCAAGTTTTAAATTATTTTTTTTTATATACAGGCTTCAAATTCAAATTTAAGTAGTCAATACTGTGTCAATATGTTTGCGAAGATAATAACAGAAATACTGGATTATATCCACAGATGTAAGGTGTAGCAGTAAACCTATTCTTTACACAAGACAAAATATATTTATGATTAAGTGTTACACAAATATTGTTTTCCCATTCACTGCGATATATGACAAAACTCTATTTCAGTTTGTAAAAATTATTTTTTTTAAAAAATGAATGAAAGCTTTAAAGTAGAATAACAGACAAAATAAATAATGAAAAACAACTTTTACCTCGAAGAAAATATGTTGTGAACACTAATTAGCAATTTTACAGTAAAACAGAAAGCGATAATCGACAAATAATAATAATTCCACACCACTCAACGAGATAAGAATATTAGCACTTTTTATAGTGGTTTCGCCATGAGCCCTAGAAATGTGAATTGAAACTGTAATGCCACTATGGACTGCACTGAACAAAATGAATAGATTTTTCTCCACTTTTAGTTACAAATATTGCTGTATTATACAGAAACTTTATTTTTTCCTACCACATTTATGATTCCTTTACTGATGGCAACTAAACCAAGCAATTCTAGACATTTTATATTCATAAGCTTGTTCTGTTTTGATCAAAAATTACTATCAAAATTTGTGAATGTGTTAATGCTACACTTGAGTCTAGGTAATAATATAAAGTTTTATTTTTACTTGGGGGTTCAGGGTTAACGTCCTGTTGACAGAGAAATAATTTTAAAGACGGCAACACACAATGAAGCAGAACAAGGGTGTTGGGAAAGGACTTGGCCATGGGCCTAAAGCCTAAAGAAAAGAAACATTTCAACCTTTTTCTGGGGTGATTTCAGAATAACATAGAAAATCAAAATAGGTTGACCAAACTGATATTCAAACAAGGGGTCTTTGGAACGCAAGAACAGTGATTTACCGCACCACCTCACACCATGGTACGGTTTTACATGACTCAGTTATGAACATCGTCACAGAATCACCAGAGTAAAAGTGGGCTCCGAATCACTACGTACTCAAGTCATGCAAAGGACTACAGTCCAAACAACCACCCTCACTAAATGAGCACACTAGTGATCTTGATTACAGAGTAATATTAAATAAATAATAAATAAACACCATAAATAAATAAATAAAATATATACATGTTAAATTAACATACATATATAAACTCAAAGACATATAACTGTTAACTTATAGTGACATTTTAGTATCATACTTACAAGCTAATATCAAAATAGCACGGAAAAAACTGAAGCCACAACTGTATCTACTAAGGTGTTTCCAAATAGACTGTGATTATTAAATATTCAGATGACTGTTACATAACAATTTAAAAACTAAAGCATTACATGTTATTCTTACCTCTTCTCGAAACCTTTTCACGATTTCACCCTTTTTTCCAATGATACTTCCAACCTCCTGAAACAAAATTGCATAGCATTTTGAGAATACTATATGCTAATTACCAAACATATGTTTTCACAATGGCCATAAAACATAACTTTTCAAATAATATGAACAATGATAGAACATTATTACTCCAGTAAATAATGTAGTTTTAAAACCAGAAGCATTTAAACATTAAATTCTGTTCCATTACTGTTAGTAAACTAATGGCAATCAATTTATATTGTTAACATTTATTAACAGTGAAATCCATTGTGAAAAATGGATGACAAAATGACATTACGTTGCCTATAAAATTTTGAATGAAGGTTTTTATAATAATTCCAAAACAAAAAAAAAATTGAATAAATAGACTATTTTGTCTTTGAAGGGGCCTGGCTACTCGGGAAACCACAAGCCGTGCCCTGAGATTGGGTTTTACTAGATAAGTAAAAGTGCCTACATCCAATAAGTATAAGTACATCCAATTCAGCAAAATTTCACAATTTTTTTTACACAAAGAAAAAAAAAAGAACTATTCTAGTTTTGTGTTTCCAAGTTTTCAAAATAGGAAAATCACTGCAAAACACGTACTTAAAATTAACTTTTACATACTTTTTTTTAAGCCACTTCAAATGAGATTTTTGTTGAAAAAACCCCCATTGTGAAAAATGTCTGAATAATACCAAATATTATAAAACATGTAAAACCCTATCCCGGTGCATGGCTGGGTCTTCGGGTATGCAGGACTGTTGGAGAGGGGAGCGGAAGAGAAAGTGAAGCTATCCATTGTTGTAGGACTTCAGGCGGAGTCTTGGCAAATACAGCAGATCTAGCGAGGCTGACCCGACCCCAAGTTAATGCGAGCTACGCATCTCGCTGGGGCTCACGTGTTATATTTAGTCCACAAGGTGGTCTTCACAGTTGGTGGGGAACACACACTTTTTCCCCACAGCATGCAGCAGGTACCATCACAAATGATCATTTAAAACCATGCAGTGATATTGATCCGATTTGGAGATCAGAGCCAACTACCTACCCTGCATGACGGAAGATGTACTAGACAACTCAAAACTACAAAAAATTAATTTTGGTGGGACTTATTACACAACCAATTTTCTTCGTAAAAAAATAACTGAAACTCATATTTGAACATGCTGCAGCGCTTTGCTTTTCCTTAGCCAAGCTGCCTTTTCCAACAGTACGGTGCTCACTCAATATGGTGTGTCACTCAACGTGATGCAAGCTCTAGGTGAAACTGTCTCTAATGGACAAAAAAAAGTCGTCTCTATATTACCCACACACTACACAAGTGCATTCAATAGAAATCAATGCAACTACAATTTCTTTGACACTGTTCTCGCCATCTGCCGCAAATGGAAAATTATGCGAGCAAGGATCATGCAGCCCCAGTGTGCAACATTTGGAGGATTGATCCCTAAATCATTATTTGGCTAAAAATCATTAAATATTTAATTTAAGAGCAGAATGGTGCAAATGCCCTCCACACCGAGTACAATTAATGATGTAATTGTAAATAGAACATGCAATACTATACAACAGGGATTTTTAGTGGCTGAACAGAAAAGAAAAAAAAAAGTTAACTAAAAGGTACACATCTCCAATGCTGTCAGTTACAGATATCTCATGCATAAACCATTAACAAATTGTATTTTATAAGTCATCAGTCTAAAAGGTAACAACATGATTATAGTTGGTTCATGAGAGAATAATCACTTATAAATCCCAGCTTCTGCTTTCCTCCAAGTCAATAAGACTGTCAGACATGAAACTACTTGTTCTAATGTGTTGTCATTGGAAAGGGTGTGTGAATGTTTTATTTTGTGTTTTTGAGCCAGGATGTTTTTCAAATGTTGGTTTCAATTGTTTAGATCATCATGACTACAAGCAAAGCCAGAAGTTGATAAAAATACCTTGTATAGTATACAATATTAACATTTTGATAGTAAAAACTAACTTTTAATTTGTGTACATGTACTTGGTAGATACTTGAAAGTACAAAAAAACAAGTAAATAACACAAAGTATTTTTGATTTTGCCTGAAGGCAACTAACTGATTTATTTCATAATCCACTTTACTTTAAAATAATATATTACATACGTAATTGTATGTGGCTAAATGGAATTTGACATCCTCAACTGCAGTCCAGATGAAGCAATATAATGCATCCAGCCACAGGCATATGCCATTTTGAGGAGCACTCTGAGTTGACTATCACTTATATTAGGTGGCAACTTCACCCACGCAGTAAAGTAGTTCCACTTAATAAACACTCTAGAAAATCCTGCAAACTGCAGCATACGAGATAAAATATTAAAAATACATACAGTTCCAATTTTTTAAGCTTTAACTAGATTTTCTTGAAATTTACACTACAGCTGTTTAAAAAAGAATACAGTAATTGTTTTATGATATAAAATTTGATTCTTTAATAATTAAGAACTGCCATGAAGTATTTTAATCTATTAATTTTATTAATTTCAATTTGTAGGTAGCATTTAAGTTAATCATTTTGCTGAGTTGAGAAACTTTTATGGAATGTCATCTAGAACTATTTTCTGGGGCGGAAAATTAACTGATTAGGCGACAATGGCATGGCAGCGTGGTGTGACGTGGGTAGCACCGCGGAGGAACAAGGAATTGTAAGCCACACTTGGTGCGGTGTGGACTTATCGCATAAAGTGGGAATTCGGTTGGATGGACCTAGTTATCCTTGTGTTGGCATGCAATAGGAGTTGCAACAAGTTAAGTGCAGTGAGCTACGAAGAGCAAGCGTGTTAACTGACTGATATTTTTAAAAATTGCAATTTTACAGAAAGAAATTAAAGTCTCTGTGAATATAGTTTTAAAATGTAGCAGCTTTGAATTGGGGAGTATGATGCAGAGTTGCAAATTGAGGGCCAGTGAAATTTTAAATATAAACTGTGCTACCGAGAATATTTAGGGGAGATATATGGAGTACCAAATTGCTGTGGTGTGAAACATAGAGTTCGGAGAAAAAAAAAATTTCAAGGTCACTTTTAAGAGTTTGGAAGAAGCTCACACACTCGCTACTGCATCTGCCTAAGGTGTGCTAGCCAATCCCACAGACACCACCTCTCTTACTGCATGCTTTCAATGGATATAAGTACTGGAAATTTCATTTATTTGTTTTCTAAAACATCAGTGCCCTAATTAGAATTTATTTAGGAAGTGATTGCTGCCATTAACTCTTAAAATTGCAGCAACTCAGGCTACTGCCCTCGCAACTTTGTCAATGACTTTATTAAAGATTCATTATGCTTTTGTAATTAGAAATGAAATAGTTTTTTTTCTTTGGTATAAATGTTATTGCATCGCAAAATGGCAGCCATGTTCAGTGTTTGGTAAAGGAAAAACTTAATGATAAAACTTTATTTCTTTTATTTATGCTAGACAATCTAAAAGGTAACCAGATATATTTTCTGGAACTTAAATAATATATCAATCAACCTTCAATAAAATTTTCTTCAAATGTTTATGCAGGTAAAAGCCAGGCCAATTTGAGCTAGCCGTAGGTTTGGATGTTACAAAACAGCCCCTGATAAAGAACTGAGAAGTGCAGCTGTAAAGGGGTTTTTGTGCAAATCCTGGCAAGTAAAATTCTGTGATAGAACTTTTAATAAACATTTCAGAAATAATTTGGTGTGGGACTGTAGAGTATTATCAGTAAGCAGTAGCAAGAAGACCAAGAAGACAAGCAGTACACATGCCACAGTAAAATGTGAGCAAGTAAACGTCACAGTGCGTCACACTGGAGTTAGTGGCACACAAAATAGACAGACATACAGTACTAAATTTTTTTTCTAAAATTTTATTTTACTAAAAAAAAAAACTTTTACGCAGCTTGACACTAAAAAGAGCCACCAAAGCACAGTGTGTCTTCGAAGCTTGTTCTGCTGACTTGAATTATAAAAGGCTAATATATTATCTTTATTTAACAACTTTTAGCAAACCACCAGATTGTTCCTTTTTATAATAGGTAGTCTTTAGTTGCTGCATGTCCTGATATGAAGTTTATCACATTCATTCTTGGGTGACCTATCAGAGTTATGCCCACAAACCAATCTGAGAGTGTTTGATCATTACACAGAAATTACCATATAAAAACCTATTTTTTAGTTGTAAATAACTGTATCAAAACCAATTTTCATGCAATAAATAATGCATAATAGGTAACAAAAAGTTGTTTTCATCAATTTGAACCAAAAATATTACATATGCTTTTGCCCATAACATACATAGGTATTACCATAGAACTTAGTTTTCTCACCTCAATTATCATAAATAAATCAGGTTTAAAAGAAAATATCATAAAAATTATAGGGTGAAATACATAAATTATCATGCCTATCCTATGATAAAGTGCCAGGAAACTAAACTGAACCTTTAAAAGTCAAACATACAAACTCAACATCAGTGTAATGTGATTATTGCGTATAACCTAGGCCAACAACACACATCAAAGCTCATAAAAGACAAGCCTCAAAATCCCAAGGTAAACATTTTGCGAAAGTCGGCATGCAAGTATCTTACCTTCCCCTGCATAATGAGCCGGATGGTAAGAGTGACATTGGGGTCGTCATTAGGCATAGATTTGCTGTCCATGGTGTCCATTGTGTTAGTGAAGAGTGACAAGGTATGTGGCGGTTGGGGCCGGTAAAGGGGGTTGGTGGAGCTACAACTCAGCTCACTTCACTCTGAAAACACACAAAAGAGAGATACTTACTACAACTTCATTTCAAGTATACACATTACATATTGATGGCTTAGTGCATAACATTTTTTATGATATGGCACTTTTCATAACGTTGATATTTCACGAACTGAATTGTTTGCAAACTGATTTGTGTGTGATTCACGTAATATAACAACATGAATTTTGGACTTGGATAGTTTATTTGGGTGTAATGTGTTTGCACACATTTGATTTGTACACATGTGTAACTTAATGTTTCACAAAACAACAAAACCTCAAAATCAACCAAAAATTTACTCACAATTTTTATGGAATTAAGCCATCACTACATCATTGCAAAAACGACCATATTTGAACTAAGTCAACAGGAAAAAATTAACAGTATAGAAGTAATATAAACTATAGTTCTCAGCCTCAAAACACCAACAAGTGCAAGGAAATTGATTGTTTGTGTAATGAAGAAAAGAAAAGTCTAGATCTGTGAAATTTGACACGCAGATTCTTCAGGCAGGGTCCGTTTTCACCTGAAAGTGATCTTTTCAAAATTTCATTAAGTTTTATTTAATAGATTTTTTAATGATTTTCGCCCCTCACTATTCTGTGCAAAAAACCTTTCCATAATTAAAGGAATAAAAAAAGTCAGGTATTTAAAACTCTTTGCAGGTTTTTGTTGCCATATTTGTTATAATTGTGAAATTTAATTCACAGCAAATTTAACTTTTACATATGATTTCTTTCTTTACTGCAGTCCTGTGAGGCCGATAACACTGCAGTTTTTATTCAAGTTCAGAATAAAATAAGTTACATTTTAATATTTCTTCTGTGCTATTTGTGTGTTATTTATTAAATTCTTTCACTTTAAAAATAAAAGCTAATTTAATTATACTTAAGACCTTAAAATTGTTGAATCCCAGATATGGTTTTTTTTCCTGTTAATATTGTATCAATCTTTTTTATATTTCATAACTTAATTTTCATAATTTTATTTAGTTAAAGGAGCAGGTATATTGAGCAATGTGAGAGTGTTCTGCCTGTGGACTGCTACAGCAAGGCACATCTAGTTAGTATATAACATCTGTAAACATAAAAGGTAAGTATGTATATGGTAATGTGTAATCCTCAATTTTTATAATCAAATCACAAAATTATTTCAAATAGACTAAAATCATGCTTAGTTACACTTTCTTTAATCTGAACACTTTTCAAATGCTAGCTGTAAAATGTTTAATTAGGTAAATTTTAACATTTACCTTTTAAATTTTCCAAGAGCTGTAAAACTATACAAGCTAACAGGAATACTCTGCAGCGATAGTTATAAATGTTTAACGCACAAGCTCATTGTGCCTGCATACGTACCTCTCAGCCCAAGCACTGTATCGAACTGAGGAGCAGTAAGCCAACAGGATAACACCCATGCTACCCTACTAGTGTCGCGCTCCCTCAAGATACCCTACAACTACCAAATGCTCCCAAGCTACCTACGTCCAGGCAAGCTCTTTACTTTCCCTGCGCCATTCGAAACCTTCATTTTTTTCCTCACCAACAGATTACTGCATTACTCTTCAGTCTCTCTTCTATTTTGTTTCTGTTTAGCCTGATTCTTTTTTTAATTCTGTGTGCTAAGTAAGGTTTCCAACTTAAGTATCTGCTATGATTGAAAACACTGTTTATAATGTAGTTCTGGGCATACATTATATAAAAGATATGGGGATATTACAACATGCTGCATTAAGAAGACCCTTTCATGAGTGATTTTCAAAAATGTTTAATTGGTTACATCTGGAACTATTTCACTTACACTTGTATATACAATCATTATGGTTAAAATATGGTCAATGGTGATTAGAATAAAATTTGATGGTCATTATCAGACTTTACTCACCCACTACGTATATTCCTTTTATCATTAAATATAACTCTAACTTATCCCATGAAGGTAAATGTTTAACATATTTTCATCAACACTGCTACTTAAAACTCTGTTCGTTGTTTAATTTTAAAAAAAACTAGCAATGCATAGAGCAGCTGTGACCGACCCATGGCCTGTAGTTCATTTTAGGCCCACCCTGGGCCCGGGCAATGGCCCTTCATGCTAACAGAACATCCCTATTTAACTGCTCAATCAATTTAAATAAAACATCTTAATACTTTTTTTTACAAATTTAAATTTAAATATTAAATTTTGTAGCTGTAAATTAAATCTGCGGTTTGACTTGACTAATGCTGTGTTGCTTGTACTTGTGGTATCACAAATCAAAGCAACATATCCTTGGGGTGAGGGGGGGGGAAGGAGGAGGTGTTTTTAGTCGATGCTCGCGCCACATGGCGCGCGTCTGTGGCGTGCTGACGCGGATCCCCGCGTCTCACGGTGGCGGTCAACATTATTGTTGCTCAGGAGAGCGCGGGTTGTTTTAAAATGGTCTCTTTGGTTCACACCGTGTTGAAAGTCCAGATCTGGTGCCTACAACGATAAAACTTTACGCGGAAAGGTTTTGGGTGGAAGGTGTGAGCAATGGTTGTACCGATTTTGTTGACCTGGCGGCTGCAAGAAAGAACGAAGCAGGTACCTATATAAGCAATATTCTGTATGTGTATTTTTAAAGTAAAAAGTTTAAATCATCACATTCATGGAGAAAAGCTTAGCTTTTTGGACAAATATAAATTGCTAGGTGATAAAATGCTATTGCAAATTTCTTGAAATATAAAACAAAGACATTCATACTAGAATTTGCACTGTCGTGTTTTGCCACACATGTTAACAATATTAAAGAACAATCATTTAAGCCTAACTGTTCTAAAGTAAGTACTAAGTAAACCGAAAACTGGCGCAGTTTCAATAATAAAAAATCTAGAACACAACGACGAAACTCAGATTGTTTTTATAAAAGAATTTTCAAACACACATTTGATTCTGCCTCGGCACTGATCCATCTGCACTACAAAAATAATCTTCAAAACTTTTCTCTGATCATTAAAGCTGATCGTGGACCACCTTTTTCCACTACAGTTCTACCTTCGCCTAGTCCAACAACATTCACAGTGCTGTCAAAGTCTACAACATCCCTCTATCTTACAAAGTTGTGTAGTTTGCAACACGCCTTTATGGTGGTTTCAGCATTCCGCGTGGTTACATTCAGCGGCCTGTGGAGAATACGTCATTTATTTGTAAGAATTCCAAAAGAACATTCTATGTGACATCCCGCTCACGAAAGTTGGTAATTGAAAATTTTCTTCTGGGTGAAAGATTTTTTTATTTTTTTTACCGTATTGAATTTGCATGTGCGTGGAAATGTCCGCTAGGCAACAGTTATGATGTACTTGCGTGCATCTATAATGATCGCTGTTGCCTACAACGAAACCGACGACGTACGATTAGACCATGGAGAAGAGCATCATCGGAGTCCATGGCCAAACTACTTTCCTCTGTGGCGCTTCTCTTCAGTCTATTCATTTCTACGGGCCACCTCGCGTTTAAGAGGTTTACACTTCTGACATAGAAGCGCCTGATGTCCAAGCCGGCATCTCCGCTAGCTATGTGACATCAGGAACTTGTAGATCATCAGAATCTTCCATATGTTGATTTAAGATCGAGATTTCAATATCAATGATACCAGTGACAGTTTCAAAAATATGTTCTTTCGATTATTCTTGAAATGGGCAAAAGTGATTTAACAAAAACCATCATGGACACACCCCATTACTGGTTTATGCTGGTTCGTACAAAAAAACTTTAGAAATGGGTAGCAAAGATGACTAGTTAGTACAGACGCATATGGAGAAAGAGCCAATATCAGCTGCTGTCAAATGTTACGTGCTGAGACAACATTTCCAAAAAAATTCTACAGTTTCAAAACTGTCAATCTTTACATATTGATCCCAAAATTTTGGCCTCAAAATGTCACCCTCGACATGATTCACTTATGATGAACCAAATTCCAAAATATCCATCCAGCTACGTGCCCAGTGGCTAAGCTGGGAAAGGCAACGTAGGTGAAACGTCCCTTCCCAAATTCTCAAGAAAATATTTTGAAACGAACAAAATTTTGTGTAGTTATTAATTGTGAATGTAAAAAGTAGTTTTTTATAGCTTCAGTACCTTTATCAGGAAATAGAAAACTATATTTCTTTACCAGTCTAAGAAGTATGGATGAGACTGAATTCCAGGTTAGATATTCCCTTGGTTGATAAAAGCAGCACTCCCATTCCCAGCAGCAATAAATAAAAAAATGTTAGTTAAATACAAAACAATTTTCATTACGTCTTTACATTGAGAATAGTGAAAATGATTTGTTAAGTGTAAGGTAAATATTTCTATGTGTAGGGTGACTAGCTTCGAGAGGTAATGTTGAAACCTTACCCCGACATGTTCAGTGCTGCCAACTTCTGGGCACGCCCATCAGTAATCACATATATGCATGCAATAAAACACAAGTACAGCAAATGCGATGAAGTTTCCACCCAATACTACATGCTACAAAATAATACCGCAACAAATTAATGCATTCATTAAAAAGTTTAAAAATTACTGAGATTTAAAAATTATACTGTGAAACCTCATTCATAAAAAAACTCTGTTAATACAAAACTATCATAAATAAAAAGTGTTTACGGTCCCTAAAAATTACATTGGAGTTATAGTGCCAATTAATGTTTATTAATTTAATACAAAAGTATGGTTATTATGTAAAACAAAGTAATATTGGTTCAAGGCTACACAAATACACGTAGTAAAGGATGGTTAATACAAACATCTCACAATAATGTAAATGAACAATGTGAAGTTTCAAATTATTTTTTTTGGTTCAATGTAGGTTGGAAAAAAAAAGCTTAGAAATAACATATTCTTCCAAAATGATGGTGTGTGTGTGTCTTTTTTTTTAAGTTAAAATAGTACAATGAAATATATTTTTGAGCCACAGGCCTAATCATCCTAAAATTTCATTTTACAATCCCTAAAAACAGTGGTGCTGTATAAAATTGCGTGCAATTTTCCTTGTATCAAATTCTTTTTTTTTTTTTTTTTTTTTTTTTTTAGGTGTTTTAGTGCATGTACTAAATGAGGAATTATTTTTTAAATTTACTGAATGTGATTTATAAATTATATAAAAAGTTATTAAAATTGTGTAGTACTTTGGTTGATACAAACCTTGTTGTTGTAAAGTGACCAAATTATTGTTCCTTCGGGTTTCTATTACTGAGGGTTTGACTGTTAATGCTTTTAAAAAATTTAAACAGGTATAATTTCATTATACAATCCCTAAAAACAGTACATTCGGTGCTGTGTAAAGTTGTGTGTGATTTTCCTTGTATCATTTTCTAATTTAAAGGTGTTTTGTGTATGTACTGAAAAAAAATTTTTAAAACTTTATTGAATTGATTGATAAATTATATGAAAGGTGATTAAATTTTGTAGTACTTTGGTTGATACAAAACTTGTTGTAAAGTGACAAAAATTATGTTTCCTTCGGGTTTGTATTACTGAGGGTTTGACTGTTGATGTAAAACTGGTATCAGGCTTTATTATTTGCAGGTTTATGCTCGGATTCGGGTAAACTGGGTGGTACTTCAGCAAGTGTCCAAGGCCACCGGAGACGGAGACGGCGCCGCGTGCCGCTGGCCGCGCGCCAGACCCAGAGCGGGCGCCGGGCGTCTACCAGCGCGCCCCGACCGGCGTCTGCGTCGAGGGGGCTGGGGCCTTTGCCCCGGGGCGGACGTGGTCGCCCGCGGCCGGGCGGTGCTTTCCGACAGCGACTACAACCCACTCGTGAAAAGGACCTTCAAAGGTGGCACGCACAGGAAGGGAGCGGGGAGTTGCACTTCCGACCCTCCTCATCGCCGCCATCTCGAGCTTCCCCCCAAAAATAACTCCACGCAAGAGTTCTTCAAAGTAGGCCACGAACGATTCACTCCCCCCAATAACCCTGCTTTGTGCTGCGTGCATCCGGGTGCCAGATCTGAGCTCGAGCGGTTACAAACATTCTCCACGCAACTTACTTGGGAATGACCGACGATTCCTTTGGACAAGAGAAATGAAAAAAGGGAAGGGGGAGGGTGCATTGGTTTCTGATAACAAATCCTCTCCCTTGAGAGCTTCTGGTTTCACCGCCACTATGTTGATTCGTTTTCCAGTATGCTAGTCATCTAAAAGCCGTACATCCAAAATTCAAATTTTATATACACACACATATATACATACACACATATATTTATTTATATATATATATGCTTCACTGACCCGTACTTTAGTTAAAAACTGTTGTTACGTCAATATAAATAGTTATGCACTGTTGCGATTTATTTTGTAACGACAGTTTGGCTGTACTATTTCGCACAGTAAATTACGCGCAATTCCTGATATCTTACGCTTCAGGATATATATATAAAAAAGGATAAGACGGAAAAGCCCCTAACTAGACATATTTGAAGTGGCCGCTGTATCAGGACGATCTGAGTTATTATCACCGGCGGGTTAAGCCCGGATTTATCGGGAAGGGGAAACATGGCGAACGTTTCCGTCAGCCTTCTGTTTTTCTTGGGGCACAACCGTTTACCGTCCTTAACCCCCTCGATGATGTCGACGATACATTAAACACTAATTCATATTTTGGGTGTTGATAAAGAATACATGCCATGTGCCCAAGTCGGGTATAAGAGTGGTATGGAGCGAGGCGAACCAATGAAAAGGCATTGAACACCCGAGTACGGAATCAAGGCCAGGCACACCTGATCCCAGTTGCTCGTGGTCAAGAGCGTACGCATGATTTCATTTCGGGTGGGGAGGGGGGAATAGAACCTCCTTGCCTGGTGTTTGCTTTCAAATTATTTCCTTTTGTTGGTGGGAATGATAGATTTTTTAGGATGTCTTAAGAATCAGGGAGGAGGGTATATCCCCCCCCCCCCCTAACCCCACGAACTCGGTAACTAAGAAAGAACAAATTTTTTTTTTTTAAAGTCTATGTAAAGTATGTGAGAAAACTTAAGGAAAACACACTGTCACTTGTTCCAACAATTTCAGAAAAGTGCATCGCTGTTGCAGGCTGTGAAGTGTAGTGGACGAAGATGAAGCCACGACTGGATGGCTGCATTCTTGCGCGCCCGCAGTTGGAGCCGGTCTTCTGGCTCGATTGTCCGCCGACGAGAGCACTCCTCGGAGCTGCGCCTGGCGCTTGTTACGGCGAATATTGAGTCTGCGCGCTTGCGATGCTTGCTTCACCCTCACCGTCTTCCACTACTGCAGATTCTGCTGGAGCCGTACATATATATAATGTGCAGCTGACTGGCAGCTGGGCGGGTTGACGACAGTAGTCGCCCACTTCCAGAGGCGTTAACACATTCAATGCGGGCCGAAAGACCAAAGTACCCAACGCCCGCCCGCCTGGACCTTTCCTTCTTATGCAGTGGTACCTGCTTGCACTTGATGCATGTGACTGATCCCGCATAACTTGGCCCAGTATTTTCCCTGTGTCTATGCAGGTTTCACCTGGACCTCAGCAGCTAGCTTTTGGCTAGGGCGTAGAATAGGGACCAGCCATGGCGCTGCCATAGTTGACTAGAATTTCCCAAAGTAAACACTCTAAAAGGCACGAGTCTTTTTATTTCTCGCATGGTTAAAACTCAGCACATTGATGTGCCTGACCGACACCCTACAGTTCTTCCCCTAACCACCAGGGCCCATCCCAAACACACAGATTAGGTTATTGAGATAAAAATATCGTAGGTGATGATTTTTGGTACCGACTAAAAAACATATACTGGTATTATAAAAACTGCTACAATACAAAGTCTAAAAATACGAATAGGTCTTGTTAATAAACATCCTCAATTTAATATGAAAATAATTCTAACGAAATAAAACGCCTTATCGAAGCACTGAACTTAAATAAGAGCATTCCAACACTTAAAATATGGGTATTACATGTTGGAAATGTTTGTAATGTTCAAGGAAGCAGCATTATTTACGTACGTCTGATTACAATAATAACCTACACAAATTCGATTCAGATTCCAGACATATCTGCTAGCATTATGTCGACCCGAAATCATAGGCATGAAACGCCAGGTTGCTAGTTTCGTCCGTAAGTTCCATATGATCTTCGTTCGACGCTCAAAACAGTGGTGCAGCAGAAAATTAAATCGAACCACGATGAAACCAGTTAATTAAACAAAATTCTTTGGCCTGCATAACCCTTTTCAGTCCCAGTGTCCAATAACTAGAAAAACCAATCTAATACGTAACGTTTGACAGAATATCGTGTCTCCAGTACCAAAAAACCCTAGCAAAAATTTTCTGCACAACTTTTGATGTGCAACATATTAGCGCTCGGTATACGGCATTTGGTAGGAGTAATTTTTTTTGAATGGTACGAAGTCGATTGGAACTGAAATGTGTAAACACGGTGCTGCCATCTGTGGAAGTCTCATAAATTTCGAAATGATGGCGGACCCACATGATTTATCCATGTTTTTGCTTTCGTAAACATTGCAGTTTTTCCACAGCGCATAGGTATTAAAAAATAAAACTTCATAACAGTACAACTAATATTTAATAATTTATGTTATAATTTATAGTCATAAAATGAAATTACATTTTAAAAAATACATTAGAATTCTGGCATCAAAACCTTAGCTAACATTGAAATGTATAGATGGCGCAGCGTTCATCGTACTGTAGATACACAACAAATTGTTAGCTACATACATTCGACGTCATGAAAAACAAAATAATTTCATGATGAAATTTTTACTGTTAAATCTTAAATGTTGAATCAGCTCAATTAAGTTAGGTTTGTTTGTAGGAAGTATTTAAAGACTGATTTTAGTCGTTTAGGCAAAAACAAATATACAAACATATAGGTATTTATTATTAAGTTTTATATGTGTTTCATGTTAATATTTTAGTAATGCCATAAAAGTATAACTTCTAACGCGTGTACTTAACTACACGCCCCCCCCCCCCCTTTTTTGTATACGAAATAGTCTAACTATAACACATATTTTCAATCTTTATTTTTATATTAATAATGTACAAAATGTTTGGATATGTAACATTTGTTTAACTCAGGGACATGCCAAGTATTCTAATTTTTGGGTTGGGGGGGGGGGGGGAGAACAAATACTGAGATCTTTAAATAATGTTTCTAGTGGAATTACGTTTACTTACCGGTGAAGGAGGGAACTCCCCCTCCCCCTTCTCCCTTGTTGACCCAGCCCTGTGAAACTTTACTTGTATAATTTTAGATGTGTAACACCTTAGCTATCGGTGTACGGCATTTGGTGGGAATAATTTCGTGAATGCGACGGAAGTTAAGGAACGGAAATGTGTAACAACCACGGTGCTACCATCTGTGGCGGATGGCGCGAAAGAAAGTTCACAAATACAAAGGAAAACTTTATAGTACTAACTGCTTAATGAATTTTTACAAGATGGGCAGTATTTTAATAAAAATTCCTTGTCGAAAATCAGGTCTAAAGCCGGGGTTTAGTCTTTTTTTTTAAGTTTTTTTTTTTTTTCACTTTTATCGGAACCGTTTCATCATAATATAGTTTCAAATTTCGCTCTGCAAATCGATGATTCGGTAGTCGACGTAGCTGCGCCGGCATCGAATTCTACCGGCGGGTTCGAAAACTACTTGTGATTCGCGTCGAGAAATATAGTTGAAAAACCACAATTTACGTCTATTTATTACACTCGAGATTGTTTTAAAATATTCTACTTTAAATTCCGTGCCCGAGTTTCGTATTACAAGTGTATTTGCAACATGAGAACACGTGAATTTGCTCGTTACCGAGTACGGACGAGTACTAAAGATTAGCTCACATTTATTTAAAATTAGTAACAGCCTTTCATAACTTTATCTTGGCTTGTTTTAGGGTCACATTTGTAAAACAGATAAGCTCGATGTTTCGGCATGCCTATTTGCATTGTTAATCACACTTGAAGATGGCTTTAACTACGTATGCCAAAACGTCAATCACATCAAATTTTTTTCATGGATGTGGCTTCAATCCAAAAGCCAAGAAGCAGTTGAGTTAGTGACTGGCCACGAAAGCCTCCGATTTAGACCTCATCAACAAGTGTGATATTCAACCCCATCAATGATATTTAAAACAAACGCAAGATTCGTGACTGATTAACTGGAATTCATTCCATAAACACACTTAAAATGAATAACAACCTGCGGACTACAGATACAGCTGTTCGGTCGGATGGACGGTATAAAAAAAAAAATTTCTTTAAATTCCACTAAGGCCCCAACAACGTTCAAAACTCTATGATGATTTAAAATAAACAAAGGCAGTGAGCCTAAACGTCTGCAATTCTCGGGCACAAAAGAAACCAATTTAAAATCCAATCACCCGACGGCGGCGGAAGCGTCGGTATCAGTGACGTCACGTCGCACGTCACCGCGCCTCCGCCAATCGATGAGCGAGATGAAGCGGGTCGCCATGGCAACGAATCAGGACAGGAATATTCCCCCCTCCCCCTTTCCCGATGTTTAATACGGGTCATTAACGCGCGGAACTGAACAGGGCCACCAGGTAGTCGCGCGTCTAACTGCGCAGAACTACGGAAATAGATGTTTCTCATTCAATTTAATAATATTGCACTACTTTCAGAGTAATGTTTATTTTGCTGGATTTTTTTAACAGCAATGATGCTGATTTATGTATACAGTATCTATGAACAATGTAGGTGAAGAAATAATTAGTTTAGCTTACCAATATTACATATATAAAAGTCAAAATAAACTTCTTTACAACCGGTACAGTAAGGCAAAGGAATGGCCGTCACCAATCAGAGTAACAAAAAATGGCATTAACTACATTGATATTTGACGCCGTGATTGTAATTATACGACGACACTTAGCGATTTTATGTGGAGGGGCCTTGTGTCTGCGGATACGTCAGTTGCTCATCACATAAATGATTCTACCATTGTCCAAATACTTATATATATATAATATATATATATTATATATATATATATATCAATTGCTGCATGAATGAAATATCATCACTTGAGAACTGCTCGACCGACATGATTTTTTTTTTGTTTTCGTAATTGTCAAGACAGGGATTGTATGAAAGAGGATTTTTGAAAAATCCACCGGAAAATAATGAAAATATTAGTTTAGTTCGAGAGTTCTGCTGTTATAGGTTTTCATAACAAAAACAAATTTCGCATTTAATATTTCAGTGTTTAATCAGAGGTTATCGTATATTTGGTGAATTCAAAACAGTAACATGTTTTCATAGCATAGCATACCCGTAAAATTAGCAAATTGGAACATTCAATTGATTCCAGTTCGGAGTTAATTGATATAAATGCCACCGGTGAGGCATCGAAATATCGGTCTGCGTACGCGCAACGCAAGCCAACTACATAATCATCGAGTAAATGAGACTGACGAAGAGCGGACACAGTTTGGAAGAAAACCGCGATCCATTATGACTCCAGAACAACGGATACAGTCAAGTTCGACTCTCTTCAGTTGGAGCCTACACACAAAATAATAATGAAAGGCGACAAAACAGACTGCCAAGCGTGACATTACGACATAAACGTTTGGCATTCATATATTAATTCATATATTAACAACTGTCAATTACGCCGCGGATGTATCGGTCGACTTCGGAACAATGAGCACTGTTTGTCAACAATGCAATGCTTTGAGATTTATACATGAACCACTAGGATTATGTTGTGCGAGCGGAAAAGTCAAATTACAATAATTAACACCACCACCACCACCAGAGCCACTGGCATCATTGCTTTCTGGACAAGAGCCTATATAAAATAATTTCTTGCATAATATACAAAAGTAGAACACGTTTCAAATGACATCGTTTGGGGCGAATATTATCGAAGAATGAGGTTTCAACATAACTTTTAAGATAAATTCTTTTTCGACAAACACACCACACAACGTTTCACCGAGGCTCATAAATCAAGTAGTTGTTTTCTATTTTACAGGTTCAAGGACAAATTCACCACATCCTGCAGGAGTATTGTTGCCGTCAGTGAATGGTAATTACAAATTTCTTCAGATTTATTTCCTTAGAAATTCTGATGATGAAATCAATAATCAGTGTTGTGCAACTGCAACAACTCTTGCATGAACACATTCAATTGGTCACATTATTCAAGACTGCGCTGGAATTTATGCCTTCGGATAATCACAAAATAGTGATCAAAGGAGATCAAATACCAGCAGGCGAACATGAATGACGCTTCAATGCACCGGCGTTAAATGAAGTTTCCATTTTGGTTGTTGGCGAGAATTTGGTGTCTGTCAACGTTGTGATTCGATGGCTTGATTGTGATAACTTTCAGCGAATCTGCGAAACCGTAGACGATTTAATTTAAAAATGCAAACTTAAATCGCTGGCCGATTGAATTTATTTAAGTCGATCGATTCCATTATCGATCCAGATGAAGTCTTCAACTATCCAATTGAATTCCTGAATTCATGGGATTTAGCAGGAATGCCCCCGCACAATTTGCAGCTCAATGTCAGTTCAGCGATAATCATGTTACATAATCTGAACCAACCGAAACTGTGCAATGGAACAAGACTCGCTGTTAAGAATCTGATGAAAAACGTAATTGCAGCAACGATTATTATAGAAAATTGCGAAGGCGAGGAAGTTCTAATTCCAAGAATACCACTGATTCCAACCGACTTGCCGTTTTAATTTAAGTGTGTCCAGTTTCCAGTTTACCTTGCATTCGCAATGACGATTAATAAATCACAATGCAAATCGTAGGAAGGGTGTGAAGGGTGTGAAGGGTGTGAAGGGTGTGGAATAAATACTGAAATGCCGTGTTTTTCCCATGGGCAGTTGTACGTGACGTGCTCGAGAGTCGGTAAACCATCGGCACTATTCGTTTTCTCTCCGGACGGAAAGACAAATATATCGTTCATCACCAAGCGTTGCAATGAAAGCAATAAAAAACACAACAGATGAATATCAAAAAAATCAATTCCGAATTATTTCATTAAGTTCGTTGTGTTACTAAAATGTTGTTTATTTCAAAACAATTGAAGAAAATATTCTGTTAGTTTAATACCTTTTCGACGAACTGACTGAATATATAGAATGAAAGATGCATTGCAACACATGCCGGCATTAGCGAGTTTAATATAAAAACAAAAGGATTTGAAGAATTTCATCTTTTTATGAAACAGTTGCTTGTTGGACGAGACCAAATTTATGGATTATTTCAGGATAAATTCAACTCAGTTTGATAGCATCCCCTTGGAATCAAATCCCACTCTTATCCTGCATATCCTGCCTTCTATATCCTTCCATCGATTTATTCCATAAACATGGATATTTCAATTAAATTTTCTGTCGACTTGACCATTTAAAGAACAATACTGAGAGAAATCAGACTTTATAAAACGCAGACGCAGGAAAAAAGCACAATTCCGCGCGAAAAAAGATTTCACATCACGAAAGCCACGATCCAGAATGAACGTGTATTTTAATTTTGTTAACTATGCTACACCTCTTCGATCAACTTGTAAAAATTATATGTTGTAGAAAGAGGTCCGATTGTCTAACAGAAAAAAACTGGTAATTGTATCTCGTGAGCGAGTGACCAAAAAAAAATCATGAAAAATACAATAATTTTTTCGGGTAGTTACTTTCATTAGATTATGTTCTTGTTTTGTTTTGTGAATCACCTTGAATATATTTACAATATATGTTGTTTTTTTTCATAAAAATCGGTCCAGTAGATCCTGAGAAAAAAAAAATCTTTATCAAAAATACTAGTGGTATTTTTATCTTTGTTCCTAGTGCAGCTACAAGGTTGAAATTTGGGGTGTGTTTGTAACCCATCAGACGCAACTATTGGCCAAAATTTGGAACGAATGAGCGTGGGGGCCGCTCACCCCTACTTAGCCGGCTATGGCCTTTATAATCAAAAGGGAACATATTTCTTGAGAATGGGAACAAAATATATTATAATGATTACACTGCAAAAAAAAATTAATGGCTTTCGTAGTGACAGCTTTTTTCAAGGCAATAAAACCAAAGCGAAAAATGTTGAAGTGCCAGAAGATTTGTTAATGCATTTAAATGTCCATGATGAGTTCACCGAAACCCTTCAAATAAGTAGTCACAGATTGAAGAAAAGAAAATTTCCGGAAACATCTTCCAAGAAAATTTTCGCCAACCATTAAATTTTAGCAGTGGATTATAAATGACATGGGGGTATATAAACTCTAATCCTTAATAAATTATCTTAAATACACACTGAATAGAGGGAAGTACTACCGTAGGTATCAATTTTTATTTAGGAGTCATCAACCACTCTCTTTTTGGTGAAAAAAAAAATTATTTTACTCTCGTCCAAAGTATTGCAGTTTGCGAGAAACCAAAAGTTTTATCTGCGTGATATTTGGCTAACGTGTATCTGAGACATCGGGTCGCCTTGCTTGTTCGTGGTAGGTTTCCCGCAACTTCGCCTTGTCACTTTTCTTCACAAATAACTCTCCTCGCAGTTTATGAACACTTCCACTTCCTTTCCTTTAAGCCGCTTTCTGTTTTCTTGGTAAGTTTTACTACACACAACGTAGGATTTTCCTTTCTTTTACGTCCTAAGTTCATACGACCCATTGCTCATATTTCAAGAACTCTTGTTTCTGATATCGAATCAGAAGTAAACTGTTTACAAAATTAATTTTTTTTTTTGCAGTTTCGTGCAAATATTGCTTTCTAATGAAAACATAATGTTCCACGTTACGTTTCACACTCCATCAAGTAAAAAAAAAAGTAAAGTAACGGCATAAATAACGACAGTAAACTGTAAAAAAAATACTGAAAATCGTATCTACAAAATTAAGAAAATATTTACTAAAATGATGTTACCTCGCATACCGGCGATGATTACGGCACTGTACGATGAAATCGCCCATAACTGACAGAGGAGAGGGGGGAAATATAATGAATATGTAAAAGAATTGCAGTCGGACTATGCGCACAACCAAGTTAACATTTATGCCGTTAAAAAGTTTGTCAGGTGAATTGCATAAAACAATTCTCGCAGAAATTATTTCTTCGATCCCTCCCCTCCCCACCATCCTAGCGGGAGGGTAGGCCTATGTTTTCGCACGTCAAGGTGATCGTAACAGTGTTGAAAGGTTGATAGCCAACAGGGCCTCGCCTGCAACCAAGAATTCGATTTCCAGCGGGTTTCGCGAGTGGGGAACGTTGCGGGCGTCGCAGTAAGGCGGTGTGTTTGCGGCGCATGACCCAGTCCCGCGATGCGATGGTGTGCACCGCGGGTAACAAACAGACCATAAGAGCAAAGCGGCAGGAAGTCCACACAATGGACAGCCGAACCAGGTCTCGGATCTCTCCCCGACCGTCCGTGCCACGCGGGCGCAGTGCTCGGCATGTCCGAGAACTATATCGCGGCTCATCCTGCACGTGACGGCAGAGAGTACTTTCATTAGGCTTACATGGCATACTTGTGAACACTTTTGAAACCAATGATTAAACAAAAAAAAACTGGTCCTCATGTACTCCGAAAGTCTTCTTTGAATGACAACGAACTTTTGCACTATAGAGCTTAACATTTGCATTTTAATTATTTTGCTTTTGCATAGCTGCGCAATTTGTGTTTTTTAGTTAGTTTTTTTTTTCTTTTTCAGAAGTGCTTCGCACATCATGTGACGACATCTTTAACATTTGGTTGCGCAGTGAGAAGACGAAAAGGCACGAAGAAGATTGTAAACATGCAAAGAGATTCTTTGTTTTGGAATAAATCTTAAAGAAACATTAAGAAAATATGAAACAATAGTGTGAGTTTGTTTTTAATTAACCTGAATAAATGTTGGGAGCAAAGTAACAGGCATTATGATGGATTTGTGCAGAGAAATTTCCAGTGGGTTCAAAACAGGAAATGAAGTGCTGGCAATGGTTTAACCTGGTACTACACTACACTGTAATGTAATTCGTCAAACAATGATGATGACTGTGGTTGATGGAAAAGTATGCAATGCTTTGACATCACAAAAGGCATCACAAAAGCGTCTCCTAAACACATTAACAAAAACAAAATATCACTTGAAAAAATGTAGATCTAGCAATGTATACATTTAGTCTGTCTACACTCCATACCTAGATTAGTTGCTTCAAATTGTATGCATAAATGGTACAGGGTGGATATAAGTGGCAGGTCAGAAGAGCAAGTGATCGAT
This sequence comes from Bacillus rossius redtenbacheri, assembly GCF_032445375.1. Classification (NCBI taxonomy): domain Eukaryota; kingdom Metazoa; phylum Arthropoda; class Insecta; order Phasmatodea; family Bacillidae; genus Bacillus; species Bacillus rossius. The sequence continues at coordinate 47,831,651 of NC_086334.1, forward strand.
CAAAGTTTTAAAAGAAAGATGGTTGTTGTGGTTGACAACCAACACCTGGTAGTAAAAACACAAATTATGAAAATACTGCCAGTAGGTTCAGATTAAAAGCTTGTGAAGTCGCATCTACAACTGGAATGAACGAAACCCTTGTTATTAATTTTCCTGTTATCCTAGAAGCCATTTCAAGAAGTTCAGTAGAAATATTGAGGTGTTCAAAAAATGTGCTGAACAGACCACGAAGATTTACTTTGGTCTTTATTCGTGGTTACATATGCCTGTTACTGTTCACAAAATCTTGGTACATGGTCATGACACCATCGAATCATGTTTCCTGCCCATTTGATAGCTGACTGAAAAAGCCCTAAAAACCCGGTATAAAGAATGTAGGAGATTCGGGGTAATATATACAAAAAAAATTAAGATTAGCTACAAATGAGGAACTGCTTAAGCAACTGCTGCCAATCTATAAATTTGTTTTTATATTTTTTAAAAGTTTAGCATGTTTTCAAAATGTTATATGTTGCACTAGTCGGTGGGTGTTCATAAATATTTGTTGTATTTTGTTTACACATGAACGCACAATGTGCACTGCACAACTGAGCACGTGCCCTATAACTGAGGTCCGTGTTACTTAACTTAATCAATCTTCGTGAAATTCGCATATTTTAAAATTTTAAAATAAATGATTTGTTAAGTATGGTAGATAACTAAGTGGATTTATCTCTTTTTTTTATTTTTATCAAAACATCGGCTACAGAATTTTCACTAACAGGTTTAGCTTGTTCATATATATATATATATATATATATATATATAACATAATTTAATTGAAAGTAAATGAATTTTAATAAAGTTTAAACATTTATGGTATTTTATAAATACTCTAAAATGCTTTGCCATGATGGTAAGGAATCATAAAGTTCACTGAGAAAAAAAACACATTAAATCAGCAAATAAAAAGCAAAACAAACAATCCTAGGCTCTAATTGAAAAAGTGTCCTCTAGTCCGATCATGCTGCGCGCAGGGGCGCGGAAATGACGACCCGGCGACAGGGCTGCCGACGGAGCTGCAGACAGATCGCGCGCCGCCTGGACGATGAGGCGGCGCAGATAATGTCTGGGAGAGGGCAGGAAGCCAGTTTCTCGGGCAAGCCGAGTTTATTATTACATCGCTCGACTGTTACGCACCTGCCATGACAGATATGGTGCAGCCGATTCCAGACAGCGGGCGCCGGGAGCGGACTCTCCGAGTCCGTTCGCGGTCACCGCAGAACACACGCGATGTATGATGCTCCAAGTCCGGCTCTTGGCTGCCGAGATTAAGAGGCCACTCCAGTGTTTCAGGGGTACAACGCAACCCGCGTTAACCTCATAAGATTCAATGCTATTTTCATTTTGCTTATAACTTATTAACTAATATAGATTTCGAAATGATGCTTGCTTGATATGTAAGACAACGATGCTCTTATCAAAGCCCCTTTCTTCAAAAACGTGCATAAATTATGGTTTTATACTAATCTTTACTAATATGCATAAGTGTATTGTCTAGATTTGAACCATAATTTATGCACATTTTTGGAGAAAGGGGCTTTGATAAGAGCATCGTTGTCTTACATATCAAGCAAGCATCATTTCGAAATCTATATTAGTTAATAAGTTATAAGCAAAATAAAAATAGCATTGAATCTTATGATGTTAACGCGGGTTGCGTAGTGCCCCTGAAACACTGGAGTGGCCTCTTAAGGTCCCTTGGTAGACTCCTTTCGGAACTGGGTGAAATGTCGCTTCACCTTCATGTTGGGAGGGCACCGGGGAACCATCTAGTCACCCCAAGAGTCACCCTACCCGCGGGTATCCACACAGGCCCCCGGGGCTGATCAACCCATAATTGTCACCCTTTCCGTCGAAATAACACTGTCATTAAGGGCCCCGACCACCTAGGCACACATTCGGTGTGCAGAGCTTCGCGAAGAGCATTTAAGAATACGCTGAGAGCTTTTTCCGTATGTCGTTTTTAAACTGTATTTTTATGGGAGTGAAAAAGGGCTAAAACGCATGTTTTCAGAATATTTTTTTAGACATAAAAAAACCAGGTAAAGATTCTCGAAAGCACCCATGGACCTTGCGTTACAACTTTATAAAATATTGTAGTAGAACTATTTAGAAAAATCATCACAAAAAAAAACAGCAGAAACATTATGCATTGCATTCTAGCGGCAAGGCCTGATCCTACACCGTTAGCGCATATGTGATAAGGGTATGTTGGCCATTTAAGAAATAAGATTTTTCCACGTTTTCTACAGTTTTGATTATTTAATTTGGCTGGAAAAGTTCCTGCAATGTTTGGTTGCAACAATTACGATGTTGATAACTGCACGAAGTCGTTTTTGAAGTTAAAATTCCTTAGGCGCGTGTAGCGGCATTAACCTATATACATATAATCGCTTATATGAACACCGAACATATTAAGCTTATCGGTGTGTAAATAAACCTCTGTGATATCAGAAATGCCCTGGGATACATTTTATAAACTTTAAGTGTCACACAAATAAATAGTCGCAATTTATAAAATACGCTATAATTTTTGGACTATACATTTGTGATAGTCATATACATTTAGTATTAAGCGTGCCTGATGTACAAAAGTACTTGGGGTCGAATCTCGTCTGTTTCAACTAGGGTTCGGGTCCCGGGACGACTCGTGTCTCGAAGTCTAGGGACTTTTTATAAATTTGATTTTCGGGTCAAGACTCGAGACACGATTGTTGAAATTGCATTGTAATAATTTTATTTTCAAAAGGTCATACATAAACTTTATTAGCTCCCCGCACTCTTCCTTTGAAAGTGCCCTCCATTAGCTTAACAAAAAATTACTTGATACCTACACAAAACAAAATACTCGTAAATGCGTTCGCCGCCATATTGGTGTTTTGTGACATTTGTTTATGAGATCGTGATTCGTGATATTTGTGACTCAGCTCAGTCAGTGAGTCGTCCAATTTCAATTTATGAGGTGAAGTGCTGTGCGTGGTTGTGTTGCGATTGCGACTGCGATTGCGACACACTTGTGACAACGACTACGCGCATCTAATTTAAGTGTAAACACTACATTTTGTTTACTTCAGTTACTTAGGTTAGACGTTTACATTGGATGAGACTTGTTATTTTATAAATATATTGTTACGAACGTGAGCAAGGCCGCGTCACGCGCAGGTCCACGCCGTAACATGAGATGTGCCATGCGAACCTGGGTCGCCGCTTCCCCTCCCTCCAGCCCTTCACTCTCCGCGCGGCGCTGTTAGTTTGACATCCGAAACCTGACAGCTGCGGAGTTACGCGAGCCGCCGACACGTGTTTCGAGAGATTTCTGCCGTCGGGTCGGCGCGGAATGACGAGACTGGCCCCAGCCGTGCTCGAGAGTTCTGGAAGGTGTCTGGGTCTATATGTGTCCGGGACGCCGGCCTTAGAGTCAGTGAGAGTTCAGGCGGGAGCTTTCCCGCGGTGGAGTTTCCGGGGCGATAGTGCCGCGGGTGCGGCAGAGTGGCGAAGTCATTGGACGAAGGTTCCAGGGCGAAGAGTTTAGTTCCGGGCGATAGTTTCGCGGGCGCGGCGGAGTCCCCAGCGAAGTTGCGAGCTAGGCGTCGAGCGGATCCTCGGCGAAGGCAAGTGCGTCAGCGGCGGAGTGCGGCGACGGAGTCCCGCGGCAGAGATCCAAGAGGGGTGCTGCAGCGAGAGTTGCGCCACATATGCGGCCCAGCGAGGTGTATGGAACGAGTTACTGGGGAATAGACATTTATTTAAGTGTAATAAAATCATTTGCCATTTTAGAAGATTATTTTTTAAGTGGCATAAGTAGTGGCAATAAATAAAACTGTGTAGTGTAATAAAATCTTTAATTGGGCTATCCTTTACAAACCCGCGGTAAATTGTAACAATATGATACGATAGTGATACTCATTGAACAAAATATAACATAATTTTGGATTAATTGTTGTTAGTTTGTTATTGTTACAGATAGTTAACAAATTTAAATAGATCATTTAAGATGGAACATACAGCAAAAGTGTGGAAACATTATAAAAAAATAAACGAATCAACCGCACAGTACTCGTTACATCCAAAACAAATTTCATGCAAAGGGTCGAATACTACAGGCCATGACAGGCACCTCCAAAGAGTCTACAATTTTATTGTAAATCAGAAGGAAGAATCAAAATCTGTTATACAGCCTGGGACATCTTGCGAACCGGAAGCAGAAAAAAAAAATTGAAACTGAAAAGCAGTCTGAAATAACAGAATATGTTGCAAAAAAGCCAATGTCTGAAATTATTTCCCGCTTGGCGGCAGAGGATGGACTTACAACAAGGGGTATCACAAGGAGTAAATTCATTCGTGAGAGTATTATCCAGCAAGGTTATTATGAAGAGAAAAAAGGAGAAATTATTCAGACTTTTAAAGATTTTGTCGCTTCTGGTACACGTTTCAGCCTTTCAGTCGACGAATGGACCAGCGTGTGTCTAAATGGCGTGAACGGAAAAGTTTTCAATTTGGGAATAGTGTATATACGAGATAAATTCGGTGCCGAAGAGACCAGACAAATAGTCGAAGATATTTTGAAAACATTTCAATTGGATTTGGAAAAACATATTGTGGTCATCACCATCGATGGTCTAAGCGTAATGAAGAAGTTTGGTAGGGCAAGCCCAAGCGAGATGATGCTATGCTGGAACCACACAATACATCTAGGAGTTTAATTTAAGACACATTTTACAAATAAATAAATAAAGGCTACAGTCATCCGCAGCTTCTACCTCCGAAGATACTGAAACTGATGATAGTGACGATGAAACCGTGTCTGATGAAGAAATGGACTGCAATGGCAGCTACGAAACAAACTGCCCATTACAAGTACAACCAATTGAAGAAATTAAAAGACTGCTTGATGAAATTCGATTCCTGGTAAAATTGTTTAGAAAGAGTCTACTGAAAAACAGCCAATTACAGAAATATGTGAAGTCTGTAATTGGGAAAGTACTCAGTTTATTACTAGATGTCAAGACGATGTGTAACTGTATCATTGTAATGGCAGAATGGTTTCTAAAGATCAAAAATTGCGTAAAGAAAGTGTTTATTGATTTAAACATGTTAGACGAATGGAATGAAGACAATCTTCTTTTGCAGTCAATCGTTGATTTATTGCAGCCAGTCAAGACCGCTGTAGAAACCTTACGCAGACAAAACTCTTCATTACTCACAGCTGAAGCAATAATTGATGTGTTGCTGAAAAAAATTCAATTGGCAACAACAAATTATAATCTGGCGAAACGGTTCTTTGAAACTTTGAAAGCTCGCCTAGAAGAAAAAAGACCACAGCAGGTTAATGTGTTTGTTAAAATATTTGCACACTGGCAACCACAACTCACAATCCCAAAATACGAATTTTTTTACTTCGAATTTGAGTAAAACTGCATTTATTACTTTTGCGGAAGAACTGTATTGCAGACGTTTTGACAATATCCCTCGTATCCAAACGCCAGAATTGTAAATAATGGACACCGAACCTAGTACCAGTAGCTCTACAATACACAACGAATCCGACGAGTCATTTCAAAGTCAAATGGAACAGGTAAATCAAAAAAATCGAAGAAAATGTACCTGAAATCCTTAGAAAAAAAATTAAGAGCAACATTAAAAAAGAAGTTGCAGTTGTTTGAAACCACCGGAAAATATACTGAGAGTTTGAAACTACTTTACAAAGCTTTAAACACAATAAAACCGACATCGTTTCGATTATGAATACACTGTTTTCATACAAATGGAGTATGGATTCATTCCTCTACGACAACAATATTTCAAACGACGAGAGAAAATCAGTGCCGATATCGCCCATTGTAATACAAGGGAATTTGAATTTCGCGGGCGTTCTGGCAAAGCCACTAGGTTCGCTGCATTCAGATGTCGCCAGCGTTCGCCATGTTAAAAGGCATGAGTTTCCTACATTGTTCTACTAAAATATTTGACTGTATCATCATTCCTCCGCCATCTGATGTTATGGTTTCAGCACTAATTTCATAGTTTCCCTATGCACGACGCGAAGACTGCGCACCGGTTCAGAGCATTGCGTCTAGAGGCGATACCGCGCTAGAAGAACCAGCGAGCGTCGCACGTATTACCTCGCATTAACAACGCAGATACACCTCTGACTAGCCGAGCTGGTTATTTTCGATCCGTAAAAGGTCCCGCGAGTGATTAAAATAAATTGTGAACACTTGCGTGACTTTCTAACACCATTGGATAACCTCAAGTAAATATCTGTTGGGATAATTTAAAACGAAACATAGTATGCAAGAGCTTTGTTGCGTTAAATTTAAATAAACATCCCTCAAATAATAGTAATGATAAAGGCGTGGGACACCGAGCCTTAAATATGAACCACGAACTAAGAATGTCACCAATAGACTCGGGAAGTTACGAATAGTCGTGGATCCTCGCTGTGATAGGTAAAGCTCCTTTTAGTAACATTCTACGTAATGAGAATCCTGTAGCTACACCTAAGAAGCGGACGGTGGTTTGCATCAGTGTCCAGTCCAGTATTTTAGGTGTCTCTTCAATATGGCGTTTAGTGATGCAACATCAATAACTGGCTTCCTTCAGAATCCCATTAATACCTGCCGGCCATGTGGCTCCGAAATTGACGAATAAAGAAGTGGTAGTGTATACATGTTTTAAAATATCAGAATAATAACCTCGTAGTATTGAGGGGAAAAGAGTAAATTTTAAAAAAATTGTGCGTGTACCTATGAACACTATTTTAAAGTTTTATTTTTGTTTTAATGTTTTAAAAGATTTTTAAATTAAAACTGTGCACATACACGATGTACCTTTTGGATTGCAACCTTTAGTTAAACCTTAAGTGTATCTATAAAAAAAAATAAAAAATAAAAAAAACAGCGCAGCGTTCGAAACTCAAAACAATTTAGTAGAAAAGCCCAAGAAATCTACTCGTTATTTATAAATTATGATTTGTTAGGAACATCATCCCAAAATCTGTTAACATCTGTATAGAAGAATTATTTTCTAGTTTCTACCGTGTGTGATTTTTTTCTTTTTGTGTTGAAAAAGTTTTAACAGGTGTTTCTGCCATTATTTTTAGGAATTAAATTGTTACTGTAGAATCATTATTTCACTTCAGTTCGATACCTTCAGCATCAAGGCATCAAATGCTTATAGAACTTGCATAGTCTAGATACCCTTAGGTACAAGGACAACTTGGGCTAAAAATCAATAGTTAAGAACAAAAGTATTATAATGTTAAAGGGTAACAGAAATCATCTACAATTATATTATAAGTAGGCTACAATGCGAGAGAAAATTATCAGCTTCGAAAAACGACTGCATTTTAGCAAATGCGAACACAACTTCAGACTCTGTATTACAAAACGTTCGGGTAAGGTAGCGATTAATCACTGCCATGTTAGGCCACAACGGGAACCTAACTCTCGTATCGTATTCCAAAACGTGTCCAAATCCAATCACAATAAGTTAACAGATTGGCAGTTGTTTTAATAAACGGTGCGCGAGGCTAGAAAGTTGCACATCACAAAACGAGCACGCTACTTGACTTACCTCTACACATTTGTTTGTTTACGTCTACATTAGAATAATGGAAGACGACAAAATCAGCGTGTCAGGTTTACACCTGATGAAAAGTATATTTTTATTTCTAATCAAAATTTGGCAACACAATTTTTGTAACTGAAAAATATGTAGAATTGATTATATGCATAGTGTTTATATGATTAATTTATACTAAAAAATAGAGGGGAGATAGGCCTACCTTATACGAAATAACCAAACCAACGGATTGAGCTATGAATTATAAGTTGTTATAGCAATTACTCAAACAAATTACAATTATTAATATATGTTACGTGTATTATGGTGTTCATAATGCAATAATAAGTTTTATAACAAGTCAAAAGAATATCCCGGAGAGGGAATTTGAACGTCCTGCCACCATACATTTTCTCTCGGATACTACGCACTTTACCAATTAGCTACAGACACACGTCAGTTATAGCGACGAAACTATGTATTCCTCAAGTATGTTTTTAAGTTCCGACTATTGCTTCCCATGGCAATTAAAAATGTACAAAGTGTATTCCATGATAAATTCTATATGATAGAGTTTAATTCTTGGAACGTCCCCCGATGTTCACGAAAGCGAATATATACGAGTTCATGTCGCCGCACGCGGGTCCACCATCTGGACGATATCATCTAAAAAGTGAGCTCTGCGCATGCGCAGTAATTTGGGCACAGATTGGTCACGGATACGACACCCTAATCCGTCCCCTAAAATAAAGGGGCTGGCCGTGACCTATTTCTTAAGGGTTTGGAAGCGGTAATTGGCACTAGGAACGCGGTTAGGTTACACGTGTAGCATATTCAACGCTTAAACCCTTACGTTTGTCTCTTGCAATACATGCCTTAGCAAAAATTGTGCCCTCGAAAGTAGGAACGGGAGAGCATCAGTTTGGCGGCTCAGTTGTCACCCTCTTTCCACTATGGTTGTCACCTTATTTCTTCTATGATTGTCACCCGTGCTGTGTATATTCAAAACGTGACGCAACGCACCGCCACACGCATTTGTTATCTGGAATGGTATACATGCTTCCAGTCAAAGGTCATGGGAAACTTACGTCCTAAAATACACTATGTTAATAAATCCGCTTCAATCGAAATTCAACTGTGCAAGCCATATACGCACAAACCATTCCACCCAGAAAAAGGTTTTCGTAAACAACAGTTAAAAATTTCGTAAACAACAGTTAAAAGTTTCGGTCTGCCCTTGTTTATCCGGTGAAAAAATTAACAAAATTAAATCCTCAATAAACAACTGGATGAATCATCAAAATGGTTTGTACTGCTTAAGGCGCGTTATGAAAAAAAATGATGAGTGAATTTTTACGAAGCGCGCGCACCATGTACGAAATTTTCACAGGATGAACAAAAGACTACATAAGAATTAAAATTATATATGTTTTAAATCTTATATTTTAGTGATTGATATTGAATACCGGTCTATATCATTTAAAGCATTCATGTATTGGAAATATTAGTGATATTAATTGTGTTTATAAAAGTTTTCCAGCCTATTTATATAACTTAAGTAATGATCTCGTATTTATAATTTATTTGTATTGTAAATTATTAAATTATTATGGAATAAATAATTTAAATAATAAAATAGAATAAGCATTCAGAATATGTATTGATTTTCATTATTAGCTAAAATGTATCTCGATTATTTTAATATGTTAAATAATTTTGTAAACATGTTTATATTAATATAGAAGACCGAGTATTTATTTAATTATTTTTTTTGTTTGATTGAATTTATACTTTACCAACCGTATTTATAATATAACTCCAGTCCTTTTATTATTTTATTTATATTAATTATGCAAAATTGAAGTTAGATAAATAAACGCACCCATTTTTACTTTTTAACTGCCAATACTTTTTTATAGTATTAAAGCAGTCAAATACGTAAAAACATTTTAGGTATGTTCATAGTTTATTTACCTATTTTCAGACTTTCGTTTCCAAGTCTGGGTGGCAAACGCATCTCAAAAACAACGAACCATAAAACCAAACAGAAATCCTATATTTATTATTTAGAAAACAAATACTTCGAAAGATGATGGATACCTTATCATATCACTATCTGAATTTGGAGCTTTCATGAGTAACTATAGTAATATTCTAGTACGAAAGCGTCACAAGTATCTATACAAATACATTTTATCTGCAACTGTTGTGCCCTAACCTTTAACTTAAAGCTTTCAAAAAAATAAAAAATAAATTGAAATAAGTTTTTATTCTACTGTATATACATAGTTTTAAGTTTCATCCATGAGGTTATTGGAGACACAAACTCTCAACAGAAACAAATATCGGTGAATAATCGAACATGGCCTAGCGAGGAAATATCCCAACATTCTCTGGTGGTTTAGGGAAACCATAGAAAACAGAAACCACACCAGCTGGACCGAAATTCTAACTCGCACCTTTCCTAATGAGAGTTCGAGAAATTGCCACTGCGACAACTCCCACGATATGTGCTAATTAGTTTTCGTCGTCTGCTTTACCTTTTTTTCCCCTTCAGATGTACACCAGTGTTTTATTTTCACGTAGCCACAATGCCTGATACCAGCACGTTCTACTTTGTTTTATATCATCTAATTACGAAAAAACAGCCCCGCCCTATGAATAATTGCACAAATATGAAATACTTGCATACTTTTATGGGACACACGAGAACGGAAACGGCCACAGGGGAAAAAAAAGTGATCGCTGTCAAAGTTCAAGGCATAGAAGATAGTCGGTCACCAGGTCACAAACACCAATCGGTGTAAAAAAAAATCGGTGTACATACAGTGCGCTCCCAGCAGCCAAATAGTGCATTGTCTTGGTGTCCAAACACGGATCCTATGACCAAGTTGTTACGAGATTATCGTATGTAAATCCTGAATATCACTGCTCACATTTCGGAAGGAAAAAAAAACAACAAAATGCTCTTCCTGGTTGCTATATTTTTAAACACGGGGTGATTGCGTGAGAAAGTTTAACTTGAACATTCACAGCAAGTAACTAAAATATACGATTCAAACGAACATCGCAGACATTCGTTTTCACTCGTAACCTCCAACTGCGACACTTGCTTTTTCCGAATACCTTCTTAAAACACCCTAGCCTTGAAGCTCGTGCGATATATCAAAGGTTATCACGTGTAACCTTCAACTACTACACTTGCTGTTTCCGAATACCTCCTTAAAGGACCATGTAGCCTATAGCATTCTTGAAAATTATATCGAAAAGGATGTCAGCCAACTTTGTTGACCTTCCGAATAGTTGTAACTATCCTTACATAATTTCCGATGCAGCCTATAACCAAAGGACTTTCCGCTCGCGTCCTTCCATGCACCCTTGTGGCCTTTTGGGAGGTTTGCGGCTGTATATTTTAGTAAAGATGTAACTATAGCCTGTTGCTTAGCCTCGTAGTGTCCAAATGTTTTTCGGCCAGTGAACCCTATGATCGACTTTTCTTTTGACGGAACTCCAACTCCTTCAAAGAAAGTTATTTGACAATAATTGTGCCTGCTTTATATGACATTCGTCCTGACTCACGGAACCACAGGGTTCCGCGGAACACCTTTTGGGAACCGCTGGCTTAGCCAAACTACTATTACTGTAAAAGATTGACTTTAATGAGTAAACATTAAAAAAAAACTGCCTGAAAATATACTGTGTATTTTTCTTACATGCAAGCAAATTATTGCCTAAAAGTATTTGGTTGTCGATACACCAGGTTATGTAAGCGTCGAAAGAATTATTGTATCTTATCAAGGCTTGTTTTTCACTAAATGCGTGTATCGCGGCTATGGAGAAGCTGAGAAGGCATGTGCCGGCATTGGGGCCACGACTTCTTCGATCAGAGTGCTAAAAGCAAAGCCTATACAGGGGAAATAGTCAATAAGGGAAGAGGGGTGGTGGAGAAACAGGCGCAGGTACCGTAAAAACCAACTCAATAAGTATGGTAAGAGCTAAATTTATGCGCAGACCTAGACACCAAAGAAAATTCTGGTATGCCCATCATTCAGAGGGTGTTTTTTTTTTTCCTCCGGACTCGCTCCAGCATGTAAAATGTGAATTTGCGACACATATCAAACGAGATCTCCGCAGAGCAGATGTGGCGTTATCAATAACCGCCCACCGGCACTGCCCACCCCAGGCACCAAGCCGCTCCGATAGCTAGGCGACTGATACTGTCTGTGCCATGTAACTTGTCTTAGCCAGTCCTCAAAAATAGTATGTACAAGTGATAACCACTTCCAAACTGTCACGTGATGTTTGTTTGCAAACACCGACAATCGCTTTAAGTTGTTGAAAAAAAACTGCTTCACAAAAACAATGGCAAGAGGGCAAGTAAGTTGTTTAAAAACTCTGCCGACAGAAAAAAAATTGCAAAAGAACAAGTACTACTTTTAAGAACTGTCAAATTTGGGAAAAGCTACACGAGAGAGACTAAAACGCAGAATGTTTTTGGTCATTCTTTAGGAAACCATTTAGAAGGTAATTTGTTTGGATTTTTTTAAAGTAAAAATACTACTAAAAGGGTAAAAGTAAAGTTACTATGATATGGTAGATATGCCATAGCTGCTGGGAGTATTTATATATAATTTATACACTTATGTATGCAATTTACGTGTATATTTACAATTACTCGTTTATTTTTAGTACAATACTTAGTACACAGACTAAGAATATGCAAAACTGTAGTTCTTCCTGTTATTTTTTAGCTTCAACCTGCTAATGTATAGTGTGTATGTCAAAGCTTTTTTTTTTATCATTACTTGATGGTCCAAATAATTCTTCTAAATAACAAAGTAAACTGGTGAAAAATAGATCTTTCGGTACGTATATTGTCAGTCAAATGTCTTGTCCTCTAGAATGCATTGTACTAGTGTTATAAAAAATTAAATATTATACTTCAATTTAAAAAAAAAATATTTTAAGATTAATATATGGATGTATATTTGTAGAAACTTGGTCGTTGTAAATTTACTCTGAAGAATATTATGTTCCTTTGCAATGACTTAAGTGACCATACAATTAAAATGTACATCGAATATTTATTACTTTACATCAAAATGTACAATATAACAATTTAATAAGTTGTATTTAAAGATGTACATTCATGTATTTTAGCCTATTTTTAACTGAGGCATGTAGATCACTTTGATTATCTGGAATAATTTGTGTAAAATAATACTGCGAATTCACCAATGAGCTTTATCTGCAAAGTTATGACTTATGTGATTACCAAATTACGGTAGCACAAATATTACTAAAAACAAATAATAAAACTTTTGGGTAGTTTTTACAATAATTTCACCCAGAAGTGGCCGTTAACTACAAACTAGCAGTTCCTGGCAATATCTTATATATAAAATTCTCGTGTCACAGTTTTCGTTGCCATACTCCTCCGAAACGGCTTGACCGATTTTGATGAAATTTTTTGTGCTTATCCGGTATCTATGAGAATCGGCCAACATCTATTTTTCATCCCCCTAAATGTTAGGGGTAGTCCACCCCTAATTTTTTTTTAATTTCCAGTTTTTGGTAGGAAATCACCATGGCAACGGCTGTTGCTTTGTTGATGCTTCATTCGTCTCTATGGCAACGGCTATTTCATTGTTAGTGCAGTCCTCATCACCGTTGAAATTTTGCAAGTACTTTAAATATCAAAAATTGCCCTTTTTTTTCAAGTATATATATTTTACAGACTTGAAACTTCACAGTAATGTTCCTTATGTTACGCAGGATGACATTTTCCGAAAATTAGATCCCATAGCATAGGTGGTTAAAACCAGGCAACAGTGGGTACTTTGTCTGCATGAGAACAGTATTTTGCATTGTTCATGCCTTCTGCGTCTCCATGGCAACGGGCATCGCGCGGCAGTGGCGTACCCACAAGGAGGGGCATGTATAATGAGCGGCGCAAGAGTGATCTGCCTGTAGACTGCCGTAGCGAATAACGGGTATATCAGTTGTACGTTGCGTGCACGAGTCGGGAAACCATCGGTGCTATTCATTTTTTCTCCGGTACATTATACAGCATTGTAATAAATTTTCAATGAATTTTTTATATTTACCATTACTGTAAATGGGAGATGTGGCATAATTCTTTTTCCATTAGTAGAGCCGTGCGAAGCCGGGTCGGGCAGCTAGTATATATATATATATATATATATATAGTGCTGTGTTCTTATGTATTTATATTACTGTCGAAAGGCACCGCATTTTATCCGCCCGTGAGATTTGCTAAATGTATTTTACATAAATAGGTAAACACCAATGCTATTTTTATTACGAACCCTTTTCCTTGCCGTTATGAATAAAACGTGGTGGTAAAACGAAATAAGAAATATTGTTTAATTCACCTTGTATAGCTCGCTATAAAGTTATTCTATATACAATTTTGTTTTTGTTTTTTAATCCTTTGAATACAAGGGGAATTTTACATCAGTCACCATCAATTTATCTAACTCGGCTCGTACGTTAAAATTTCCACCAGCCGATACATCTGGAGTGAAACATCTTTGCAAACTCGTTAAGGGTAATAAGTGCTTAAAATTTCTATTTTCTTTATTTTCGAGACTTTTTTTAATTAAAATAATTTCGCTTTAAATTTAATTTGAATAAGTTTGAGGCTACAGGAATACAAAGAAATATATCTAATCAAAATATGACAGCCAACTTGTCTGTATCTAGTCTATAGCATCAGACATGGAAGAAATATATGTAGGTTTCTTTATTGACTTTGATGAAAGAGAAACTTGACGCAACCTCGACACGTGAGATAATTGCACGGGACAGATAGTACATTTAGAAGATCCTACACGCGATAGCATACTGACTAAATATTAGATCCGTATAATGTTTTTCTTCTGCACTTATGGGTATAGTAGACGAAAATTACTAACGCTTTTTTAAAATACTGGATCCCACAAAAGACCTTGCACATCAAAAATGTACACTATTATTTTATTCCTGGGCTATGCTGTTATGGGATACGAAACTGAGCTCGCCATACCATAGCGTACAGACATAGGAATCCATAATGTTGATTTTACTGTATCCAAGCGACAATGTATACAATATTGGTTGTATATGTATGTGTATAAAATTTAATATAAATGCTCAAGACATTAAATGAAATTTGCTTACTAAGTAAATCTGGAAATACTTAATGCTAGCATATTATACGCATACTGGCTTTGCATGCTCTTGACTTTTGACTCGTACATACATTATAAATAAAACCATGTGAAATAAGAACCCCACAAAAATTTTAAGAAATTTCCTAAGGGCACAATTTTAAATATTTTAACATTGATGTGGGTACATTTTACATAAACCTTATTTTAAAAAAGTGTAAATTAAATATGTTCACCCATTTTATTCTCCGATTGAAAAATGTTACACAAATCACTATTTCTATACTCCATTCAATTAATTCACGAACATTTTTCACTATCCCGCCTTAAAAAAAATGTAACTTCGAGCCAGAAACAGATGAAATTTATTGCAATTCTTAGAAGGTATTCAGCACAACATCTTCCTTTTCTCTTGGCAAACCTTAGAATTCCACATGGAACTCTTGATCAAACGCCATGTGAGTGTGTATACATAGTATAAAAATAAATTGAAATAATCTCCCGGTGCCTTGTTTCCAAAAAAACGAATGAGCCTTCCAATGGAATGATAAAAGCTTAATTTAATAGCAACACCGCGTTCCACCTCCAATGCACAAATGCCAGACAGCGAAAAGCACTCTTCAATGTTCTAGAATAAATACAAGCAGAAGCCAGTTTCGTGAAATGAGAGAAAAAAACACAAGCAGACCTCAAGCCAAAGTGAGTGTGCGGTCCGAACACATCCGCTAGGTGTACATGACTCCATTTAAGTAGTCAGTCGACATTCGTGCGGACTCGCGTCTAGAGACTGCTGCGGACCCGATCTGCTGCTTGCGTAATAGGCTCGAGCTGTTCCCCGTTTCTTACATCACCGGTGAAACAACCTGAGTGAAATCAACATTTGCTGATTTATAGAAGGCATAAATGAAAAAAATATATATCCCATGAACTTGCGACGTTTATGCCACCTTCGGAAAAATTAATCGACCTTATATCCACTAGCTTCTGGTTCACACAAACGGCCTTCAGAAAAGATTTATACAAAAAAAATTTCAGAGGACAACCTCCTTGAACGAAGATAGCAATAAACAACACCCATCGTTTAAAAAAAAAATTAAGTAACCAGTTCATAAAATGGTTCTGTCAAATATCTTGTAAATATTTATTCACGTGAGAAAAGCGACGTAGAGCTGTAGCATGAAAATACACATTTGTTGCATTTATATAATCTACATAATAATCAGTCGGACTCACCGCAATAAATTTCTAGACGAAAAGGCGTCAGTCACGTGAACTAAGATGTGGTTGTCTTTTAAACACTTTACAGGAAGCAACTAAAAGTTATTTTAGAATTTTTTTTTTCCTAAAAGAATACAAACTTCAGATTAGTCCAAAAAACAAATTTCACGTTACACATTCGGTAAACATTACGTAATTATAGACTTAAACCCGGTATTTTTTTTACCCTGATGCGCGTTGCCATTAAAATCCATGAAGTACATTGAATAATAAGGCTCGGTTCGTTGTTCATGTTCTTGTTATTACAATTATTTAAGGGATTTTCCTGCAAATTTATTCCGATAGCTCACTTTCATGTTTTGTTAGTTGATTAATTTTTTACCAGATAATTACTAAACGTAATTTTTTTAGATTTAAAAGGTCACGCAAGTGATCATAATTGTGAACACTTACGTCATTTTTAACACTATGAAATGATACAATTAGTAAATATCTGTTGAGAAACATTTGAGATGAAACATAAATAGGGTTTCCGCTCTCTTATTTGGGCAGTTCATTTTCCTGGAGTTTCCCTGACACATCTGACCTTTTTATCCCCGTCTCTCATCGGTCTTTCTGGAAAAAAATAATATATAGATATACTACAATACAAATAACTATCATGATCCATTTCGACAAACATAACATAACATTCAAAACTGACTATACAATGTTCTCCTGCACACACCATGTAGTTTGCACTTTTATTTCCATCATCACTAATAAACAAACCTTACAGTCTCAAAAAAAAAAGATAACAAATGGAATACGTTTCGCCAAAACTTTGAAATGACACATTATTGGTTGTAAACAGGCCAAAGACTGTGGATGTTTGATTCCGCTTCAAAATCGTCGCCCGAGAATTGGAGTGTTCTATGTCCATTTAAGTCGGAACTGAGATATAAGCATTTGAAAGTTCAAATAACTATGAATATCATGACATAAAACAAAATAGTATTTGTCTTAAATTAAGAACGAACATTTTTATGTGCGTAGACGTGTGTGGATATCGTACAAATGAATACTGATATTAATTTCGTGTCCATAGCATAAAAAAAAACCTAAAAATTGGACATAGAACACTCCAATTCTCAAGCGGCGAAATGAATACAGAGTTGTTTGTGTCCTTTAACAGTTGGTTAATGTTAGTAAATACATATGTTTTATTGTATTTTTTTTTTGTGTTATGATTTACTATGTCATTAGTTGTTCACTTGTGCGGTGGATTGCATCTGTTTTGGTCACTGCAAGTACGTGCGGTTGTGGCCTACTGCTCTCGGCGCTGACGAGGGGGAGTGTCCGCATATGCAAGGGCGCTATCGGACAGCGACGCGAGGAGCCACTCACCATGAACCGACGACGGCCGCTAGCGCCGAGGAAGCAGCCACCACAACAGCCAACAGCTCAGCGCACAGCCACTCACGCGACGGCCGCACACACACACCACCGACTGGACCGCGAGAGCCGGGCACAGAGGAGGGGGGGGGGACAGGTGAGACAGAGAAGTGGGGGGGAAAAAGCTAAAAATAAAGACGCGGCGGCAGAGACGGAGTAAAGGGGGGAGGGCTAGCAGGGTGTCATGCAAGGCGTAGAGGTGGTATTGTGTGGAGCGGACGACGCGAACTGAACCCCAGGCCGCGGGCTGGCTGGCCGCCCCCCCCCCCCCCGTCGACCCCGGAGGAGGGGAGGGTCCGAGGGTGCGCGCGACGCCGGGAGGGGAGGGGAGACGCCGCGCCGGCCGGATTGAAAATGGGCGCTGGGAAAGTGACGTCAGCTGATGTATCAAATACAAGTGCCGGCACGGCAACAAAGCACGCGGTTGGCCCGCCTCCAGACTGGATTGCTAAACTTCGCCCAGACACAGCTCGGGGCGGGAAGGTAGCAAGGGCGCCGAGCTAGTCTTCGAAGTGAACGGAAGTAAACATTGAAGTGCAGACTCCTTGGAACGCTTTAATGGTGACACTCACTGATTCGCGTAATGTAACACCTATATGGGCAAAACTGTGGGCTTGTGCAACTGTAGGACTTCACGAAGCCCTAGAATTTTCTTAAGTCTGTAACAGCTCGCTGCAGTCGTCTAGCCTATACAGCGCCTCACTTTTAGATTGCAGTGTGAAAGCAAATAGTAGATTGCCGTTAGCGCAGTTCTGAGTGCGCTGTTGCCAAATACCATACGTATTTTTAATTTAAGGGATGTGATTTTATTAATTTCATTAACAAGTTGACTTATTACAGATTTATAAGCGTGATCGCCTAAAACATTATAAATAACTATGTGGATTTCTAAAATGTTAATCAAGCAATCAAAAATCAAAAGAAGTACATCTCCTAAACTTCGTTGTTAAGTGTTATAGATCTGGCAACACCAAACGCCGTAAGCCGTGTATTGCAATCTAAGCGTGAGACGGTCTATAGCTTTGTATATGTTTCAAGAAAAGGTATTTTTCCAGAAAAAAGAAAATCGAAAAAAGTTTTTTTTCTATGAGTATTTATTTATTTAATTGTATCTTAAGTTAGTAACGCCTTGAAGTGACATCACTTAAATTATTAAGTTTAACAATACGTACATATTTGGCTTTTTCTTCCATCACTTAAATTTTGGAAGTTAAAATTTGTATGTTATTTTTTATTTTGTTTTATTTACTAATCAGTCTGCACTCCCATGTGTCGGCTAGCCAACAGCGGAGATAAAAAAAAAAATGCACTCTACTGTGGAAGCTAAGAATCCCATTTCGTCGTGCAATACGGAAAACTATAAATGGTACCAAGTAACGTTGAATCATGCCAATCTCGGGCCAGCGTTCCTGCCAACAAGACCACTTTGCCTGCAGTGAATTCGGGAAACCATATTGGCCAGACAGGGATTCCATCCAACCCGGGTCTTCCAGGATGCGAGTCCAGTGTCTTACCACCCCATGCCCTGGGGTAATGGGTTCGAGTCCCATCTTGGTCATTAATATTTTTTTATAAGAATCAGTAGGTACTTACGCCGTTCTCCACAAAGCATCCCAACATAAGGCGGGGGACGTTAACGTGATCCAAACAAATTAACAACCTCGCAATCAAGACTATTCTTATCCGCGATGCAAACGTCTCTAGCTCGAAACAAAGATTTAGGGATGAGCTCGACGAGCTGTGATCTCGGCCACAGCGTCGCCGAGAAAATGAACTGGTTGAATCACTAGCTTCGGGCTGGCAGGCGGTCGTTCACGGAGTCTACCTGCCTTGAACTTCTGAGGATCACGTCGTGGCGCGGCACACTCATGTCCCTGACGCCGGTCACTCGAGAACCACTTCGATCGAACTCGCGCGTGTCGTATGTAACACGGCAATATACATATTATTGCACGTCCATTGTACATAGTATATTTTGCTATCAGCGGCGATCCTGCCAGTCCTATATTGACCTCTACCAAATCCATTTCTCTCGGCTGGACACTAAGTGACACTTCACTCCAAACAGCACAATAGACTTCTAGAACCCGACTAACACCGGATAAGGCCACAAACAAAAACCGACACGCAAGCGGCTCTCTCGCCATCTACGTATTGACGCCATACATACCTGGAACATCAATCACAGTCGTTTGTAAATTTACAGTAGCCATCCAATCAAGTTCCTTAATTTATTCATTTCAATTCATCTCTCTGCACAGCAATGTGTAAATCGCTTAAGCACATTCAGTAAAATAATTAAAGATTTTAAATTTGATTCCCTACAATGGTAAGACATGTAAGTAATATGTACCTACATATAAATTTTAGAAACAGTAATATCACAGTGCAAGGTAGTCAGCACGAAAATGATACCTCAAGATGGGTTATAGTTAAATATTGAAAAACCACTTCGATAAATCACAGAGGATAGGTATGGAATTAATTGTTGAGAAGGTTTACAACTGTAATTAATAAATTGAACGGACACTATTTTAGAGTCTCAAAGAATCTCTTAATGTAAGCTCTCTATCTTAACGAAGGCGTATTTTTATAATAGTAAAAATGTTATTTCCCTACAACTGTTGAGTTCAAATTGGAGTCTTTTAAATTCTATATTTCTTTCTTCAGTGATAATTGTTTTCTGTGGCACTGGCAATTTCGATTTGAAATATACGATTTTAACATCACACTTAGGCTTAATTATTTTGTTTCTAAGAACTTGTGTTTTTGATTTTAAATAAACTCATAATATTACAATATGTAATTGTTCATTAACGGTTTTTCTATTAAACAATTCCTTATTTAATGGGTTTTATGAACTTGGCAAATTGGTGTCAATCTTAGCATGTACTGAAAGCATGAAATTGTGTGGTCTTCTTCCAACTATTTATATTTAAATTAAACCCGAATTTTGCAGAGTTTTGGGAATGACTGATTTTCATTGATTCATGACTGATATACTAAAGATAAAAAGTTTGAAGACGAAGGCTACATACGAACAGTTGAACCAAAACTGTATAGGTATCGCATAAGTTCATGCTTTCAGTTCATTAAATTTGCCTTTATTCATAAAAATCATTAGTTGACGATTTATATCAGCAGAAATAATTGTGAGCTAGTCTCTCAGTACTCGCCAGTGATGTCTAACATCTAACCTCCGAAACGAACAAATTTGTGTGTTCTAATGTTGCAAGTACATTTAAAATACGAAACTTGGACACGACATTTAACGTAGAATTCTTTTAAATGCCGAACGTGATAAATATACGCAAATAGTTTGTTCAACTACATTTCTGGTCGCGAATCACGCGTTTTTTCCGCACCCGCCGCTAGAATTCGCTGCCGGAACAGCTACGCCGACTATTGAATCAATTGTTCAGCAGACAGAAATTTCTAACTATATAATGAAACGGCTCCGATAAAAGCGAAAGAGACTTGTAAAAAATACTAAACCCCGGCTTTAGACATTATTACCGACAAGGAATTTGATTAAACTACTGCCCATGTTTTAAAATTCATTAAAAAGTTAATAATGCAACGTTTCCCTTTGTATTTGTGAACTTTGGTTCGCGCCATCCGGATCCGCCACAGATGGCAGCACCGGCGTCGTTACACATTTCCGTTCCTCGACTTCCGTCGCATTCGCGAAATCACTCCCACCAAATGCCGTATACCGAGGGCTAAGATGTTATGAAATCATTGGAAAAAGCACGACATATTATAGGTAAAATAACTTAGGACACTACCCCCTTCAGGCAACCGAACCACTAGGTTTGCCGACTAGTGCTCGCCACTTCTGCGCATGCGCGCCGCCCCCACGGCCCACGCCGACCAACCAGAGCGCGCGGGCGCCAGTCCGCGTAACACACTAATCAAGGCGGTTACAGGCATTCATCGACCGGCGCGGCGCCCCCTCTCACACCCCCCTGCTCGAGGACCATTCAGGCGGGCGAAGAGCGCCTGCAGCGCGCAGATAGGGCGCGCGCGCTCCCTTCCCCGACAGCTGCCGCCCGACTCCCTCGACACTGCTCCTGTACAGGGATGCTGCCTCCCTGTACACGCCACAGCATCGCTGCCATTCAGAACACCTGCGTGGTTCTCGGCCCGTGTCGGCAATCTCCCTTCTGCACACCCTGGCTCCGAACCGACTGCAGCCAATGACAACTACAAGCTAAAGCCTCTTTGTATCACGATACGACATCGTCTGACCTCTTCACGACTATGAAACACCTTTAACCTATACATCTTCCTGCCCAATAATAACTTCTATAAAATATTAATTGCAGAGTACTATATATTTCAAAATTTACAACCAACGGCATCGCTCTCTCCTTCGAAAGGGGCCGACCACTCTTGTGGCTTACTGGAACAAGGCATTTGTCTGATGGGCCTCGAGTCTACGGTTCGATTCCGTCCGGGTGATTTGCCACTGACGAAGTTCGCGACTGGTTCTTGTGCCCCTCCATCACCAAATTGCAAAAGACAATAACAAACCACCGCATAATCCCCACCACCACCGGGCCATGAGGACCTAATTAGCAATGAGGCTTGCACCAACGAGACGCAACATCGGGCAAAAATGACTCCCTGTTATCTTGGCTTCTGCAAGCCATATCCATTTTTTTTAATACAGTTCGATACGCATCTAGCAGCTTGTTATATAATATATAAGTGATTGCACATTACTTATCTTGGGTAAAATATTTAAGGAAACCTCGGGAGCACAGGATAAGAAAGGATTGAAACGTGGCTTAAATCTTCGTTGTAGACTGATGAAAACAAGAGCGCAGTTGGAACGAATGAAAAAGAGACGCATTATTTGATTTGTTGCTTTTCACAAGCGAAGAAGCCTTATATCTTATTTGTTTCACAATCTTTCATGCAATATTGCCACCTGTTTCGCAATTTTCTTTTACACATTTTCAACGGGTGTTTTCACAGACAACTTCGAACTAGATACTATCTAAATAGCACTGCTTTGTTTACTCACAGTAACATCCTAATAACAATATGATTTGTAATAGATTTTCTATCACTAATTTTAAGATATAGTCAATGCGAAAATTTTAGGATATATCATTACGAAAATGAATATACGAACTTAATAACAATAATGAACTTATAATTAGTAACGGGGTGCTTCAGGGGCACAACTCTGTAGGATTCGCAAGTGGGGCCCACGGAAACTTACAAAAGAGGGAGGGGGGTGTAAGAGAGAACTTTGCACTTAGGGTTAACCGACACGTCATATCTGGATGCGGTGTCCGTATGTTGTACACTGCCCTTATTTTGGCCTGCGTGCATGCAATAAGAAGAAAAAATTTTAATGTACATAAAGTTTTCCATTAGACATAGTTTTGGCATCAAACACGTTTCATTGTCATGCTTTTGCAAGTGCAGGCCGGCCCCCTTTAGTTATGGGCTTGTTAATTCTAGGGGGGGGGGGACACCCTGCCCCCCTCCAACCTGATCTACGTCCAGAAGGTGTTTGATATCATTTGTCTTAAATATTCTATCACTAATTTTAGGATAGAGCCATTACGAAAATGAAAAAAAAAATAGAGCACCCAACGCTTTTAGTTTATAGAGTTGCGGTGCATTATTTGGCTGTTTAAAAAATAAAATTTAAATTTTTTGTCAATTTTAGTTCATTCAAAAATAAAAGCGGCATTTTTTTTTTTAGTTTTTCAAATAAGTTTTTTTTGTCTCAAAATAAAATATAAAAATTTGAATATGAGTAATTGAAACAAATTAAAAATATTAATTTGAGTGATTAAAGTATGTATTTGTTACAATAAACTTAAAATTAGTCATAAATGTTCACGTAATCTAGCCATTTTAGCTAATGCGTCAACATGGAACTTTTCTTGTTATCTTAGAGCAATCAAACTCTTCTACTTGGAAACCATCCAGTGACTTAACGCAACTAATAGCTACATCAGCCTGTCCGGCAGCTAAGAGACACGATTCCAAATAAACAACTGCATTATCTACAGTGCAGCATTTTATGCACGGTAGATGCCCAACTCAGTAGTAATGGCAACATTCGCCTTTCAGCAGTACCATAGCTGTATTTCGCTGGAAACAGAATGGCAATTGGTTTCATCACATGTACACCATCTGTGCCGAAATCAACTCAGACTAATGGAATGTCCGTATCACACTTGATCACGCCGGAAGAATGACCAGATAATTTCAGATGTAATACCCATATTGCCATTAACGAACCCAAGGAACATTTTCCACTATAACTCGACCTTCGAAACACCCTAAATCGAAAAGAATACTTATACTTTTAAAATGTACAAAATGTGGGGGAATTACGCCCCTCCCCCTTTTTTTGTTTCACCCGGGAAAATTTTCACCATAAACAGACCCTTTCGATCGGAAACACACAAAATCGAAAAAGCTTTGAGTTTTAAAATTTTCGAAATTTTGAGTCTTTTAAACCCCCCCCCCTCTTCCCCTAAAGGTAAGTCTACCCCGGAGCAAATTCCCACCATGCCCTGACCTCATGGATACACAAAAAGCATGGTTATTACCCATTGCTCGAAATTAGGTTTTTTTTTACCCTCTACTCCCTTAACTATTGAGGTCTGAAGTTATCAAAATATTGTATTGGCAGAGGTTCTTTATATGTCTGCAAAATTCGGACGTCGAAAAGTGGGTAAAGAATTGAATGGAAAGATTTTATTACATAGCTCATTCATTCGTTCGTTCATACATACAGGTCAAGCTATTGAAAGCGTGGTATTTTGGACAACATTTACATGTAAAAATGCAAAGCAAGCTTATAAAAATAAAAGGTAAGTCAGCCCCAACCCGTGCAAGAGCCAGCCTATCGCTTGACAGAGGAGGCTGCGGGCCACGCAAATACGCCCCAGTGTCCGGTAGCGAGCGAGCGAGACTGTCTCGGGAGCGCGAGCGTCTCAAAGCTGCCGCGGCGCGCTCAGTGAACGACGCCTACTCCACGAGCACCCCTACCACTGTTGTACCTGCACGAGTGGACATGTCGAGTGAAGAGAGCACCAGTTTTTAGTACGCAGTCAACGTCTCGTTTTCATTCCAATCCATTACACCAAGAGCGAATCGCTGACACGGACGTTTCACATTAAACCCAACGGCCGAGTGTCCCGAGACACAACCCCCCACTCCAATTCTTTTTTATATGCTGGTGACGTACCCGTGATGAGTCAAAGTGGATTACATTACTCAAACATTCTACTGTTAAAGTCAAATCACTTTTGACATCCTACATAGATACGAAAGAGGTGGCGCAGTGGTGAAACATGTCACTCGCATTCCGTCGGGAAACTAGGGTTCGAATCCTGGTACGGCCATCCTACTTGTTCGGCTCTGGTTCCTTGATGACATACTGGTGTCTTGCATATCCTACATTAACGGGCCAGAACGCCGGAAAAGCGCAAACGTCGGATAGTAGGGATACGTTAAAAAAAAAAAGCGTATTAAACTTCAAAATTATTATGTTTTACAACAAAACAAAACAAATGAATTACCGAATTGTATGAATTAAAATAAAGAACTTTAAAAGGTCAGTAGTGTTGAGATTTAAAGATTTTTTTTTTTGCGGCGGGACGTCGGATAATGCGTAATGTCGGACACGCAAAGGTGGTATAAATAGACTTATCTGCCAAAGTTCCACTCCTAATTGTAATGATATTCGACAATGTAGTCACTGAGTTACAGTTGCACAAATGCCGTGACCCCACGAGCTCCACCCCAACGAGGATCTATAACTCCTCCCCCCCCCCGGGGCCAGGAAGACTAGGGGCACAACTCTCTCGGCTTACGCCCCTCGGGGGATGCAGATGAAGCGCAGCAGAGCCCCGGCGAACACGAGTCTGCCTCGCGAAGCGCACCACATTTTCATCAGATTTCAATTGAGCTGAAATTCTAGCCAACATCGGCGTCATTAGCGACGTAAAAAAAAAAAGATATTGAAAGAATGAATAATAGAATAACAAGAATAAAGAAACGAACAAAGAACAATCCGCCACGGCCTATGGTAAGGAACCATCGCCTGGAGTTTTTATTCGGGAGACACGGAAAACGGGAAATCAAATGGCCGGACCGGAATTCGGACTAGGTCCTCCCGGAATGATCAACGTGTCTCAAGGTGTGATGTATTTGGAATGATGTCCCGGCCGAATTAAAACATTTACGAAAAGCCCTGTTTGGTTTATGTCTGATCTTATAGTTCGATTACGTATCCTCCCGCCGTGAGGCATCTATTCACACAGTCCTAGCGACTTGCAATCGTCCGTGACCACGTAAGCAAGCGTCGATGACACTGATGGCCCTCCCAGGATTGGCCTAATGTGAACACCAAACTGTCAACTTCAGGCTGCTTATTCCGGTGTTGCAGAAACAGAAGTGGCCGGGAGGGAAGGAAGACACACTATAGGCGACTTCCTTATGTCTTCTGTAGGAGATTAATATAATACGAACCCCCACAACCTAAAAATCTAGACCATTTTACTATTTTGGCCCCGTGTCGAAAGTTCTAATCGTTGCATTTCCTGAAACATATAAACTAGCACACGTATCTCGTATTCCTGTTTTACTCTACTGTACATTAAACAAAAATACCGATTTGGTAGCAATCACTTTATATTTTTTTTATCGGGAAAAGAAAACATCGAGCCTATACCAACTGAGGTCCTGCACCAAGCTTCGTTCATTCTTGGCTTGTTTATAGTATAACGCACTTTAAAAATAACGATGCGGATACCTCTATTTTTTTGTCATACGTCTGACAAAGTAATTTGTGATGGCAAAATAATTTCGTGTTCTAAAAAACCTTTATTCATTAACAAATTAACTTTGCATAACTAAAGCAACTTCGTGGGCGCTTACAAAATTATGTGCGCCGAGGCACCAGACTCCGCATACGTATAGTGTGTTCCAACTAATACGAACGTTTTGGAATAGACTTCCGCGACAGTCACTCTCGTCCGCGTCTGCGCGTCGTTCGACTTAAAACACAGCACAAGGTTTCCATACAAAAATCTAATAAATTTTGCCGAACTATACACTGACTTCTAAGACCAAAATTACACATTTCCCTGGCTATTTTTTTTTACAAACAATTTTCCTATTTTGCAATTTTCTAAAAGAGACAAAAGAAAACCCAACCCCCGTCATCCCCATACGACCATAGCTGGTCTAGTTCAAACATAACTTTGCATTATGCAAACTCTTGTACTTATAATCACCTGCGTATTTATATACATAACAGCTGCAAGTACCCGCTTCGCTGTTTTTTATCTACATTTAATTATTTATATCTAATACAGTTTTTTGTGTAAAATAAATGTGTTAAAAGACTTCTTTGATTATTTTTTTTACATAAATACCTTACATATACATACTAAGCATACACAAATATCTTACATATACTGAATAATTGTACTAAAATAAATCATTATACACATATATGTTTTGTTGTCTGGTGCATACACAAATAGATTTTATTCGTACACTTTATCTTATGAAAAATAAAACTAAGCATGCGCGTCACATTTTGCCTTCTATAATCTCAACAGCCATCTCCACTACTCACACATAGTCCTCGAATGTTACTGAATATTGTGGAAAATTCTTTCTTACACTTTGGCATTTTATTTTATTTTTACTTTTCACACTTTACTATTCATGTTTTTCACTTTCTACTGTTTTCCTTTATTCGTATACTCTTATGAAAAATCAACTGAAGCATGCGCTTCACATTTCACCTTCTATAATCTCAGCAACCATCACATAGTCCTCGAATGTTACCAATAATCCAGGCATAAATGCTTTCACAAACAGTCAATTCAGTCCGTGTTTTCCAGCTATAGATACAAGGTACTGAATATTGTGAAAAATTCTTTCTTACACTTTGGCATCTTGTTTTTATTTTTACTTTTCACGCTTTACTATTCGTGTTTTTTTTCACTTTCTACTGTTTTCCTTTATTCGTATACTCTTATGAAAAATCAAATGAAGCGTGTGCGTCCCATATCTTCCACACCCTTGCAGCTATCGACGCGCAAACTACCATAGTGCACGACGGGAGACTCGGGGCTATACTACCACACACAAACACCATTCGTTCTACGATGTGTAGTTTTGGCTGCAGAGTGAAATATAGGCGCACACGCATCCAATTATATATAAGTATCACTCTTACACTTATTTAAGAAGTAATTAATTTGATTAAATGTGTTGTTATTTTAGGTACTGTGTTTGTGTGTAACTTTCTGATGTGTACATTATCTTTTAGATTTTATTTACCTAACCATGAATCCATAGTATTTTTAATGTAGCAAACCTAGCATTTTTAAAAATCTAAAGAGAAGCTGTTTCTCGGTCTGGGTGACGGCAGACTGGAGCACGTGGGAGGAAGGGGGAAAGAGGGAAAGAGAGAGAGAGAGAGAGAGAGAGAGAGAGAGAGAGAGAGAGAGAGAGAGAGAGAGAGAGGACGGAAGAGGGAGGTCGGCCGTGACCCGGGGTGCGGCTCCAAGCTGGCTAGCGGCGCCACAGACTACAGCCTCCCTCCTCCCTTCCTCCCCCCCCCCTTCACCACGGGCCGTGGACCGAGAGACCAGGCGGGCCCGCTTATTGATCTGTCGCAGGCGCCAGCATCCACTACGCGAGCCGCTCGCATGCGCGGTCACGTGAACCGCGCGCCGCTCCGCACACCGCGGGAACAATACACGCACGGCGATTGCGAGCAATCCAAGACTCCTTTCAAACTTGCCTGCCGCATTTATTTTGCGTCGGGCTGCGTTATCAGGGACGTTTCATTGCACGCACCGTGTCTTTTAGTTCGTTACAGAAACAATCGTCGGGATTGTTTCGTTCCAAACAACAGTTTCAAAGCCAATTTCAATTAGTTAAAATTAAAGAGCCTGCTTTTTTTTTATCGTTTAAAATAGTTTTTTTTATGTGCACACAAAAACTAATTACTTGACTCAGTCTTTTGAAGCTTATATAGTTTTTATTTGCAAGCTATCAGTCTTCATTAAGAAGATTTTTTAAGGATTATAAATGATATTTAAGAATTAAGGGCCCTTGTTCAGTTTTAGCCAAGGACTTTTTAAATATATTAATTAAGCGTATGAACCCTGATTTTATATTATAATTTATTGGTATGAAAGATGTAAAGGTTTGATAACTTGGTAAACACATTACTCCTTGTCTGTAATCACCTGGGAAAAAAAATATTTCATCACGCGAGCGATAGAAAATGAGAATGGCAACTTCTAGAAGTTTCTAAACCGTACTTAAATGTAAATTTTGAAAATTTATGTACGCATACGGCAAGTAATGGGTATATACTTGAATATATCCAACATGGTGAAATACTTAAATGTGGGCACACATGCGGTGTGAAGAGCTTTTAAAAACACACGCTATTTTAAAACTGTTTGAAAGATATCAAATTGGCGTCTGTTTCCGAAAATCATTTTAAAATACGCTGAAATAGGATTAGGTGTTCAGTTTCCGGATTTAGTGATCAATACGTAGATATTTTTTAGGAGTGTGAAAACGACTAAAATGCGTATTTTCAGAATAATTTTTAGGCATGAAAATCCCGAAGAAAATCCTTGAAACTCAATGGATGGACCTTTATCTTCATTTCTGTGCCAAAAAAACAAATGTTCCCCATACAAATACAGTTGTTTGTATGTATGTATGTATGTATGTACGATGTTATGACTGCCAGCTAGTTCAAAGTCTTGCGCTTAAGAGGCAATACCGCGCTAGTAACACCAGCGAGCGTCAGACTTTCATTCCGCCTCACTGACAAATTCATCCATGACTAGGCGGACCCCTACCTTCAATAACTTCAGGATGTCAACAGTAACTAAATTAATTGCTAACTCAGAATCTTGACGCATGTAACCCTTCTGGGACTTATGAGCTCGATCGTAACAGTTAGTACAATATAAATAACAGATTTTAGTAACAGCTTACGCGGCTGTTCAGAGGTGAATTATTGCAGTCTATTATTCCCTTCGTTTCAAACAATTAGCAAGAGCTTAACGTCGGTCACACAAACTTTGCTCCAAGCCACACAAGACGAATAAAATCTACGCGATGACTTTATGTGTGTCACTAAAAGCAGGACTTGGCAAACAGAGACAACAACACGTGCGTCTTAGACGATGCCGCTAAAGCGGTGCCAAGGTGCCTTTTCTTTATTTTAGCCAACCCAGAAAGGTTCGGCCAAATGCAACTTTACAGAAAATCGCGTCATTAGTACGCAAATTTTAACTTAACTACATAAAACATTTAATAAGAGTATTAACACGTATTTGCCCGATTTCGTTTGTACTCAATTACCACATGAATTAAAATGAATACATCCAAAGCTGTGTAATAAGGTACACTGAAAAATTTGTGAATTTTACACAAAATGCATGTGACAGCAGTCTCGACTGATGTTAGTGTAATTTTACACCTACATATTATGTATTTTTTTTCTTGTGCTCAAGTAAAAACACTATAAAAATTTCTATTGTTTGGTAAATATGTCAAAGCTGTTCGTGAATTTTTACCACAGCTGTCGGTTAACTTCACGACACTGTTGAATAAATATGTAATAACAATTAATATGTTAGTTGTACTGCTTCCAAAAAAAAAACTTTTGTATCGTACAGTTGTTATTGAACAGTGTGTATTTCAGAGTGATTTTTAATTTGTAATTGAAATAAAAACTTCTAAGAATCTGAGTGACTTACCGGAGTACCGAACCAACGACATTTAGGTTGTTAGTCTAGCGTCTTAACATATAGTCCACTGTGTACACTAATAAATCATTGTGTAATGGGAATTCAACTTTTGTAACCTAATGTAAATTAAATGGGATTTTGTCAGAAAAATTGCCATATTATACATACATATTATACATACATACATATTATACATACATATTATACATACATATTATACATACATACATATTATACATACATATTATACATACATACATATTATATATATATATATATGCAGTTCCTTGGTAGCTGTAAATTTCCTCTCACAAATTTTTTCCACTCTTACAATTACGTACGTGTACAAGTACAACGTATTGACAAAAAAAGATCACTTGTGGTAAGTGTAATTTCATATCTACATCCAAAAGTGTAATTTTACACATTAGTAATTGTAATAACATGTGTACAATCGTGAATTTTTACCGAAGCTTGTAAGACTATTAGGTTTTATTACAAATATTTATGTAAAATCACACCAAACACAGTAAATTTTTTTTTGTAGATTTACGCAATCGGTGTTAATGTATTTTAACTGTATCTTCAAAGTTTACACCAAATGTAGATTAATATTCTAAAAAAATAAACATTGGTGTAATAAAACATAGTTGCCGTGTAAAAAAAATTTTATCTGATATATCTACACCCACAATCTTGGAGTAAAATTTCGCACGTGATGTTTTGATGATAATACACGAATTCGGTATCTAATTTTACACCAACAGTACGAATTTTAAAACACTACAAGCAAGTGTAAATTTTTTCACGTCTATCCCTGTATGCCCAGGCAACATTCATAGTGCAAAGTTACCCATCGTGTAATTTTACACTAAATTTACGTTGATATTCTAAAAACTTAACATTGGTGAAAAAGTAACACTTGAGGTGTAACGTAACGATTCTTTGGAAAGTTTTTACCTACGCCGTAAAAATATTTCGTAAAATTACATATACAAAACATTCCGTAACTCTACATTTTTGTAGTGTAATTTTTAAAAACAAATAGTTTGTTTAATTTTACACTAATTTTTCTCGATAACTAAATTTTTTTTATATAAAAATACACAAAAGTAAATATTTTTAGTTCAATAACTTACATGATAATAACACATTTGGATGTTTATGTGAAATAACACAAACAAAAAAAATGTTAAATTAATCTTATTTGTCAGCACACTATAGTTGTATAGGTATTATACACACTTAAGTCGTTGGAAGTGCTAAAATTCGTCACAACACACAAATTTACAACGATTAAGAACTACAAAAATACAATTTATTTTAGCATTCTTACTGACAAAAAAAGTTTTAATTTAAATTAGGTTACGCCTGACATAGTCCAATTTCTTCTTTATTATTGTGCAAGATGGTTGAAATGTTAGCGCTTGACTCATAATCCAAAGGTTTCTATCCTCTGCTAAGTCTCTCAGATTAAAGGAAGTACTTGATCATTAAAATGTCATAAAATTAAAAATAAATCCAAAGTACACATTGTTCAATAAGGGGGCGTCCATTAATTACGTGTGGCATTGGGGGGGGGGGGTCGAAATATCGCCAAAATTTCCTCGCGTAATTAATGAATGCCCTCTAACAGCTCTAAGCTACAAACAGTAAACTATTTTTGGAAGTAGTGTAAATTTAAAAAATGATGCGGTAAAAGTAGCTGACAGTTGTGGTAAATTTACAAATGCCTGCGTTTACACCAACAACTATAGCATACTTACCTAACCATAGCACCAATGTATCTAAGTGTAATTTTACACCTACACATGTTGGTGTATTTTTACTTACACGCAAGAGTAAAAATAAAAACACATATGTAAGAATAAAATTACACTAGCATTGGTAGAAACCCTGCTGCCACATACATTTTGTGTTAAATTACACGATTTGCTTGGAGTTTTTTTTTTTTTAATTACATGTTAAAAATGTAAAATTGTATTTGTATCACTTGCATTAGTAATTTGGCGGGTTTTTTTTACAGTGATACAATGCCGTGATCTATAACGCGACTTTCTTATGTCCGGTGGAAGTGTTCTTGGTCAGAAAATCAGCTTCGGGGATAATTTTTAATATTTACTTAGGCTGCCGCAAATGATGCTGAAATTTCCCCTTCAACTGATTCTTTTAAGTTGTAACATTTCCATATTTCCCAAAGCTTCCCAATCAAAAAGTCCAAATATTATGCAACATACTGCCTTCTCTTCAAGTTGCGAGCGTTGCTCACATCCTGGAAGTACAAAAACATGTGTCATCACACAGGCATGTCCATAAAAGAATGTTCCAGTTTCAAATGTATAATATAACAGTTTAATTTAGCTATTTACAACAAATCGTACATCAAATTGAAGGTAAACTAACATATTTTGTCTTACAAATGTTCAATATCTACATCTTTAGTTATACAGCACAAATCCAACATAAAGTCCAATTCTTCCCACACTTTGGTTAACAAGTCCGGAATAATGGAAGTAATATCCTCTTCAATTCTATCTCAACTCTGCCAAATCATTAGGTAGCGGCGGAATGTAAAAACGATCTTTTATAAAGCCCCAGAGGAAAAAAAATCGCATGGCGTTATGCCAGGTGAACTTGCGAGGCCAGCGAAAATTAGCTTTGTCATCACGACCATCGAGGGATGTTTTTGCTACATGGGGGATCACAATTAAACTTTAAAGGAAACGCACGTTGAAATGATCACAGTTTAACTCTTAGCAAATTGCAGAACAAAAAACGCTTTATACTCGGGAGACGCCATTTTGCGTAGGTGGTGCTGCAAGCAAGAAAACAATGCAGTACTCGCGCATGTGCTAATCTAAAACTGTTTGAGTGACTTAATTGTAACCTTGAACCAACACTCTACAATGCTTACAGTTGATACTATTAAAATTTATAACGGGAACTTTCTATTATAAAAAATACTGTATTCCCAGGGGGACCACGAAAAGTACGGTTTCTGTGGCTGTTGAGTGGTAACGTATTACACTAGTGGAGAGGTTCGCGGGTTTAATCCACAACACGTCGGGGATGACTCGTATCTACAAGCATCAAATCGGTAGCCAAGTGGTTCGGAGCTCACTATAATATCGCAGGTCCCGTCTCCTTGGACCTCTATGCATGGCATGCGACGTAAGACCCTAAATTCATGCTTACAAACCACCCAATCATTGACTGGATGGGACAATCTAATGCGAGCAATGAATTCACCGCTCACATCTCTTGCGACTAGTCATATTCACAAACTTCGTAGGTGTCACACTCCCCTACCCCCTTCACCATTATAACAATATGTTCTTCAACACTTCATCCCAATGTCACTTCTCTCGCCTTAATCACTCTCTATCTGACCAAGTTCAAGTCCCAATGGTTCCTCGGCTGGACAAGTCGGTTTAGTCTGACGCTACATAAAGGTTACGCACCAAAAAAAAATCTGTCGCTATTGCGCAAAACCACCGGAGGAACATCTGAACTTACTTTCCTCAGACTTTTAAAGATCAAAATTATTTTTTACATTTAACCGAGAGCTCGTCAAAAACCTTGGCAGGAGGTTATGTGATTCATGGAGCTTTTAATTCCACAGCAGTGGCTCCAAATTATCTTATCGTGCGATTAACTTGGTCTTACAGATTAAGATTACCTCCGTCGAAATTAAAATATTGTTAAGAGTACGTGGGGGTAACAGGTTCATAACAGTCTCACGCCGATCACTCACACATTAGCCTGCACACTGAAGATCGGCTCGACAGTAGCTCGCTCCTCTGCCAGTCTCTGTCCGTTTACCGCAGTTTTCGACGACTACCTCACCACTCGCCCACGCCACGCCGCAACACCGTCCCGAACTGTCGCTACTGTCGCCCCGACTCGCTTCCGAAGAGGCTCTCGAGACACTCTCGCGGGTCACCCTCGCAGGTATCGCCACCAGACTCTTCCTGGTAGCCGCCGAACAGTCGCTCCGATGCCGCCGCGCGGGTATCGCCGGTTACACTCGCCGGTGGGCAGAGACTCTCTCCACTCCACTCCTCTCCACTCTGAGGCTGGGCCCTTTTATACCCGCCCAGAAGCTGCGTGTAAGCATCCCTGGTTAGGCGTGGAAACACCCAGACTCCGCGTTTGACTTCACAAGTGTCCCTGACCAGATGACGCACGCCTCGCCCATTCCCGAGGTGACGACTCCAGAATTCTCCAGACCTCTCGGCTGGGCTCCATGACTTGCGCGGTGGTGCGCGTGGAGGGGGAAGGCTGTGTGTAATGGCCAGGCGACACACACACCTCCCTCGCTGGGGGGTGGGAAGGGACCGTGGCCTCCCGGACTCCGCGGCAGTTGGCGGCCAGCATAACATTACTACCTCCTTAAACCTGTTCGTCCCGAACAGGTTAACGCATCTCTTCCAGTGTGTCCCCATGCTACTCGAAGTTTTAGAACGCCTGCCTTTCCTCCGTTGTGGACTGTACAGCCTCACCAGATATCCCTCTCCCGCAGCAGCTGTAGCCTCTCTCGTCACCCGGTGACACTACCTTGTCGCAGCCGCCGCACGTCGTTCGGTCAGCTGCCCGAGATGGGCCAACCATTGCCCTTTACTTTTCATCATTTTACTTGTATCTTCCCTTTTCCTCTCGATTTCTTCTATCGTAGCTACTTGTTCACACAGCATTTCTTCCTGGTCCTTTTTCGTATATTATTGGTTCTTTCTCATCTCTTCTTAGTTCTTCGGAATCTCGTCTGGACTACTCTTAGTTTCTCATTGTACCATCTTAATGACTACTTGATCTTTCATCTCTTCTTGGTCTTTCTTCATCTCTTCTTTGCATTTCCACATCTCTCATTGACTCATGAACATCACTTCTCGGCTTTTCTCCAGTTCTTCTCGGCAATTCTTCCTCTCTTTTGTCTCCGACTTCGACTCTCCTTGGTCTGTCTTCATCTCGTTTTGTACAATATTCATCACTTTGTAACCCATCTTCATCGATTCTCCAAAAGACATAGAATTTTGCAGTGATTGGAGAAGTTCGCCCCATTATACAAATAATGGCTTCAACACCAGAAACTCAATAAATCATCTTAAAGACTTGCTGTGGAAAAATAAAGGTAAGCACATACTCATAAAAGAAGCTGCAACAACTTGGTCTCAGGCACATCCTCTTCCTGCGTGCTTTCACAGGATGAGACACGAAGTCAGCAGCATTTCGAAAGGAATAGGTCAGTTTTGTACAACTTTCCAAAAGCCCATGTTCTCTCCACGCGACATTGAAGTTGGCTGTGTTTCTTCAAATAGTATGGTGCATAACCAAAGGAGACTTCTCTCAACTCTTTCCAGTACCATCCCTTTGTAAAGTCTGTAACCACCATGAAACCAAATATCTTAGCCCTTTCTCCAAATGAAAAAACAGCGAAGCAGCATAGCTTTCATGTTTCCCTCCAAGTTCAGACCTAGTTGGATAACATGCTTCCCCCAGAACTCTGGGGGTGGGAACTTATAAACAAGTCGATCCGGATTTGATTTATGAAGGGGGTCAAACCAAGATTGTTCTAAGTGGGGAAACATGGCAGGTTTCCCGTTGGTAACCGATAATCCCATTCACGACTGAAATAATGGCAGCAAGGTTGGTACACTCAAAAAAGTGACGATAAAACTTGGTGTTGTATGGTTGTGCACAGAAAAAAAAACACGTATTTGGGTGCCGAAAATTGGACGTGGTCATGCCCTTACTTCGCCACATGAGCTAGGTGCTTCAGTATGCAAGGCCACCAAGAAGCATAAACTGTGCTGAATTCAATGAACCTAACATTTTAAGGTAAGAAAGCTAGGTTTAATTATTTTTATAAACTTAAAATTTCAATGTTTGAACTGGAATTATAAAGCGGGCATATTACGGAGGTGTCTTGAACTTACATTTGCGTGAAAAACGAGAGAGAGGGGAAACAAATGTATGAACTACTGAGGTTGCCGGGATCGACCCAGGACTTACCGAATGCGAGTCGATTAAACTATCGGTCACCTATCGCTGTATTAAAAAAATTTGAAGTTACCAAAATATTTTTATTAACCCTGAAAACTTTTTAAAAGAATTTTAATTATACAGAACTGTTTAAATAATGTAGAAAATGAATCAGGAACATGAAGTAGAAATTCTTCTTAAGGCTTGATGTCACGTCCTTTTTTAATTTTCTCGCCATTACTATTATTTAAGGGCTATTTCTGAACTTGTAACACCACATCTCCCTCACATTTGTTTTTCCGTCAAAAATGTGTTAAACAGATATGCACTAAGTTTAATACTATGGCTGCAAAAGGTCTCACATGTGATAATAATTACGAACACTGCGTAACTTTTTACATCGACTACATTAAACTTAGTTAATATTTGCGACAGAACAACAAATGCAAGGGGGATGTGGAACAGTTTCACAAAGAGCCTTTCAAATAACAGCAATGGCGAGAAAATGAAGAGAATCAGCATGACGTGAGAGACCGAGCCTTAAAGAGGTTTGACACCGACAGCTTCCAGAGCAATCAAAATGGACAGTCCCCTCCATCTCCAAGAGTGCTCTTCCTCGCAAATACCGGAGAATACTCTCCCCCCACAGCCCTTTTCCCACCGCCCACGCCGAAACACGTCGCGATCGATGTATCGAGCGATTCGCAGCGATCGGCATGGGGAGGGCGGCGCGGCGTCGATACGTGCCCGGCCGCCCAAGCAGGTTCCACCGCGCACTGTCGGCACGCACGGGCGGTGACGTCAGCGGCAGAGCGCACGCCTTGGTCCACGCAGCCGCCGTCGCCTCGTCCGTGTCCATCCCGTGAACCAGCGCGCTTTCACAGCCACATATACGCAGAATATTACAAGTACTCAGCTTCCTACACTAGGTTGGCCAAACATCTACCAGTAGTTTTCTCACGGATGATGAACGAGAATCCAGCTGTCAAATTTAAAACGTAGATAAAGTTACCTGCCGGAACAATAAATGAGTGGCTATCCTTAAGAAAATAATGGTCAATCACCAAAATTTAAACATCTAGATCCTGGGGGGCTATGGGTACCCTCCCCCAACCCCCTTAAAATTTAAAAGCCCCTCATTGCGGAGGCCAGCTTGCGCTTGCGAAATCGTAACTGTGAAGCAGGAATTATAAACTTAATTCCTACCGATTTTCGCCCTTGCTTCCTAGTATCAAAAATAAACCTTCCATATTCTTTGTGTCAGAACATGAGTACAAGCAACTAAGCATTAAAACATTCACAACCCAACTCCCAGACGTAGCAAGAAAATAAACTTAAAAATTTTAATTTTGCAAGATTGTGCTATTTATCTTGTTTGAACTGAGTAGTGAAGTAGTGATTCCTCGTTAGTGACCAATCTTCGCCTGCGGGCTAAGGATAGATCGCCACGGCGCGCTACCAGAACTGCACCACTCCCCCAATAACAAGGTGCATCTACACTTAAGCTAGATCTCATACGGCAGTACTTCCGTCGCAGCTAAGGGAAATACAGACTCCATAAAAATGCAATCACTTAACTCTCGATCTACCCAAAACTCTCTGTAAAGTGTCACACTTGGAAAAAAATAGTACATATTAATGTCACCTATTCTCTACGAATGAGGTAACAGCAAAATAAAATGTAGGTTACGACTACATTATTCACAGAGCGAATAGTGCTACAAAATATACGATATCGACCAAAACCATGATTTTTTATTTATTCTTTAAAGAAATGTCAAGAATTTAAATCATTATGTTATAATATACCAAAGCCACATACATCATTACACAACTAATACGATGACTCGTAGCACAGATATCGTAACTGGGTACTGTGATTCTGACTTTTTTTTTAATTATATGAACACTTCCGTTATAATGCCTAAGCCGTCTCAAAATACGTGACAAGCTTTTTTTTTTTTTTTTTTTAAGTATTTTCTTTGGTACGAGCTTGTTAGAATCATAAAAGTGTGATCGTCCTAATCTCAGCGCGTCATCCAAACGATCTTTGTTTCACATTTTGTACAAACCGTAAGGTTGCCTATTCACACACAATTTGCAATTTGCAGCAAACATCCATTCAACAAAAATTCGTGCAGAGGACTTCGTTATCTCAGTAGATAAATAGAAAAACGAAATCGTTCCTAAGCTAAGTAACCTTTCAAACACTTGCGATTTAACACTGGCGATTAATGAAATCTTAGAAATTTGGAGCCTGGCCGTACTTAACGGCCGCGAGAAAATTGTTATGTCCGCAAAATTTAATAAGCGCGTATTTGGTGGATAAAATAATGTAAAAACTATGATTGAAATTACGTATAGCAATGAGGTACGCCCCTCCAGCGACATGTCACAGCTGGAATGTCTGCAGCATGGATTAATTCTGCGCGGAGTTAATAATAGAGAGACGAAAAAAGATCGTCGGAAACAGTTGCGCCCTCTGTCATCCGTCGCAACAGTCGCGCAGGGTATATAAAGCACACGGCGCACTTTTAACGTACAAAAAAAAAGTGATTACTGGTTGGTGAATAGTATTTGAAACAATCTGTCCACTGGATCATTTCATAAATTCAAGTCTGGAATTCTAACCCTTAATAGTTCATGCAAGGTTTCTCTCGACATTCATTATTCCGTAAAAATTAAGTTACAAAAAATAGTCCTAAATGATTTTTTTATTGTTCCCGAACATTAAATAAATACACGTTAGAAAAGAAAAACACATGTGAGCAAGTCCTTCAGTACTCGCCAGAGATGTGTAACATCTAACATATGTAAGAGCTAATTCATGTGTTCTCATGTTGCAAATACACTTATTATAAGAAACGAAATTTAAGGTAGAACGTGATAAAGAGAATAAACTGACATAATAGCTGACTGGTGGTCACACGTTGCCTTGTACCGAGAAGGATCACAGAGCGCATACAGATTTCAGGCGATAATATTCAATCGATACGAGATATTTCCATTGCAACAGAGTAAACTAGGGTTGCGTCGTTTAATAGTTCATAATGCTAACCTTTTACTTCACGGCCCTTTGAAAACATCCAAACATATTTAGACAGTTATTTAAAGGTGTTTACGCCTATTCTGGCCAAATAATAAGGTGCAACTCTAGTGAAGTGGTTTTTTTTCTATTTTCCTGACGAAACAGGATAGCTCAAAAAAAAAAAGATTTGTATGCGAAAATCTCAGTCCACGCACATTGTAGATCATTTCATTTTATCGTCACTATTATTTAAAGTCATGTTTTTTGTTTTTTCGCAACAGCTCTCTTGCACTTTATGTTTTGTCACCAGACTAAGTGTTACTTAAAAACGGTAAAAAGTCCAGCAACGTGATTATGACCACTTGCGTGACATTCTACAGC
Organism: Bacillus rossius redtenbacheri; assembly: GCF_032445375.1. Taxonomy (NCBI): domain Eukaryota; kingdom Metazoa; phylum Arthropoda; class Insecta; order Phasmatodea; family Bacillidae; genus Bacillus; species Bacillus rossius. The sequence goes on from NC_086334.1 coordinate 47,871,250, forward strand.
TCACAAGTAACGTTTTCTGAAAATCTGTTAATATTGATGACCAAGCAACAAAAAGTTAAAGAGCTATTGTAATGAATTGACAGGAAGCCTAATAAACCAATGCAATTTCTTAAAATTGAAATAATTAACATGGGTGTGAGCCCCGCCATCTTGGATTTTCCAATGATTTACCACAGCTTCCGTATTATAACATTTAGCTCGTAAAGGCATATGACTTACCTTTGGATACTTTTCGAACCGGTGTGATTATTATTATGTCGATTACAGGATGTATCACATTCCAACCATGCGTAAAGGCTTGGGAATATAATGACTAATGCCTCGTCTTGCCAAAAATTGGGATAAAACGCTCACAATTAAATCACAGCAAACGACTGAACATCACACATGCTGGTGGCGACTCCGAAGATGTGGGTGTGAAGCCGCCCACCACCAGGTGCGGCCGCAATTCTAGTTACCAACCCAGATGTGCATGAAAACATGAAAACGGGCCTAGCGCTCAAGAGCCTTCAATCCACGCACGGCAAACACGTTTCTGCCCCGACCTACCTTCATCCAGACCATCCTCTATCTCCTGTTTTCTCCTACGATATTAATTGCACCCTGCATGTCCGTGCCAAGGGTTTCCAATATGTCCATGCAGGTTTTACCTGGGCCCGACTTAAAAGTTTTAAACTAAATTTCAGATAAGAGGAGTTGTCATGGCATCAATCGCTGCCACGGCAGGCCGATCCCCGCATAAAGCACACGATGCATACGACCCTCTCCCTGCATGACTAGGCGCATAGACTTCAGCCTGATACGCACCTAGATCCCTCCATAGCCCGAACCCCTCCTACAAATACACTTAGTTTCAGTTAGGTTAGGAAGGGAAAAAAATCGTGGCTGTGACGAGTCTGGCACGGCTCGACATTGGCTCGTGCGCGTGTGGGGAAGTGCGAGCCGGGCTCGGGGTTCCAACACGCCAGGCACTGCAGTCTGTGCGCCGTTGTGGCGAAGAATCATGTCGGCCGCCAGGTCGAAGAAAGACGACTTTCGTCAATTAACCGGTTTCGTGGCAGGTCACAGGATAATTTCACATCCGAGCATCTTGTTTCAATATAAGCAGAGTTACTTTCCCAAGCAAATACTCCATATTCTCGTCAGTTATTCCACAACAACATTTGTAATCAGGACTGCAATGTCAGATGTAATTAATTAAATGTGAGCGTATGAATCGTGTTCGTCAGTGCAACTACCTTACCAAAACTTTCCTAATTATTTTTTTTTACTACTTTTAACACACCACATTCTCCTAGGACGATGATCACTGCAGCTGCAACTTGCTTCGACAACCTCACTGCGAATACTAAAATTGAAGGGATAGTATCCTAAATTATGTATTTTTGCACATGATTTTAAATAAATTCGAAAATTTATAAAAGGCTTTATATACTAAACAAGTTCTTATTTAATGATTTTTATTAACTAAATGGAAATTTTTTTATGTAAGTCCTAGCACATATACTGAAAGCATAACATTCCTGTGGTGTACAGTTCTGGATTAACGTTTCGTATGTAATCCATTTTCAAACACATAGCATTCATAAAATAATAAAAATTAGGTTTTACCTAAACCACAGAAGCCTTAATATTTCAGGGTTTTGGGAAAATATGTTTTTTTTTTAGAATGATTAACGATATAGGTATACTAAAAAATAAAGTGTTTGAATGCGAAACTTATACATGATTTCATGCCTTCAATACATGCTAACACTGACATAAATATTTTCCTTTTAATTAAGTAAGGACTTGTTCAGTAGGGGGAAAAAACTTTCATAAATATGGTTATATGTATCACGAATTAATTTAAAATCACGTGCCAAAACACGAGCTATCAGAAGCAAAGTTCGGGCATGTGTTGGAGAGTGCGGCTGGTACGCGCACGGGCCGCTCCGTGAATGGCAGCAGACGGTCGGTATCGCGCCGCTCCGGTGTCGCCGGAACTCCCGACGGCCGCCGCCGCCGCCGCCGCCGCAGCAGCAGCCGAGGAAATGTGATGCTGGCTCCCGATAGTCGGCTGTCACGTCACTTCCAATAACCCGTGCACAATACCAGACACTCCGCCCCAGCTGTCTCGCCCGGCGAGCGCGGTATCTCGGCACGGGTTGGGTTTCTGACTGACCACCGCTCGCGGTAATCTCACGCCGTTCTCTAAACCCTGCAGTTGAAAAACACCATGTGCGTATTCAGTAGGAAAATTTCTGCCGCAGCACTACGGCGTAAGGTTCAGCTGCTGCTAACGACATACTTTTGACGTGAATACGTCTTTAAAATTGCTTCCATAGCGGGAATCAATTCAAAAAACGAATAAAAAATCGGGGCCTACAGTTTGGTGTTGCAGCTACATATCTATCATCTCCATACAAAATTTAATTACACCACTGGATAGCTAAAGGATCAAAGAATTCGTTACGCTAAGTGGGGACTGTGACGCATCGCGCGCGGTGGAGGGGGAAGCGCCGCCATTTTGAGGTCATTTTGCTGGGGGAGCAGAATTGTTGCCCCTTGGAAGGGCAGCCCTTCAGGATTTCTCTGGCAATGGTTTGTTTGTACAGCGACTGGAAGGGCAGCCCATCCAATTTCTGAAAACACGTTTCTTTAAATGTTTAAATAATCCTGGAACCTTGCCCCTTGGAAGGGCAGCCCATCAGGATTTTTCTGACAGTAGTGTTTTTGAAAGGTTGTCTGAATTGTTGCCCCTTGGATGGGCAGCCCTTCAGGATTTTTCTGACAGTGGTTAGTTTAGGTTAGGTTAGGTCACTTTACAAACTAACCACTGTCAGAAAAATCCTGAAGGGCTGCCCATCCAAGGGGCAACAATTCAGACAACCTTTCAAAAACACTACTGTCAGAAAAATCCTGAAGGGCTGCCCTTCCAAGGAGCAACAATTCAGACAACCTTTCAAAAACACCACTGTCAGAAAAATCCTGAAGGGCTGCCCATCCAAGGGGCAACAATTCAGACAACCTTTCAAAAACACTACTGTCAGAAAAATCCTGATGGGCTGCCCTTCCAGTCGCTGTAAAAACAAACCATTGCCAGAAAAATCCTGAAGGGCTGCCCTTCCAAGGGGCAGCAATTCAGTCGCCCCATTTTGCTGCGTTTCGATATTTCCATTTAGTATAACTTTTGACTAGGAGAAGCTACGACGTTCGTTTGAGTTTCAATCGTCAGCTCTCGTCAAAATCTATCGATTGCATAAAAAATTAGTGTAAAATAGTTACAGTGAATATATATGGTGTTAAAATAAAAATATATAATCAAAAATATATAATGTCGGCTTATACGCGTCAAAAAGCCAAATCCAAATACAGAGATCTTATACTGTTGGAAAATATTACCTGTAACGTACACGTATCCACGTACATAACACGGCCGTGTCCATGACACAGCCACACCCCTATTTTTTTTATTATGTTTGCAAAAAAAATTAAATGTTGAAATATTTTTAAAAATTACGTAACATGATTACAGTACTAATACTTGGCTAACCTTAATGCTTAGTTTTTTTTTCTCTTTTCAAAATAAAATATCTACTTGTATTGCAAAGACACAGTCGAATAGCTAACACTTGAAATTATTAATCCCACTATAAATCAACACATGTCATTACTCGTTGACTCGTAACTAATCATCGATATGATAAATTGCGTGAATTTTTTTTTAACATTATACGATGATATTTAGTATACATTTGCTGCCGAACAAAAAAAAATAACCAGAGTATGGTGTTATATTCACAAAAATAATAGCCCTAAAATAAAGCAAATGAGAGTAATAAAGTGAAATAACCAATATTGCATGTAAAACCGAACCTTGCTCAATCTTATAAATAAACATGTGTGTGTGTGTGTGTGTTCGTCTTCTATACGCTCACGCATCGTTCATCCGAGTGAGTTGAAACTTTGCACACTTGACCTTCGAAACAAGGGGAAGGTCGCCGTCGAGGTGAGATTTCGATAAAACAAAATCTTAAAGCATAATTAAATTATTCTTGGTGAAATCTCGCCATACCATCGTCGTAGTACAGACTAACCACGAAAGAATGCGGGGTTATTAAATGTAGTTCACTCGGCACGAGACAGAGCGTGCGCGTTGCATGCTATCGGCGAGCTATCGCTTTCGATATCAATGTTGTTTTTGGTTGTAAGAAAAATTAATGGAAACGACCTCCCGTGTCCCCTAATACTGGTGGTTTAAAAATAAACCACGTACCACAATAAGGTCCATTTATACAGTGTTTATACAAGATGTTAAACTCTTGCTAAAAATATAATCTAGCTAACCATGGGAAGCCTTCTTTTCACAGACGAGAGAGCCAAAACCCGAAGATCCCCGAAGTTCATGTTTTTTTCCCGTATCTTTAATGCAGCTATCCTAACCAAATCAACCGTCCACAATGTTTTAAAGTATTTATAATGTAGCTAACCTAACCTAATTGACCATTAGTATCCTTTTATCAACACGGCCATATTTATTTACAAAGAACAAAAAAAAACGAAGATGCACGATCGGGCGTTTGGCTCTCTCGTCTGTGAAAAGAAGGCTTCCCGCTAATCATCGTTTAGTGAACTTTTTTTTCACATTGGACTTCTGAAATGAATGAGACTCATGTGTTGGGCTGCGACACCTTAAATATCACCGTCAACGAGGACCAGCATCATCTCGAAACACTAAGGGGAGGGGACGGGTATAAGGTATCCTGAATCTTGTTATCAAGTTTGTTAAATGACAAGCGGCAGTGTCGGGAAGGGGGGGGGGGGGGGACCACACGGAGCTCTCGCTTTCGGCGCAACAGTTTGCTAGCGACGACGTCAAAACTACGGCGCGGCCCGTTCCTGCCTGAAACGCGGCAGGTTAAGGGGATTGGTGCAGGACAAAAAACAGTCATTCGTCAGAATTTGTTGGAAATGAGCTTAAGTGTTTCATAAATGCTTGTTTATTACTACTGTATGGCCAGCCAGCACGTATATAAGCTAGCGGGTGAGATTTGGCAGGTTAGTGGCGAGAGAGCTTCTGTGAGGGGAGGTTGTCAAATGTTGCAGCTCTGAGGCCTGCCATCTAGCGGGAATCTTTCGAAGGTCTTACACAATACCGCCTTTCTCTCTCTATCTCTCTCTCCAACACGGACACCCAACCAGCTCTTATCGCTTCCCATCTCGCCTTATCCTTCATTCTCGGATCAGGTAGCCGCCCTTCCCCGCGTAGACTTTCGTGTTACTCCAGGAAACCAAGACAACCTGTGAACAATTTGTCCAAAGCTGAATTTTTGTACTGTGGTAGAGTTGACTATGCTTAATAACATACCGAAAGTTTACCACTGTAGACCTTGTGCGTTATCACCGAAAATTTGCATTTAAGTCCTAGGTGACAGCAACTTACATCAGTCCATTAAAATGCTACCCATTTATACAGTTTTTAATTTAGACTGTCCATAAACTTACCAAAATAATCTAGAAACTTTAATACACCCATTAATGTTAGAAAAAATTTAAATTTTTAGTATATATGATATAAAGCGATTAATTCACGACATATTTTTTTTTTATCTTTGCCACCCAGATAAAAATACGATTTACACCGATTTGAAGAGCCCAATGCGAAAAAATGTCTAAATACATGTTTTTAATTATACTTTTAGCTTTAATATAGTATATTTATAAAGAGTCTAGCATAATTAGTTGCCTCATTAAAGCTACCCGAGCGTTGCAGTGTACTGCGGCCGTACTGATCTTTCACGGCCGGCGGGCTTTGAAACACGCTGCGTACTGCGACACTCAATAAACTTGGTCTTATTTATGGATTACTTAAAATATATTTAATGCATATGATAGGGTGTATTCATGTTACATCTATTGAGATATACATATTATTTTTTTATATATGAATGATTTTTGATACAATAAAATTAACAATAAACAATTTCTGCTTGGAACTTGTAAATCAAAATTCTAGAGGACCTCTGATTTTATATATGTGTGTTCGTATTTTGTTACAAAAATTTTATTATTAAAAATTATTTTTTATTTCTAATACATTATATTATTTTAGATCAGAACTGTGCAAAATTTTAATGTAGCCTATATTATAAAATATATATATATATTTAATTGTATGAAATTATTTTACTATATAACAATTGAAGAAAACGATACACCGTTAATGTGCTTGTTGAGTTTTGTCACTTTTATAACATAATTCGGATGATAATATTATTTTTTTCCAGAAAATAAATAATACATAAGTTGTGTTGTAAAATGTATTGATAGAATTACATATTTAGTAATTTTTTTTCTAAGTTAATTCATTGGAGTGCTGCGCCTAGCTTACTTCGTTGAATTGCTAGTGGCAAAGAGCGTTGGTGGATGTTTTTGCAAGAGTTTGACCGTATTTTATGACCCCAGCTGTGAGAGGGTGTTCGTCCCAGAAATCCTAACGGTCAAGGAAAATAGCCTTTCTCTGTAGTCACGTACGGGTCTGCTACTCGCGCAATATCGTCAGTTTATCACAACTTTCCGGGAAGTTCTATTGTTGTTATTTATTTATAATTTAGAAATTAAAGAGTCGATCATACTAACATTTTTACCTAAGCAAATTGCATCCTGGAAGATTTTTATCTACGTTTGCAGCAAAAATCACTTGCAGTTAGGAAACTTTTATTCTTTCAGAGTAAAATTCAGTCTGGAATTACCATACATTAAAAACCTTAGTTTTCTGGAGCAAAAAACGTCCCAGCACGAGCGACTTTAACACTGCTGCACCACACACTACGCAGCTTGAAATACATCAGTGGTCAGACTATTGTACCAGACACTCAAAATATACACATTTAAACCTTAAAAAAAAAAAACACAGACAATATTTATGAAGTGATTTTGACGTTACGCTCAACATATTTATGTAACATGTAGTCAAATTTCTATAAAAAAATATATTTATTTCTTACCTTTTATGATTAAAATTACCAATTTAATAATAGGACGTTTTAACTTTGAGGTGTTTATCACAGTTACCATGTAGGACATTATTTTATATTACTTTGGTGCCATAATGAGAACCGACTTAAAAAAGTATTAAAGTTATTAAATTTACGAAACATTTTTGTGGATCATTGTAGAAATTATCATTAAGGACTCAACTGCTCATTTATTGGTGTGATCACAAGGTTTCATCGGTAAACTTTTGACGTGTTACTAAGAAATGTTCATTCTACTACTGTAAAAAATTTTTTCTTTGGGATAATTTTCCATGTATTAAAAATTTTTGTTTCTTAACAGCGAAATTCGTCTCGACCCGAACCTACTTCGACAACCTCGCAGTAGTATACACTACGCGGCTCGGATCGCTTTAGTGGTCAGACTAATTGTATGAGACACTTAAAAAATATACCAATTTAAAGATGAATAAATATGCAACAACGATTACTTTAAGCGATTTCCACGTTGGGCTCTTTAAGTTTATGTAAGATGTATTTATATTTCCTTAAAATTGAATGAAAGTGAATTCGTTAACTTTAATGATTTAAAAGGTCTATTTTATAGAAACATGTTAAACTTTGTGCTTTTTATCACTATCCTCAGATAGGGCAATGTTTCTAGATTATTTTGGGTTCCATACTGAGGTCTATTCCATAAACTGCATTTGCAATATCCATTATTGTGGATCGTTGCAAAAAAATTTAATTTTGGAATTAACTACTCGTTTTCGGTGTGACACACAAGGTTTGCGGCAGTACTTACACTTTTGACGTGTTACTAAGAAATGTTCATTCTACTACTGTACAAATTTCGGCTTTGAGATAATTTTCTATGTATTAAAAACCTTTGTTTCTTCACAGCGAAATTCGTCCCGACCCGAGCCTACTTCTGCAACCTCGCAGTAGTATACACTACGCGGCTCGGATCGCTTTAGTGGTCAGATACATTGTACCAGGCTCTCAACAAATAAACTAATTTAAAATTTAAGAACTAAATCGTGATCGTAAATTGGCCGCCATGGTGATTTGCGAATTTATGGAGAAATAAAAGCAGTTAAAATCTTATGTAGTTTCCAAGAGACATTATTACATCACCAATCATCTTAAGTAACAGGTTTACAAAATTTCAACATATTCATTAACTAGTCAGTTTTTTTTTCAAATGTGTTAGTATTAACAATCTGGACCATATCTAGTCGGTGAGGTCTGTATTGTTACAGACTATCTGTATTCCGGTATTTGGATTTTGAAGCTACTTAATGATTCGCTTTCAATGTCTATTAAAATATACCTAATGCTAATTGCAGGAATATTTCTACTCGATTTCAAAATTATAATTCCTGAACATTTGTAGCGGACACATTTCAATGTAACACTCACTGATTTTCGAGTTGTGTTGAGGTTTCGCATGCCACTTCGTGTACACGAGATGGCCCCTGCTCTGGTAACAATTAGTAGGGACACCTGTATTTCGCGAATACATTTCGTGTCAAGGTATTTCACAAAATACTGTAGCTTTTTATAAGAGGAAAGGCAAATTGTGAGGGTGCAGCAGTACTGTGACCACATTCTCATTGGCCTCGTCAAGAGCGGGACGACACCTCTCACCGCTCTCAGCCAATAACCACAGGAGAAAAGCTACAGTATTTTGTGAAATACCTTGACACGAAATGTATTCTCGAAATACAGGTGTCCCTAACAATGAGTCATCACAACCGGTGCCGTCTGTACGAGCGTCTTCACAAGTTATCCTGAAATATGTTCTTAAATATTAATTCAAGTGAATTCTTAAAATTCTACACACCTTATCTTAAGTGTCGTAAGTGAATCGTTATATTTTGTAAATCCATATAATATAGGAGCCACCATGGCGCGAAGCGATGGACGCGATACGAATATTTTTTTTTTACCAACCACTACATCAGTAAATATTTGTGGTTTCCATTCGCTATGAATTCAAGCATGTAACATTTGTACTGCTTCTTCAATTCGGCCACAGTTAAATGGGAGGCTCTGAATCCCTGAAAACTCCTCAACAAAATCAACGATGAATCACAGGCATTATAACAAACAGTTGTCACAAGTCAAGTAGCCAATGAGCAGGTGACATTTTTCGAGTCCGTAGAGGATTGACTATCGTACAGGTCATTAACAACACGCCCTTACGCGCATGGTTAATACCCGCATGAGTAGAGCAGAGGTGCCCACCTCTCCCCCCCCCCCCCCAAACACTACGACTCAACCCCCCCTAAACTAATTATGCCCCCCCCCCCCCGAATTTTTTTATGCCATTTTCTAAATGATTTACTCAATTATTTTATAATATTATACTTTTTTAGTATTATATTTTATCACATTTTGCATTAATTAAAACTGATTTTCTAATAATAATTTTGGTAATATCAGGTAATATTTCCATCCTGAACCGACAGATGCCAAACTGCTTTTGTTGAGGAAAGTGCGGGGTTGCCAATTTGATTTACAAGATCCCTTTCATTTATCAAAGCACCAGAATCGTATTTTCACATTAGAAGCTATAATTATGTAAATAATATATACATTTTTCTCGTCTTTTAACCACCCCCCCCCCCTGAAATATTAATGACGCAGTCTGCGTCGTTACCCCCCCCCTTGTGGGCACCCCTGAGTAGAGTGTAAAGGCGTAAGCATGATACACATCTGGTCCTCATCTAACCGCGCACACTTAGATTTAACTCAGGATAGGGTGAAAAATGTTTACTAATTTTGCAGTCCTAACAGTCACCAACGAAACGCCAGCAAAATAAATAAATAAGGCCACGAATATTGTTCGTGAATGAAGGCGAAGCTGATACTTTGGAAACGTTACCAGCATATATTAAATAATGTTTAACTATTATTTACGTAGCTTACTTCTTAAAACTGCATTCATGTAAACTGTTTTTGTGTGAGACTATGTTGAGTGTTTTCTGCTACACTTATTTTTCTGAAAAAAAGTATATTGTGGCTTAATAAACTTGTTAACATTGATGCCTGTCATAAAAAAAATTCAAACGTAATCATACGGATACATGTTGAGTATAGTTTATGAATGGTTCACGCATTGCTGGAAAAAAAAAGCATGTTTACAATTTTACACATCTTTATGTTGTCGCATCGCGTCCATCGCGTTGTACATACGCAACTCTGAAAAATAAATGTATGGTAAAAAAGCTATAATAAAATAATCTCTTATCTTTCTTTATTCTTTTTTCTAAGCGCTCTAATGGCTTTCGATAGTTTTGTTCTTTTGTGTACTATGCTTGGTGGAGGTTTCTTCGGCATTTTATTCCTGAATAAATCTCACGCTTACAACAAAAAACATCTAGCTAAATCACTGTGCTAAATAATAACAGAGAATAACCATTCAATTATACGCCGAGCTAGACCAAACACGTTCTCTTATCTACTGAAAATGAGTACGTTGACCTTCATATCAGTTTCGCGCGAAATCCCGTCTCCCCTTCGTAAACAGCAGACAGCTGAGGCAGGGTGGGAACGAGAGAAAACACTGGCTGCAAACAGTTCGGGAAACTGTCGCAAGGTGTCACTACTGTCCAGCGCGCTCCATAATTTCTCGTATCCGAGCTTGCACGCTGCTCAAACTTCTACAGTTACGTTTTTACTTTAGGTCCGACTGCAATAAGCTAAAGACTAAAATAAAGTCAATCATTCAGCCGACAGATATATTGGCGTTTGAATTACAAATGAAAACGCGAATGTTATTAAATTCGCAAATGAATATCACGCAATTTCGTAGCAGCTCATTTATTAAAATTCAAATTGTAAATACGTTAAATTAATAATGATTACAGATAAAATAATGGTCACAGTCATATCTCCCGTGTCTGAAAATTTATCTGTGAAAGTTTTACCACTGAATTCTTTATAGTTTATTAATAAAGCTTGAATTAAAGAAATTCCCGAAAATCAGCAATAACTTAATTAAAATAAAAAAATAAAAAAAATAATTTTACACCAGAATGGTTCAAATCTTCTCTAGAAGCTGAATCATTAACAAATATATTGTTTTTTTTAATACGATGCTGGTGCACCAATCCCCTTAAGGCGAACTCCGGGATGGGGGGGGGGGGGGAAACTCTCGCCAAAGATGAATTAAAACTCAGTTACCCGGCCAGAGGCGGGAGGCGGGGCTAATAACTGGTAACAAGGAAGCGCGGAAGGGAATAAATCAATTTGGCGGGACTCCTTCCTGCGGCGCGGTGAAACTTGGGGACTAAGTGCCGGCGTGTTCGTGTTCCGTGTGCGCGGGCGAAGGGGGCGGACACGGAGCGCGGGCGGCCGTGGGTCGGAGGAGCAGCAGGGAAGCCAGTCACGTACTATTGATCTCCGGACCGGGAGAGAGAGCAGACCGGCCCGGGAGAGCCTCGCTCCCCCCCCCCCCCCCCGACCAACAACCCCCAGCATCCGCAGCCCCAGCCCCGCTACCTGTGCGCTCACCTGGACCACCGCACAGCTGACGGCGGGGCGTGCTTTTCAGCCCGGTGCATCGCTCGCCACTCGCGCCCTCTTGCACGGCGCAGGTTGGTTCACGGTTCGCGTGGCTCATTTACTTTAGAAACTGCTTGCCATTCAACTAAAAAAAATTGTCAAGTTGGCGAAGTTGGTAACGTTACTTTCAGGCCGACACGAGTTCAAGTACACAGATATGTGCAACCCCGCGTTAGAGCAAATTCAATTATAACCTTTATTAAAATGATACAAGCCAGCTATTTTTAATAAACATTTTATTTTCCTTAAAGCTATGATCGGCATAGGTAAGTGCATAAATTTGTTGGAACTTCGTAAAAGTTAATCTTGGTAAACTACAGGGCAAAAAAATTAATTTGAGTAAATTAATGTCCAAAGTGTTCCAAACAATCAAATATAACCTAACTAATGTTATTATGATGGCGACCTTTCTTTTCCTGGTACGTAATTCGTTTAATACTTCCCGTTCCAGTACGGACAACCCTCGTGATACCATTTCCGGAGACAAGTACATATAAGCAGATAGGTACTTCAGGCGAATTAGGACTCGGCCTTAGTATCTGAACATCTACATCTTCCTGCACACGTAATATGTTAAACGAAAGATTTTTTTTTTACATAGTACGTCAGAGTAAGAACGACAGTAACAAAAACAATGTTCAAGTAACTTTCCGACTCAAAACTGATCAAAACTACGTGTGCGATGGGCAGGAAATACTAACAGAAAGCTTTCAACAGTAAGGACCCGTTTTACAATGAACCAAACACGTCCACACAACACAGTAAGAAATATAATTTAACACTAATTCAGTTATGTGCATCCAATATATGTGTAACGTCCGATTGTTTGACAAAACAGATTTATAATAAAAATACGTAAATTATTTAAATAATACTCTGAACTGCATAGCATTGAAACAAGCAATGTTAAAATAAAGCTGAGTCAGAATTCTCCTGAAGTATAAACTCGTATGTACTTTCCCCTGAAAATGACATCACAAGGCTGGCCAAACTGGAAGTGAAGTATGCAAGTAAAAAAATATGTGTACCTCTCGAGTACTTATACTTGATATAATATTTAAGTAATTTACAACATGTTAAATTATTTTCACTTTATATTTATGATTGGTATCAAATTTATAAACTGTAAAAAAATAAACATTTAAACATGTTTATAAGGAAGAAGTTTCAATAAATACATGCACACGCATACCGAACGTAACTACACAACAAAATTAAAATACTAAAGTAAATTTGCCTTAAATTCATGCAACACTAATGAAGTGTTACGAATTGTTTCTTTCAGTTAACATTGTATTTTACCAATAAAATTTATTTTGAAAAAAAAAATTAACTTGTTTGGCTGGCTAGTATTATTTGAAGAAACCAAACATTGAATCCGTCCATATTCAAGTACACCATAAAGGCAACTGACATTTGCAAGGTCGCAAGTAAAAAACCGCGAGTTTCTTCCTGTCAATTACTTGTCCTACCTCAAAAACTTACTTGGAATGTGCACTATTAATAAAACTTGCTAAAGTTATATCATTCAATTAAATTTTACCTGCACGAAAAAAATAGAACTTTTTCACATCTTTCAAAAAAATGTTCTTTTAGCGTACCTTCTACAACTGACATGTCTGTCGCTAAATAAAAGAGGACAGATGCAACATGCCTTACACAAAATAACAGAACTTTAGGTACTTCTTGAATCACTACGTTCAGAACTTTCTTTTTAACCTTTTCCCCTTATTAGTTTATTACAATTATATGCTAAATGAATCGCCAGTGACAAGGATTCTAAAATCAAACGGTTTGCATTCGAATTTTATTCACATCTAAAATTTACGCGCAAAAATTAACGTCCATGTAGCCAGCCTATAGGAAATCGAACCCACAACTTTCAAATTGTCAATATGGCATTACAACTTACACCATGACGATCCAACAGTGTAAATGTCAAAAATAATTTCCAAAACTTATAATATAACAAAAGAACTTTTATACCTTATGCGATATTTTGAAATGAGTTTATGAGACCAGTACACCCAAAAGTTGACACCAACCAATGCCACAGCAAACACAACAACGAATTCACATAATAAAAAAAACAGTAAGTAAATGTAGGTAAATTCAAAACACGTAAAACCACATGGCGAACATGAGGGTTGTTTTCCTTAATCTGAATGCAATATAACTTTCTCCTCATCCATAGAGTAATAATAAAATTAATTTTGAATGACGCTGAATAATCTTGGGTTATAAAAGCGTTTCGTATAAGTCTGCTACCCTTGAACATTTTAAAAGCAACAACTCTACGAATTAAAGAAGTTAATTCTGTAAATATGTAAGCTGACAAGCAGAGTAACACTTCAGCCAATGTAGGCGAGCAAATAAAAGGGTCATCTGGAATGTTTACTACTAGGAACATGGTTTGAAACGGTTAGTCCGACATCCGAGACGTGGCTCATTTATATTACGAGCACACAACGCCGACCGCAAGGCCCAAGCTCCCGACCCCAGCATGGTTGAAACTTTCTGCCCTGACCAACTCTTCTTCCTGGACCATCCTTCTAACCCTGTATTGAACCTGCCTGCTTAATACTTTCAACTCTAACCCCGCATGAATGAGCCCACGATTTGCCCTGTGTCTATCTATGCAGCTTTTACCTGGGCCCAAACCTAACTAGTTAAAAGACTAGAGTTTAAGATAGAGTAGTTAGTCATGGCATAAATTGCTACCATGGCTGGCCAATCCCCAAACAAAGCACATGACGCATGCTGCCCTTTCTGCGTGGCTGTAACCCAGCATGATTAGGCGCATAGGCTTCGGCCTGAGACGCACTAGAGTCTTTCCTAGCCCAGACCCCTCCCAAAATTATCCATTTAGTTTTAGTTAAGTTAGGAAAAAAAATCATTGTAATGCATACTGTGACTAAACCTCGGGTTTTACAAAATGCTGCTGGGTAATTCAAGCGCCATTCAGGCGGGAGACTTGGACCTCAGTCATGTTTCCCCTAAAATCAGTTTCGCGAATGCACTGATCACTTTCTCCGGTACATTAAAATGTGCATGTGTTCCAGCATAAATACGTAAAATTAATATAATCCATTAGAAAATATTTATAAAACAGGGCTATTTCCCAGAATAAATGATATCGCTCCTTTTCCTTTTGCAGTGTAGCTGAAAGACTGCCAGCTGACCAATGAAACGAAAAATGAAATACAGTGTTGTTGAGTGCTAAGGCCCGTTCTACAACGACACGTAAGCGGAGACGGATAACGTAAACGGGAAATGGATCTCACGGAACAGCACGCAGACAGACACGTACGGATTAGCTCGGCGATGCTGAGCACATCCGTTTACCTTGCTCCGTTAGACCAACAGAAGCCTAGTTTATCTTCTGAATACGTTAAAATTTGAAGTAGCTTGGCTTCTGGGTTGTAGCCGTGTCCTTGGCGAATAATTCACCGACGTTTCGGCCGACATCGCAGTCGGTGAATTATTCGCCAAGGACGCGGCTACAACCCAGAAGCCAAGCTACTTCAGACAATGGCCGTGAAAGCCTGCGAACATTACGTTAAAATTTGTTTCAAGTACAAGAATGCCTATTACTTAGACGTTAATTGTTGTTATACATGTAAATTCTGCCCGTGCTATGATCTCGAAGCATTATATGGACGATCTCCGGGTAAAAGGTAACAAGTCACATTTTGGTGATTTTTAGAGAACAAGTCACTTAAACTCTTAAGTATACTTAGAATGTGTAATGCATTAATCATTGGCAACTATGTTGGTAAATAAAAGAACAATGCAAGAAAATTTTTATTTAAATTCAATTTTTATCTAAGAGTTTTTTTGTTTCTCCTGCAAAAAGTGAATTCTTGACTTGTTACCTTTTACCCGGAGACCGTCCATATGTGTGTGTATTTGAATTAAATTAATATTTCGTAACCTTGAAATGCAATCTTATTGTTTGCCATTCCCCTGCCGCAGACGCGATAGTACGACAGTGCGATAGTGCCTGAAACGTGGCGAACGTGCGCCGAGGCCCGCGCGGGCGCCCAGGTATAACGGCGCGGGGCGAGCGTGCGGTCCCGGGCTATCTTGGGAGAAACGCTGCAGTTGACAAAGCCTCCAAACAGCCCTTGGTCGGCCGCCAGGGACGGAGACAACGGGCGGCGCCCCTGGATCAAGGCTAAAAATAACAATCGAGGATACAACCCCGCGGCAATGTAATGGCACGATCGAGATGTCTGCTGGCAGGCAGGCAGGTAGGCCGGGCCACGCACGTCGCCTTCTCTCAACATCTCGAAGTCAACGTGCATGCCATTTTACTGTCAAAATCTTTAGTGTATGGACCATCCTGTACATTTATCGAGATCTCTCTTTGTATTTGTTGTTTGGTAGCCAATTTTGTCACCAGATGTGTAATAAAAGTCATTTGTAAAAAAAAATTGTCTGAAAAGTCGGTTTACGGACAATAGTTTAACGTGACAACATCATAACAAAACATTGATGAAATGATTGCATACTTTTATGAATAAAATTGAATCATTTTTTTATTGAATTATCACTATTTTGTATGGATACAAAGAAGGAATGAAATGAAATCTACAATTTAATTGATAAATTTAATTTTATTTGCACTCATTAATTCAAATATGTTTAATACTTTAACGAAAAGATTATTTTAACTATAACTTTTATACATGTTTGCTATTTAACTTCTTCCAAACTGTGTTATTCTGTTAAGGATAGGACGATGATCAGAAAAGTAGGAAACGAATGGGAGTGTTTCAAGTTTAATGTGCCTCGAAAAAGTCAAATCGATGGTTGTTCCAATCGAGTGGGAGAGAGATAGATGCGGCGCAAGCGTACAAACAGCGTAACGGGACACAGCGTAACGGGACACTTTTTCGTGCGTGCAGTCGGTGTTCGATTTATTAGACGTTGTCACGTCAAAAAAAAAACCACGCTGGTGTTCATATTCATGAACACTCGCGTTAGTTTTAAGTAAGAGACATTTATTTTTAGATCTGCTCAACAATTCTGAGTGGCGTATGATTCCAAACAACATTTTAAAAAATTTCAACATCCTTACAAATTTTCCCTCTTAATCAAAAAGAAAATTATCGAGCGATACACGTTCTTTCAGCATATAGCCTATCCATCGTTATTATCCTATCATAAAATTTAATTGCAACAATTTCGCCACTTACAACGCTTTATAGACTTAGAGCACGTACAAGTTGCTTAAAACCACTTCTTTGCAGCTAAATGTTTGGTTACAACAAAATTCTATACACTGCTTCGTTGTATTTCGAATACAGAATGAAGCACTGTGGTTTTTTCTGTGTATTCTGTTTGACAATACTGCTCTTTGTTCAGTATTCTGCGTATCTGCGAACTTCTGCAGCGATTCTACGAAACATACAAACTGTTTTATATGTTATATTACAGTTGCTACTCTGATCACAGATTTCAAAACAACCCAGGAGAAAAATAAATCTAAGACAATAACTAACCACTCAACAGTGTAAAGATTTCTTGGAAAGTTGTACACTGAAGGCTTCCCGATACAAACTACTGCACTTTCATACAGAATATCTGCTAACATAATTACGAAGTATCATAGTGTTGTTTTAAAAAAAAACTTTATATAGTCATCATGCAAGCTAACATTCTCGTTCTAAAGAAAAGCGAAGCCCTGTTTAGCTGCTATAAAGAAAGACACGACGCATTAACATAAGTACACCGGTTCACATTTCGTTACAAGAGTTTATACGGCCTATTTTATTGCGCGATACATGAGAGTTTTATTTATGCTTCTATCATAGTTCTATTTTCCCACCGAGCAACAACCTATCGAATATAGTTAGTGGCTGAGTTAAAATACCTGCCGAGAAGAATTGTAAAAGTGCAGTATGCCGGCTAGGCCGTCGCTACGTCAATCGCGGTATGCACTAGCTTTGAATATATATACTGTATAGAAGTCGCCAGCCCAGGTTAAAATTTCTAATACGGTTTTGAGGTAGTTGGTTAATTCACCGCCGCAATCGCTACCATCTCTAGGGCATCGACTTGTGGTGATCCCTAGCGGACAAGTGTCGAACTCTTCAAACACCCCTTCCCCCTCCCGTTGAACGACCTCGAGCTGAAGGGAATGGTGGGCGGGGGGAGCGGGGAATGACAGCGGGCGACAGTGCTGCGCTATAACGTGTAAATAACAACTAAGACGATACAGGGCGTTACGGCAGCGCACTGCAGCGGTGAAGTTCCCAAGCTGCTCATCATACGCTTCTGAAAAACGTAGAGTAAATCCTATCCACTCGCGACTTCTATACAGTATATATATATTCAAAGGCACTAGACAGCGTATATAACCAATCATCACGGTGTTCGTTAAGATTCACGTGGAATCTCGTAGGGAATAGAAACGTCAGTCAGCTCATTACGTGTGTTATTGAGGCAGCAACATAAAGATGGACGGACGTGGACACGGAGATGGCTAAGCCAAAGCAGTATCGATCGCCGGGAACAGAGGAGGCGACGCAGCCGGCCGACAAGGCGGGGTCTAAAAACGAGCGCGCGGCGAGCCGGCACTAACCCGCGCCCTCGTGCGGGGAGCGGGCGGTCCCTTGTGGGCGGTCGCCGGCACGGCTCGCCGAACTACAAAGTCACCCCTCGACCCCGCCGGGACACTGCCGCGGTGCGTGCGACGCCAACGACTGTTCCGTGCTTTCACAACACTGCGTCAATCATTTCGCTGCACGATTTTCACTCATTCCATTACATTACCATATTTGCTTGTAAGGGGTCTCTTCAACTAGACAATTCCTTGCATAATGGTTCTTATGAACTTAAGAGGCAAATTGTTATGTACGAGATTACATAGTTTTGGATCAACCGTTCGTATGTTTAAGTTGTCTTTAAAAATAAACTCATTTTTGTTTTATCATTCATAAATCAATAAAAATTGCGTTTTCCCAAAATTCTGGGAAAAAATCCTATGTTTATGATTTCGAAAAAAAAAACGTTTTTTTTTTAATATTTAATTATAAAATAATGAAGAGTTTTAGGACGAAGACTGCATACGGCCGGTTAATCTAAAACTGTATACCATGATTTCCGTGCGTGCAAGGACTGACAAAAACTTGCTATTAAGTTCATAAACATCATCAAAAAAAGACTTGTTTTGGTACGTTAACCACTTCTATGAACCAATAAAAAAAGTAAATTCTAACTATCAAAAAACGTGAAAAGCACGAAACAATAGAAGCTAAAGAATTTAGGATACTATCCCTTAAGACTCAAGTCTCACGCGCAATGTCGGTTATTTCATTTTATTGTCATTACGATTATGCGAAGGCTTTTACTGTAAATTTATCACGAAAGTTCCCTTTCATTTTATGTTTCGCGTCCAGTTTTCTTTACAGGTATACAATATTGTCTAGAAGCTGTAAAATGTCATGCGTGTTGCTAACAAGACTCACTTTCATGGCCCTTTATAGCTTGAAAAAAATACTGTTACGAGTATAATGTGGGGGAACTGGGTTGGTAAGGGATAGCCCAAAAAGGTTTTATTAGTTTTATTAATAACTAATATTTACATTACTAATAAATAATTGTACTTAAAAATGTCTGATCACCAATCACTGGTAATTAAAAATGTTTATTCGCAAGTCAGTCAATGTCTGTCGAGTTCTACTGTTCGCACTCCTCGCTGGAGCTAGGCTCGACAGTGTTTCGCCCCCTTACCTCGCGCCTGTCCACACACATACAGCCTCGCGCCACTCAGTCGCACTCTCACGGTCCCGTCCCTCCTCGTCGTGTCGCTTTCAAATGGATCTCTAACTCTCCTCGCCGATGTCGCACTTCCCTTCACTCTCGGAACTCCCGCGGAGGCCGGCGTCGTTGCTTATACACCCGTGGCGTCCTCCTCGAAGAGGCGAGAGCGGCCGTGACGTGTCGCGTCATCCCGGGCCGACCCGACCCCCGAAAAGTCCAGAAAAGCGGCGTTTACTCGCGCCACTCCGCGCGGCGGCCTCGGGAAAACCGTGTTATTCCCAGGCCACTTAAAGCGGGGAGCGGAGGAGGATGGTTAGCCAGACCCTTGTAATCAGGCCGGGCACGCGTGGCATGTGTGACGTCAGCGCCCGCGCGGGGCCGCTGGCCAGGCTCACTGGAAGGTCCGCGTCGCGGCCTTGCCTCCTAGCACGCATGTAACCATACTTTCAGTAAATATCTGGTGAATAAATTTGTGACCCAACCACAAATGCAAGAGAGCTATCGAAATAATTATATTTGCAGGAAAATTCCTTAATTAATATGAATGACAATATTAATAAGACAGAGCCTTAAGTACTGCCGGCGAGAATAGCTGCGCTGCCATACTCGTGGGAAAGTATATAATTGGGCAATAACAAACCACTTGCAGAAGTATAAACGTACGGGGAGTATTCCTGAACGTAATATAACCTCAACTATAAGCACTTTTTTTTATGATAACTAAACGAACTACCTATTGTTCGTATGCTATGCGCAATGAACGCAACGTCCAGTGTTCGTGGAAACACGCTCGATGCACGTCGTTTGCCTCACAGCTCCAGCCGAAATATTATTGTGAAGCACGCTTTACTCAAGTGAGAAATGCTATACGCCCTAACACACTTTCGCTTCCAATGTCTCCCCAATAACGTCGCTCAAACGATGATAATAATGACGACACCGAAAACGTCACTAGCGCAGCCTAGTTTCAGGTTTGATGGCTCTTGTTTCTATCAAATATAGTGTATTTTACAGGGCAGTTTTCTAAAAATAAAAAAATAATAATAATTGGGATGTCTGACGGTATCAGCCAATCAGAATTGTGACTGGTGAAAACCGAGAAAGTGTATGTTTCAATTTCAACGTTTTTTTTTTATGTCGATTGATACGACATACATTAGAGGTTATGAAGATAAAAATGCAATCGAATGGATCTTATCTGAAAAGTAATTTCGCTGGGAAAATTTTAATGTCTTAATACTAAATAAATCGGTCAAAAATAAACTTTGATACAGAGAGGATTTAATATATGTTTGTGGTTATGTGTCAAACTTTATTTGCTAAAGGTTAAAATATTTTTTACGGATTCCGACAAATATAACGCCTAAAAATTATTGTCAAATATAGTTGGTGCCGAAAAGTTAACAGATTGACAAGACCTTATCGAAGATGATCGAAGTTATTCACTTCTTTCTGCGATGTGTAGGCTAACTTGCGGTTCGTCCTTGGAGAAATTTGAAGACTGCACAACACTTAAAATAATTTTTTTACATTAACAAGTCGAATTCTGTTTTCATAATTCGTATCATAAAAACTTTTGGTGGTTATTAAAATGTAATATCATACTAACATCTATCACATGATAAATATTCTCCTAAAACAAGACAGTGGAATTTAAAAAATAAGAAACGTTTTGCGATCAATAAACGAGCATCAATACAAAACAAAACGTCAATATATCACTAAGCATATTGAAACAAACGATCAAATGTTTATCCAAATAGATCAAGCCCAGCAGAACCCAACGCCAACTTGTTTGAATGTCAGCTTAATGTAAAATGGCCGAGGAACAACTCGAACAGCTACAATGGGTGAATCACTTTGTATCTTGAGTTCTACCATTTGATACTCCCTCTGTCCTATGCAAGGAACGCAACTACGTAATAAAACCCGCAACCGATAAAAAAAATATCACGATCGTTTATAAAACACTAAGTCGCCAGACGTCACCAACCCTGAAACTTGAAATCGTAAAACACCAGAAAACGAATTCCTTCCCCGGGCCTCTTTTGTTAATTCATGTTAATAATGAAAACATTAGAAATCGTCAAGAATTTGATTCGAAGATGATATTTTCCTACACTGTGCGAAAATTTTAAAAATGAAAAGTTTACGTAGGCCTATATAATAAAAATTATTCGTGGCCTTCTATCATGCACATGACGTTTGCGTCTTCAATAGTTCTCTGTCAACCTCCGTAGCTTAAGTAGCTTGGCTTCTGGGTTGAATTATTCGCCAAGGACACGGCTACAACCCAGAAGCAAAGCTATTTCAGACAATGGCCGTGAAAGCCTGCAAACATTATCTCCGTAGCTTAGTCGGATGCACATCAACTTACGTTGCGAGGGATTCTGGGTGCGAATCCCGGGTAGGGCATGGGTGTAAAATTGAAAATACATGATTTATAAAGATATTATAAAGAGTTTAGAATAAGGATTTGTGCTTGGTCGTTGCCGAAAAGCTGTTGACCATATAATTTAAGAAAAAAAAATGGTTTTTGAACACTATTTCGAATATGGAAGGCAAGACGTTGAAATTTTGGCGATGCCTGCTTTGCGTTTTGCGTGTTGCATAGTTTATAATAAAGTCTTTGAAAACGTCGTTAAAGAAATTTTTGTCTTGCATTTCTTGCGTGGTTTACAAAACCAGGCCCAGAGCCATCAGAGCTAACGTCCATGGAGTAGAATGACGGTAGGTCGTTAAAAAGAACCATAATTTCTAGAATTCAATACCGAACTTGCCATTTAACGAGCTGAGCCTGAGGGCTTGTCGGCCCTACTCAATGGATGATAAAATACATGCTTACACTGTATTCATTAGTTTGCTTTTGTTGAAAGCTGTGCGTTTATCATTGAGCCTCCATCCTAAACGTATAATGAAGCAAAAACGGTAACGCATCTTTATTAAACACCCATCTGACGTTTTTTTTTATTATATTATACTTTTCAAACGTCGGTTAAAAAATATATTTTGCCAAGTTTAAAGTGATTCAAATCTCGAATTACCATTTATGCAAGACAAATAAAAATTTAAGCCTCAACATATAAAAGGTAATAAGGGTACGTTTTATGATATTCATTACTGCAAAATTTAATCCATTATTCTGAAATTAAAATAATTAGTTACATCTGATTATGAATACAGGAGTGAGAAAATAAACTGCAGCTAAAAATGATGAATTTAATAACAAGAGGAAAAAAGTATGCGTGTCCTGGAGCGGCCATTGTTTGAACAGTAAATTCTTAAGTTCTTAAATTACCGAGAAATATACAAAATTCAAAGTTGCAGGGGCGTTTTGTTGCAACGGCTCATTTCATAATGGTTGTAGGCACCATCGGGCTTAGAGAATCGGAAAACAGGCCCGCCCAGAGTGCACCCTTCACAGACACAGTAAGGAACCCCGCGAGCTATACGTCTATATTTTAAAAATATCCCATGCGAATATATTTGGAGTATTTACAAATTATTTAGCTATCAACAATAGGTGTCTGTGGAACAATTAGTTGGGCAGCAAACTGACGTGGATTGTCCTTCCAAACATTCTGCACAGAGGACTTGATATACAAAAATATAAATACACCTATACTGTTGGTGACTTTACACTTGTAAACACATTACAACTTAAAATGAAAATGTGGGCATTATAGGCTTGGGACTAGTTCCGGCTAAACCAATGTCCTCCCCACCCTCCGTCACCCAAATATCCATACGTTCACTTTTTGTTTTATTGCATTAATTTTTCTTTTAGTTAAACCCCTTGACTGGCACATGACAACTGAAACATCACAACCACAGCCATCTCGTTGTTTAAGGGACTGAACGAACTGAAACCTCTAAAAAATTGTATTTTCAGACTTTTTCTAAATTATCTTGACTATGACTTTTCAGTCTTGACTTTTAATTGTATTAAAAACTTTTGGGAACTAAACATATCCCATAACTATCTAAATAATTTTCTTAAATGTTTTAAATTCATATTTGATCAAATAGACATATCGCAAAATAAAAATTTGTTTACATTAAAAACAATTAATGAATTGCAATGGTCAAGAAGCAGTTTAAAAGTTTCACATTGGATTTCACACCAGCTTTAGAAATCAATAAATATTTTTGTGTGAAAATGCCTTAACTCCCAACCTTGATTGTCATATTAATAAGGCCACTAAGAAGGGTTTAAACTGTGTTACTGCAATTAAAGGGAAGAAACTTGCTGAATTCTTTCAAATGAAATAAGGCCATTTATCTTATTCTACCTTTAATAATAGTTAAAACAGATTCTTGTTTCCAAATAGTAGCTGGACACCCTGGCAAAGGTGTCCATGGTAGTGGATGTTACCATCTTCGTGCTGCTTCTGAATAGACACAATGGATGCCAACATGCATCCACAAAACTCAAGTGAGATACACTTGCACCAACTTATGGGCAGTAAAGGTAATGTATTTTGTTTGAAAACAAAATAAGAGCGATGTATAAAAATAATAAAAACTAATTTATTATTTCAACAATTGTAACCACATTCTGGTTTGAATCCAACAATTTTAGAACATCTATGAAGCTCCCAAATATTGTAATACTATTAATGTTACTATTAAATTGCATAAATAAATCACAACACAAAAAAGCACCATCAATTTTAGTGCAATAACCTTGTATTCAGACATTGTCGAACTTTGTAAACTGTGTCCTTGCCATTGCTGCTGCATTTTTCTTAAGGATGTAAGGGTGTGTGCACTTTGGACACATCCCTATGTATGCAGAAAGTCTTATAGTATCAAATATTATTCAATCATAAATAAAAGTATTATGAATCCTTGAATAATTTTACAACTCCAAAACAGATAAAGCACAGTCAAGAGTTTCATGTGTGACCCACAACTTTTCTAGCCTTAAAAGAGTTCCTAAACTACTGAGGGGCCATGGTGATTTGAGTGGTCAGATCACTTGGGTCCCATCCAGGCAATCCATGTTCAATTCCTGGTGTTGTTGAGCTCACAACATGGCAGATATTGCCATGAGCTGGTGAGTTTTCTCAATGTATCCTCTCCCATTTCCTCCCTTAACTTCTGTCAATGCTCCATTCACAACAGATCATCCCCCATCGTATCTAATGACATCAATGAATGTCAAAGAAACTTTAGGCCAGAACTTCATTCATTCTGAAAATGTGTAACATCTCGTGAACATCTATTATTTCACATGCGAAAAAAACTTTTTCATCTGCATACTATGAACCCTTTGGCAACGCAAAATTGTAGCACACGTAGTACATACAATGAAAGGTCTTTAATCGGCAACACATTCTGTAATCCGGCATCCATCAAACAGCTGGCGTACAGATTTTATTGGGTGGATTCCGGCAGTAAACCTTGACCACCAGGTTCCATTACTGCGCTGTTTTTAGTTCCCTCAGAATTCGACACTACTGTCGGTTTTCATTTCAGTACATTGTTTTCTTTTTTCTAACAGGTTAGTTTTCACATTTCACTGGAAGATTTCATTAATGATTTTTTAATCAAGACCTATGCTTATTTATATTGTTTTCTTTCTATACACCAGTTTATTACAATGTATTTCATATACGATTGTATTCTCCGTTCACTCTTACCTGAGTTTTGGAATAAACAAAGCCTCTTGTAAACAAACATTTTCATTGGCTGCCGGCCTCCGCGCACATTATTCGTGCGCAATAAATAGTCCCTTGGTTACGTACCATTTGTAAGTATTTTTACACTGTCTTTTTTATAACAATTGTTGATATATAGCATTATAGCGATTCATCATTAATTTCCAATACAGTTTAATGTGTCAGCAAGTATGTACTTACAATTATGTTAGCAGACGCCGTGTGTACGGTGGCATAGACAAAAGGTACTGTAAAGTGTACAGTTGATGCCCGGCGCAACAGTTGCTTTTCGGATTCGCGCGCGCACGGTTTGTTATGGCTGACGTCGGACCGAGTTTTGTAAAACACAGAACGGGAAAGCCTTTGAAAAGTGCACAGAAAACTATTGTGTTGAATGTTTTTAAAACATTTTCAGACAAATATCCAGATTGTCGTGTGAACGATATCGCGAGTTTAACTGCGGAATTTAGGCGTGTTTCGAAGAGCAGTGTTTTTCTTGCAAGGAAATAATTACAGGACACCGGGACATTAACATCTTCCGGGAAGAAAAGGAAACTTGAGTATCCTGTTATAAAAACTTGTGATGATTTTGTGAAGACGGTTATTAGGCGTTAAGTTTTTTTCTTCGCAAATGAACCACCTACGCTGAACAAAGTGCTACGGTGCTTCCTGTTATATTACATCTCCGTTATTTTATTAGCACCGACTGTACTGAAGTGTGTGTGTTGCAACTAGTGCTTGGCGCGCCAGATGAATTCAGCCTATCACTTGCTGACGCGGCGCAGTGATACGGCGGTGTTTGTTTATTTCAGAACTCAGCTAAGAGTGAACGGAGAATAGTGTATATTAATTTTTATTTAGTATTCACATTTAAAATACATTAACATTTGATAATCCAGCATGGCGGAGATTCCAAATGTGCCAGATAAAAACCTTCCACTGTAGTTTTATACAAAATACACATGTCTGGTCCCCTACTAAGACTTCAATGATTAGCATTTGGTTGAAAAAGTTCTATAACCAAAATAACACAATTGTAACTCAACTGTAGGCATATTATATTTAGTTATGAAAATAGAAACGCTAATATAGTTGCTCATGAAGTCTTTCCTTGATTCCACTTGGACAGATAAAAAAGATGTCACGTAAACTTATTTGCACAATTTCAATTACATAATTTTATACATAAGGAATGTAATGTGTATGCAACAATTCAACAATAATTTAATGATCAAGTATTTACCTCATACTGTATGTGGCAAGAGTAGGTAGCCTACATTAAAATTTGCAAAAATTAAATGGCTGTTAATGCAAATAGCAAAAAAAAGCTCACTTAGCACATGCCTTTTACTGTCGTATGGACTATGCAGATCTGATGTCATAAAAAATTTTCTGTATAAGTATATCTGCACTAAGAAAAATCACTAAAAGCTAGTAAACATGGATAGTATGCTTCCGAACAGCATTAACTTTAAAGCAAAAACTACACTGGGTGTCACAAAGCAAAACAATTTTAACTGTGCAAGTTCTATGGCTTGGTAAATGAGTGTGTAGAAATACAAAAGCAACATCTTACTATACATCAGCTGTATTGATCCTGGTCCAATTAACCCTTGACATGTATGTTGTTACATATAACGCATGTACCATTTAGTGGTAATGCTACTCACCTCCAAACCCAAAAACCCTTTCTGGCCAGACCATGGCTGTTAAATGATGCCGTGAAGTTCTTTCTAGTTCTGCATCTTACACAATGAGGATGAGTACTTTCTTTTTTATACAAAAAAAATCTTTTAATTTTCTTTCAAGTAAGAACTAATATAAATTTTTATGGCTGGAATAGGTGTAAATCAAAAAGATATGTACTATTAATTTCTTTATTTTTTATTTTTTCCTCCAACAAGATTTGATCTTTTAGGCTGTCAGGCTGGTAATTTTCCAAGAGGAAACCCAAATTAACAAGCAAGGGTAGCAGGCAAAAAGGATTCAGACATAGGTTTGGAAGAGAAAAAAAAAGGGGCCAAATCCACTAGCATTTTGCTGGACAAAGTTGATCCAGTTATATTATGAAGTTGGCTGATAAGGTGGGCAAAGGTTTGGACATGCTCCGGGATGAAATGACAGAATGGCCATGTGAGGTAGCTATCAACTGCAAATATACTGGAGAGGTAAAAACAGGGCACAAGGGTTGATTGGATCCAGGAACTTCATAGCTAGACACAGATCAAGAGGCTATTGGTAAAATTATTACAAATGCAAAGAGCTAAACTAAAATTCCAACAATTATTGAAAAAAAAATTCAACACAATATCAAAACATTCAATAATCAGTTATATCTTCATCATTGACTTTAGACAAACATTTATCGTAAACAAATGGTAACACACCACATGCCAAGAAAAAAAAACCAATATATCAAACTAACCATATTTGTTGGAATTTAAAGCCAAGCTACAATTTGCATTGTAAGGTGGTTAAAAAGGATCTGGTCACAAAAGGACTTCTAGGAACAAGATTGACAATACATTTAGCACTTAAACATATTCTAACTACAACATTAAATAGTCCACAATTCAGAGTCCCCTTAATACTGAAATCTCTATCGCAGCTTTAACAATGTATTGAATAAATAAATATTATAAAAACCTATTCAGGCAAAACTAAGTTATATACGATACTATAGAGCATCCCACTCTTAGATTGCAGTGTGGAAGTAAATGGGCGCATTCTCTCTCTCTCTAACACACACCGATTGCTGTTAGCACTGTCCTTGTTTCTTCGTGCGTTGTTGCAAATATCAAACAAAATTAAAATTTTAATTTTTGGACCAAGCTTTTTTTCATATTGTATAGCATCAAAATACGCATCAGGCAATGCTTATTTTGAATACTTAACAATATTTTAAGTGTTTGAAAAAATTAAAAAAACATAACTTAATCGCTGCGAACAGTTTTGAAGTATTCCGATATGTTTCACATCAAAAAAAAAACCTATATGTGTATTTCATTCAGATTTTTTTATTAATAAATTAATGCCTTAGGACGCCACCCAACAAATGTTAAGACAAAAACTGTACAGGTTTCACATCAATAATTTTTTTAATATATTGAAATGCATTTTCTCACAAACTGACACATCAAAGAGTTGACCAGCGGAAATTTTTTTTTCTATTAAAGATTAATGGGGGACGAAAGCGTGAAAAATGTTCACAATGAATTGAATTAGTTTTTAAAAGCAGCTCCATCTCAATTGCTTCTACAGTTTCTGTGGAAATAGCTGTTAAAGATGTGTCATCAGTACAAGAGTGCGCGCTGCCGCCGTAAGAGGAAACAGGGTCGTGTGTTTAGATAACTGGGGTTCTGTCCTACAAGCAAATTTCAAATACATGGCTTCCTTAGTCAACAAAAATATTTTAATCGATTCTTGAACATAATATGTAAAATGTATGAAATAAATACGAAGGAATTTAATAGCGATCATGGTACAAAATTTTGAATTATTTTTCTATCCTTCTCAACACCAAGCATCTTATCAAACATTGTTTTAGACAAAGTTTTGGAAAATAATTATGATATTTACAAACAATTTAAACAGATTTGATAATGTGTCTACTAAGGCAGTTACGTTGCTTTTTTGTTTGTTGTCCTGTGAAAATTTTTTTCGAACCCATGCAGTTATGGCTGGTCGTATCAAAAATTTATTTAGAAAACATTTTTCGGCATTAGATACTCCGAGTTATCATACGTTAAAACCGATTCGACATTATTCATAGTATGGCAGTTGTTGCGATTTT
This sequence comes from Bacillus rossius redtenbacheri, assembly GCF_032445375.1. Taxonomy (NCBI): domain Eukaryota; kingdom Metazoa; phylum Arthropoda; class Insecta; order Phasmatodea; family Bacillidae; genus Bacillus; species Bacillus rossius. The sequence goes on from NC_086334.1 coordinate 47,900,025, forward strand.
TCTGTTTTTCAAAAAATCTTCCCCATTTCGAGCCAATTGTTCGAATTTTTCCCATAACTTACTCGACCGAGAATTTCCATTAACGTATTTTATTTATCATTTTGGACATGACTTGCCCAAAAATACGGCATTTATCGGGCCCATGAAAATGTGATTTTATATATATATACAGTAGAACCTCGATGATACGTTCCCGTTTCATACATTTTCCCGTGTCATACGCCGATTAATTTTGGTCCCGCCGAAAGTTCTATATTTACAATGGTTTACTTTCCCGGAACATACACTTATAAAATCTTTAATTTCCCGTTTCATAAGTTTTTCGAAGTGGAAAAGTCCTAAAATTCACAAATTTTTTTGTTATATTCCTCCTGATAAACTACGTTTTAATGCTTTTATTTTGAAAAACGTTCATTGTTTACCTTTGCAAACGTAAGAAAATAACTTTATCGCACCATAGATATGGATAGTATCGGGAAGACTGTGCACTTCGCTATTAGCATCTATGGCCAGCACCAAGCGAGACTAGTGGCGCGAATGATTATGAAAATGGTGCACGCGATTTACCAAGGCACGGATCTCATATTTTGTGCATTCATTAATCTTTGAACTGAATATACTTGTTTGTTATTGTTTTCTTACGATCGGATTGTTTTATATTTTACGTTTCTCAAGTTAAAATTTTATTAAAAATTGTTCTGTTGCATAAAGTTGTTTGTAAAATGAAACAAACCAGCAAAAATTTCTGTTTTACTTTTTACAATAGCCTAATTTTTTTATTTATAATTTAGGCTTGGTGACTTTTCCCCTCTCCAAGAAAGGACTGCTTTACTTGATTATGGACTGTATTTTACATTTCTGGTAGTTTTATTACATGTATATATAATGATGAATTCATATCTGCCTGGAGAAATGGAGGCTTATAAATAAAAAAAATAAAAAAAAATTATTTACACATTATGTATTTAAGTTTAATCTGACATTGGGCTGGTATGCTAGATTGAAATTTTTTTTTATTATTGCCATTCCCTTTTCATACACTTTCCCGCATCATACACCATTTTTGTGCCCTCCGTTGAAAAGTGTATGACAGGGGTTCTACTGTATATATGTATATATGTATATATATGTATGTGTGTATGTATATGTATATGTATATATATATATATATGTGTGTGTGTGTGTGTGTGTATATATGTGTGTGTGTGTGTGTGTATATATGTATGTATATATATATGGGATTTTTAGAACATAAAAAAAACTATAAGAAATTTTCGTCTACAATAGGTAGTTTTTATTTGAAATTTACATAAAAGTGGCATTACAAATTTATGTGTGTAATAGTATCAAATATTATAAATTACGATATGATTTCTTAAAATGCTTCTTGTTCGATCCGAATTACAAAGACACGCATCTCCTGAAATTCGTAATGTGTTAGAGATTTGGTAAAAGCGCGCCATAAGCCGTGTACTGCAATCTAAGAGTGGGACGGGCTATAGTCACACTCAATGCTTAGCCCAAGGTTGGTAAATAGAAGGTTGCAACAGACAAGCACAATTTTTGTGCACAAGCTGAATGGTAGTGTCCATCAAAGCCCTACACTATAACTTCTTGCCCCTCCCTTCCCGTTAAGGCCGCTACAAAAAAGGAACTACTAAAAACTTAACAGTTGAGTGTTTATGGAGATACAAATTAGTACTATTTTTAAGCTAGATATATTTAAGTTTCAGTGATTTAGACAAAAAAAACACCTGCATATCAGATTTTCAGAATACAATGACTTAATTTTATGCTATTTTAACACTGACTGCGGAAAGCATATACGAATCAAACTACTTAGATTTTCTCTCATCACTGTAGTGGAAGCCTTGAGAGTAAGTGGAGCAGTAACCATCCTAATATCCTAATCCTAATAATATTGTTGCAATTTGAAATTTTCCAGAGTTTTTGAAATCAAATTTGGGGACTTTACTGATGGGACTATGGGCTGGCTGCTGGCTTGCAGATTGCACATTCTTTTGAAGTTAGTTTGTTTGTCTAGCCGCAGGCTGTAACAACAGGCCACGCTGTGTGGCCGCACGTCTGGGTGCAGAGGGTAGCCTGCTCAGCTGTCCTGGTTAGTTGTTTGTAAATTTGGAGTCAATAACCATGAATTGTTTTGATAGGTGCGGCAGTGCACAAAGATCTAAGCAGCAGTTAGAGAGAGGTTGGGGCTCACTCCGGCGGAGGCTACGCCTCTCGTCGGAGGCAACGAGTACCCTTGTTAGAGATGTAACTAACGTGTAGGCTTCCAGGTTTTGATGCTGCCCGTCTGAGTAACTAAGTGGTAGAGTTCATTTAAGTTTCAAGGACAGAAGAGGCCATAATGAATGATTTTAAGTGTTAAAGAGTGGGAAATGTTCTGCTTCTTCAGAAATGAGAGTTCCAAACTATATTAATAAATTATGGTTTTATAGATTCTTAAAATAAAGTGTCAAAAAAAGGATTAGGGTAGAGTTTAGTGAGAATCTCTCTATTGCTTGGTTGTTCAGTCTTTTTTTTTACGAGTCATTACTGAATGATAATTGTTGTGAACTATAAATGTAATTTTAATCATAACCTGTAAAGACTACCTGCTGCTAGATACTGGTTTAGAACCTTAGAAATTTTATAATAAATGTAAGTTGGTTTTGAAATAGTGTTAAGTTATTTATATCTCTCTAGACATCCCATACGTGGTGCAGATTCTAGATCAATTAAAGTAGAGAGTAGAGAGTTAAGAGGCATTAGGCTATAAGACTAATGCCTTTCGCAAATTTTAAGTAGATGCCAAGCGAGTTTACCTCGAGTTACAGTTTCCCCCAAAAAAGTTATAAAGTCAACTCTTTATAGAATCCTACCTACCGATTTTATTTAAATTATTCCTGTACGGTTTACCATTTTGCGACAATGTTATAAATTTGAAAATATGTTTGAATGTTTATCCCTCAATTACACTCAAATGGCTGAATATATTCAAATAAAAATTGGTATAGAAGTCAATTACATTGTGAAATAGGACATAGAATACTTTTCATTATCCCAAACCTAATGTGATTTACTAAAAGATGTTTATTTGAATGTTTGTCCTTCAATCAGATTCAAACGGCTGCACCGCTGAGCCAATATTCAACACTACGTCTGGCAGTTAATTTAAGTTCCACTGAACTCCAAAAGATAATAGATGGCAGTGTGATTGCAGTCAGTTTTCAATAACTTTAACCACTTACTATATCTAGCCAGGTTAGCTAATTTAAACCACAATGGTTTAAACCATGGTTTATATAAAGTGTTTTTTTTATAAAAACCAAATATTTTTTAACTAACTTTTTAATATATTATCTTAATAAATTTTAATGAAAGGTCTAATTTCACTCTAAAAACAACACTTTGCTCATTATGTTCTTAACATAAAGGAACAAATAATTATATACTAATAAAGATCTTATTTAAATTATCTGAATAAGTTGTAAGTTAAAGCCAGCTAAATACTATCTAAAATTAAATTAATTTGTAAATTGTAGTCAAAAGTAAAAAAAATAATAATTAAATTTATTATTTTAAAAAAAAAATCCTATTTTGTGGGAAATCCCCGACTACTGTAAATCTCCTTTCTGTGGGAAACACCCAATCTATGAAGAATCTTCTTCCTGTGGGGAAATACTTGTAAATATCTTACATCGCAGCTTTTCAGCAAAGTAAAAATAAAATTACGAAAATACCATTTTCTAACACTAGAGATCTTCCTGTAAACAGTGTTACTAATTTACAACTAGTTTCTGAGAAATACCATTTTATAGCTCATATTTCAATATCTGTAAAATGCCACTGCCGCCACTATTAATTGTTTACCTGTATCGGCTTGTGTGTTTATTTTAGAGAGCTTAGTCAACGATATTGTTTTAAACAAAAAAAACTGTTTTTTTTTCCAACCCAGATATCTAGGCACATTTTTGAGTAGGCTTATGTAATAGGATGTTTACCATTTAAATTTAAAAAAAAAAGAAAAAAGTATGTTTTAATAGTTTTAAATAGAACAATTTCCAATTGACTCAATAACTACCAAAATAAATTTGTATTATTTTGTTGCACATTCACAAAGAAAGTCTACTCATTTCCATGAAATGATTGCTAGGAGCCCGCCCATCTACTCTACTGTGAGTTGGTGAAGCAGTGACATGGCTGCACTCAGTAGCAGTCAGTGAAACTAACGCCAAATCTTCGGGAACATGAGGGAACAAGTGAGAACCTGCAAGCAGTTAGAATTGTATCAAACATTCTGGAATCAATTGCACAACAGTCTTGGGGGTATACAAGGCCTTGAGTGGGCTTTTATATTTAGTCAGGAGTCAGATCGTCATAAGTCTCTGAGGATGGTCGGACCCTGACTCTAATGTGATGGAGGAAGTATACAGCAAGTGTTAGTTGCAGTCTGCAAAGCAGTTGTTTTGAGGGTTAATGATGAAACACGACAACTCCAAGACAATGAATGGAGCGAGTAATCGATGGTCCCGAGAGTGTACAGTATTTTCCACTTGTGTTGGCAGTCAACAGGAAACCTGGAAGGAGGAGAAAGGAGATCCGGCACCAATAGCAACCAGTGAAGTCCTGGGCAGGGCACTGAATTTTTAAGTAGAACTCAGCACTTATATAAACAATTCAAAATGGCCACGTCTTCATGCCACACTGGGGGCATCAAAACAGGATACTTGAGGAGCGAGTAGCTACATGTTGAGTAAGTAATCACTTGCTCAGCGAGTGGCGCTGTCTACGGAGGTGTACCACCCCAGTGGTTCGAGGATGCCAGGACAACACCCGAGAAAGAAGTGCCAACACGAGGGCGAGTAACTACTCTCCATGGAGCCCAGCCATCAGCCTGCGAAACAAGAAGGATCCACAGAGATCTTCCATCGCGGTGCTACAAGCTGCACACAAGGCATAGGTAGAGATGCTATCCAGTATGTCCGCAGCTGCAGTCAAGCCATCCTTCAGGCAGGCAAAGACATTGGAAGGCAAAGTATCTTTTTCTTACTTAAGGCACATTTTCATGGTGAGTGGACAGTAAGCAACTAACTATTTTTTCCTACATACACATTTACCTAAGGCAGGGGTTGCAAACTTTCAAGTGAAATGAGCCAAATAATAAGTAAGTAAACAGAATCTCCAAAATTTTAAAAGTGCCACAAAATGTATTTTCTCTGTATCTACATAAAATTTAAAGATTATAAAAAAAGGAGATAAATCAAAATATTTTATTCATAAAGTCAACATAAAGTCTTAAAAATAAAGACTAGGAAAAAAACACACAAATGTAAAAAAAAAAAAATATGGTAGTCATTAGTTGAGCTCTACTGATAAAACCTTAATTATTTTAAATAATTATTCAAATAAAAAGCACCTGGGCAGGTGCAGTAACAGGGTGGTGCAATGGAAGGGGTGCGAGCGCACACATTTAGAACGACATGCTTTTTGATTGTGCCATTAAATTTTGTTCAGTTTTTTTTTTTTTTTTTTTTTTTGCTGCGGAAGCGCATCGAGTTGTTGAGCCGTAAAATCATAGGAAAAGAGCCACATGCTTCAAGCAAGCCGCGGTCTGTTGACCACTGACCTAAGGCAATCCTTGTTCTAGACAACTGCTTAAGAAATGTTTTGTTTACGCCATTTGTCTTGCCACTTTGTTAATAGTACAAGACTGCTTTAAGAATGCCAACACTTTTTGCCTGGCCTTACATGTTAAAGCTTTTACTCATGTGTGTTTGAAGTATAGGTTGATTTAACGTAAAGTTAAATGGGTTTGGGAAATCGTTCTTTACTGCGTATCCAGTTTTTATCAAAGATTCATAATTCATGTTTACAAAACAATGATTTCGGTTATGGTACTGTTTTGCAACAAATATTTAAATGTATACTATATTTTAATATTATGCGTTAGCTACAATTGGACACGTTTCATGGAATTATTATTCCCAGGGTAACATGGCAAAATCATATTTGATTTTGAAAAACTAAAAAAGCTTTAATATAATTAAACTGGATACGCAATAAGGAACTATCGTTTTACTTAACACTTATACCGACGAAGCTTAGCCTACCATGCAGCTAAAATAAGTTTAATTTTAATCATTCCCAAAATAAGTGCCGATATTTAAAACCTACAATATATTTCGAGGTCAAGGGTATGCGGCGTGCTGCCATATCTATACATCACCACGTGAAGACAATTGTTTTCTTTCCCATAAATACTAACAAAATCGATTTTTAAAAAAAAAAAATTATTGTGAACACATACGGCAACAAGTGAGTTAATTAATACAATAACATCACAATGTAAACTTTTGTGGAACAATTTAATGTTGAGTAGAAATGGGTCTATTGCTTGCAGGAGTGTTCACTACAGAACCAAAAAATGGAACAAGGAAAAGTACTAAAGACATACCTTGATTGTTTCAGGATTTAACTGGCAGGTCCAGGATAAGCCGGGAATTGTTTCCAGGATACAGGTCACAAGTGAAGGAAACACTGGAATGACAGCCTGGCAGCAATGACCCAAGAGACCCAATCAGCGCGATGAATATGATGATAACGTTAAAATGGCGACTTCGAAGCTCAAAATAGCATAGCCAATGGCCAAGTAGTCGGGTCCATAGATAAACGGGCTGAGCGAAAACGAGATACAAAGGAAACTGGTTCAAATTCGAGTGCATTTTATGTTAATCTGCACGATATAGAATTCCTAAAATAATTAATATTTAAATATTCATTATACCAAAGTTATTACATAAACCTTAAAAATAAATTATTTCCAAAAATATATATGTTTAATCCAACTTATAAAGTTGTTTTCTTCCTAAGTTTAAATTTATAAATACACATAAATATATGTATATTTAAAGAACATAAATCAACATCAATTCGTCAAAATATTGTAAATATTCAATTATAATAAACAAAATAACAATATATCCACCTATGATTCAATCTCGCAATGTTGGCTCATATGGCAATCCTAGATTTTTCAGGGCCATGGGATATTTTCTTTTGCGGGACCATTATATTTTTGGAAAGGGCCTTAAAGCTGGGTTTACGATTGATTTCCTTAAGAATTATAACTTAACATCGAGCACACGATTAAGGGCGCGGTTACACGGGACCCTGAACTACTTCAGGTGAACATGTTTAAGTAAACACGTTTACAAACGCGAAAGTGTGCGGTTACACGGTAGTTGCTGAAAAGTGTGTTTAGCTCTAAAACCGATTGTCTACTGTCAACGAATGACTGTGTTGTTGATCTCTATTTTTTAATTGCATCCAGAAAACGCGGGATTTTCTCACTTGTTTATACAGCATTATCAGCAGAAATGAAATGTGTTTACATATTGCTCAATATTTTTTTACAAATCGGGAATTCAAACATGCACAGTAAAATTTTTAAACTTATTTTTTATTATTTTTTGAGCGAGAGTACCTATCTCAGTTTTAAGAAAATTAAGGTCAGGATAAATTAAAAAATATGTATAATTATCTGTTGGTTTTTTTGTTGCATTCGGTAAAATATTACTCGAACTTGTGCCAGAAACACTTTCCATCTAGAATTTCTGCAAAAGACTGTTTATATTCTAACCAGCCAATCAGAGGCTAATGTAGAAGATATGTCGATCTGAACTACTTTGCCAACCTGTTTAAGTTAAATGAGAAATGGCCTCGAACGAAACATGTTCAGACTGTGTGTAACCGCACTCCACAGCTGAACATGTTCACCTGAAGTAGTTCAGACTCCCGTGTAACCGCGCCCTAAGTCAAAACTACATTTGCCAGTTTATGATTCACATAGAGGTCGTTAATTCTAACCAATCACAGCACAAAAAACATGGTCGGCCTTTGTTCGAAACTGAGAAGCAGATTTGAAATAGGTTATTGACAAATGGGATATCTATTTTTCGAAATGGATGATGATTACAAATGACAAATATACGAATTCTAACCCAAAATACTACCTCGCTCGGTCCAATAATAAGACATAAACTTCCGGTTGAAAGGTTCCGGTTTGTTGTGATTGGTCGCTTCCCTTAAAAGTCTTAACGAAAAATATAAAATATAACCATTTCTGTTAAGTCTTAAGTCATCATATGGTTCGCACACGACCCGTCAAAATTCACACACGACAATCATAAACCATTCCACTAGTTTACATAGAGTCATATGGTAAGTACACGACTAAGTCTTAAGTCTTAATTCTTAATTTTCAATAGTAAACCCACTTTTAGCAGCAGGATACTTAAAAATGTAGACGAGTTATGGAATAGTCATCCGACCTTAAAATTTTTGAGAATTAAATTCTTTAAAACAACATTTTTAAGCTAACCTAAAACTTAATTAACAAAACTTATTTAGCTATTTTTTTCTGATATACTTTCATATACTTATTTCAAAAATTATGCTTAGATTACTTTCATCATTTCTTACGATCAAATTCCTGCGGGAAACCACACCATTTTATGAGACAGTAAAGGCTTTGTCGTGTCCTGCAATTGGCCTCGGCCCCTTGTGCGAGTACGACATGCTCCCCTCTGAAACCAACATGGCCGCCCCCCAAAAAACGCAGTATCCCACAGGCTTCTCTACGCAAGCCTTGGGTTATAGACGATGAGTGGTACCGCAACCAAAACCTAGATAGCATTAAGCATTATTGACATTTATTACAGTACGTATGTATTTTATAATTAATGTACAATGTAAGATGCTTGTCAGTTCTATGTGATATTATAAATAAATAGTGTTCTTGATTGCGGGTTACTGAGTGGACAACTGATGACCTGTTTTATAATGTGTATTGCTTGTATCAGTAACCATTATATGGAGGAGTTGTATTTAAGCTAGATACAAATTGGTGAGTACATGAAAGTGCCTGGGGTGTTTTCCCTGTGTCTATGCAGGTTTTACCTGGGCCCAACTTAACTTGAAGCTTAGACTAGAGATAAGAGCGAGGGGAGTTAGTCATGGCAACAATCGCTGCCATGGCTGGCCAATCCCCTCCTAGCACACGATGCATGTGACCCTCTCCCTGCATGGCTATTTCCAGCATGACTAAGGCGTGATAGGCTTCGGCCTGAGATGCACTTAGGTCCCTCCCTAACCCGGACCCCTCCCAAACACACTTAGTTGTTAGTTAGGTTAGGAAAAAAATCGTGAGTACATCGGAAATGGCCTTCGTTGACGACGGACATGTCCCGGAGCAGCTCCAGCGGTCTTGCTTGTACAGTTGTTGATAGCACTTCTCAGTGTTATCACAGCTGGCAGCAGACGATCTTTGAAAGGTGCCTGTGTGCCTAGTGCGCACAGGCGTTACTAGAGGTGGGTTGGGACAGCAATTTTCGGTATCAGTCCCAACCTGATACTGATACAGTGATGTACCTAGGTACAAGTCTCTGATACTTCTGTATCAGACGGTCCCAGGTGGCAACAAAGCTCCGCGTACGCAGACCGTGCGACCGGAAGGAGAATCTGATACATTATTTATCACGCCCGGTAATTCTCTACCTCTGTTACTCTCATGCCCGCCTGATACAGCCAGTATCAATCAGTTCAACATTCACTGCAGTTCGTCCTGGCCGTGTATCACCATGTACATTGTTGCCGGCTGTCATGCTTTGTAGTTAGTATCTTTATAGTGAAATAAGGAATGGATAAGTGAACGAAAAAGACTTCATTTATGTGGAATTTTTTCACGGAAAATAATGAGTTTGCTAATTGTAATTTGTGTAAACAAAAACTGAGTTATAAATCATCAACTAATCTGAAGAAACATTTGAAAAAACATTGATATAGTATGCTCACTAATGTACCTATCTGTTTTTTTTTTTTTATAAAATCGTGAATTTTTAATGTATAAAAACACTAGTTACTAATTGTTTTCGAAAAAAGAAAGTCCATATGTTGATTACATCTGTTATTAGTGTCAACTGAGAATTTATTTGCATTTTCATAGCTGTTAGGTGCACAAATATAAATATTATATCTTGTATTAATTAACTTTTTAATATTAAAATTTCATTAGTTTTATTATTGAACGAGACGGTGCACGCACTGCGCACTGAGCGTACTTTGAAGTAGGACAATAAACAAAACGACTTGTAACCAGGGCTGCCACTCTGATATTCATGAAAAACCTAGATAACCTACAAAAAAACCCAGACACATGGGTAAAAAACCCAGATGCGTCTAAAATGCTATCGTTGAAAATGTTTGCGTACTAATTCAAAAATATAAACATAACTGGTTTTAATATAAAACAACCTTACAAGACTGAAAACGGTTAAATACAACCAATACAAGAAAATTACACTGCAGCAAAATGGCTGTATAAGTAATTCTTGGACCAGCACATATCATAAAAAAACCTACAAATATATACATGACAAAACAAACACCATCACTGCATTCTTTAAACCGGTAATTGTTTTTATAAAACTGCATCATGTACGTTAGTCTTTATTCAGAGTCTGATTCTACAAGATTGGTTTGAAGGTTAATTGTTGCATTGGTTTTGTGTTCTGCAAGCCTCTTTGAAGAATGTGTCTAATTTAATATTCGACTTAGCTTCTTGAAAACTAGTTTTGTGTTTATATGTATTTTTGTGTGTGAAACACATAGACTTGTTTGCATTTATCAAACAGATATTGCAACAGATACAGTAGCTACTACCTTTATTATTGTTTTAGGTATAAAAATAATTAAAATTATAAAAAAACCTAGAATTGTTGGAATTCATTATTTAAAAACCCAGAAACCCAAACACCATTGGAAAAACCCAGATCTGGGTGGAAAAACCCATGAGTGGCAGCCCTGCTTGTAACAATATCGCTTTGCGCCTCTCCTTCAAGGCTTCAACGCCTTCCCCTGCGCTTCCTCCCCTACATTCTTTCCCTTCTTTATCCCTTATTCGTCGTTCCTGCTCCCTCCCCTTTCACAAGCTCCGTGCGATCGGGTACTGCGCTCATTGGCCGTGGTGTTGTTCCAGGTGAATTCTGTACTGATACTAAAATCTCTGATACTTTTCAAGTGTACTCGTTTGCCGTTCCTGATACAGGCGCGTATCAGTGCCAAAGTATCAGTTTTATATTTTTCGACCCACCTCTAGCGTTAACAGTTGTGCTGTAAAGGTTAAGGTAATAAGTTATTGACGACCAACGAGCTCTGCGACACCCGGGGAGTTAGATCCCCTACAGCATAGAGGTGGGTTGTGACAGCGATTTTCGGTATCTGTAACAACCTGACACTGATACAGCATTGTACCATGTTACAAGTCTCAGATACTTCTGTATCAGACGGTCCCAGGAGGCAACAAAGCTCCGCGTACGCAGACCGTGCGACCGGAAGGAGATTCTGATACATTATTTATCACGCCTGGTAATTCTCTACCTCTGATACTCTCATGCCCACCTGATACAACCAGTATAAATCATTCAACATTCACTGCAGTTCGTCCTGGCCGACGAAAAAGACTTCATTTGTGTGGAATTTTTTCACGGAAAATAATGAGTTTGCTAATTGTAATTTGTGTAAACAAAAACTGAGTTATAAATCATCGACTAATCTGAAGAAACATTTGAAACGTAAACATTGATATAGTATGCTCACTAATGTACCTATATGTTTTTTTTATTTTTTATTTTTGATAAAATCGTTAATTTTTTAATGCATAAAAACACTAGTTACTAATTGTTTTCGAAAAAAGAAAGTCCATATGTTGATTACATCTGTTATTAGTGTCAACTGAGAATTTATTTGCATTTTCATAGCTGTTAGGTGCACAAATATAAATATTATATCTTGTATTAATGTACTTTTTAATATTAAAATTTCATTAGTTTTATTATTGAACGAGACGGTGCACGCACTGCGCACTGAGCGTACTTTGAAGTAGGACAATAAACAAAACGACTTGTAACCAGGGCTGCCACTCTGATATTCATGAAAAACCTAGATAACCTACAAAAAAACCCAGACACATGGGTAAAAAACCCAGATGCGTCTAAAATGCTATCGTTGAAAATGTTTGCGTACTAATTCAAAAATATAAACATAACTGGTTTTAATATAAAACAACCTTACAAGACTGAAAACGGTTAAATACAACCAATACAAGAAAATTACACTGCAGCAAAATGGCTGTATAAGTAATTCTTGGACCAGCACATATCATAAAAAAACCTACAAATATATACATGACAAAACAAACACCATCACTGCATTCTTTAAACCGGTAATTGTTTTTATAAAACTGCATCATGTACGTTAGTCTTTATTCAGAGTCTGATTCTACAAGATTGGTTTGAAGGTTAATTGTTGCATTGGTTTTGTGTTCTGCAAGCCTCTTTGAAGAATGTGTCTAATTTAATATTCGACTTAGCTTCTTGAAAACTAGTTTTGTGTTTATATGTATTTTTGTGTGTGAAACACATAGACTTGTTTGCATTTATCAAACAGATATTGCAACAGATACAGTAGCTACTACCTTTATTATTGTTTTAGGTATAAAAATAATTAAAATTATAAAAAAACCTAGAATTGTTGGAATTCATTATTTAAAAACCCAGAAACCCAAACACCATTGGAAAAACCCAGATCTGGGTGGAAAAACCCATGAGTGGCAGCCCTGCTTGTAACAATATCGCTTTGCGCCTCTCCTTCAAGGCTTCAACGCCTTCCCCTGCGCTTCCTCCCCTACATTCTTTCCCTTCTTTATCCCTTATTCGTCGTTCCTGCTCCCTCCCCTTTCACAAGCTCCGTGCGATCGGGTACTGCGCTCATTGGCCGTGGTGTTGTTCCAGGTGAATTCTGTACTGATACTAAAATCTCTGATACTTTTCAAGTGTACTCGTTTGCCGTTCCTGATACAGGCGCGTATCAGTGCCAAAGTATCAGTTTTATACTTTTCGACCCACCTCTAGCTACTAGTAGTAAACGGCGAAGGCCACGCTCAGTGTTGCCAAGTCCAAAGTTTGTGTCTTCACAGAGAGAGAAGAACGAGAATTTTGAGATCTGCTGCCGTATTGCTTTGCAGTAAATGTGATATTTAGCACAATTTTAATTCTGCAGTTATTATTATAACATATATATTTAAATAACGTATTTTGAATAATTACCTTGTGAGGGAGACTACTTAAACAAACTTTGCAAATTTAGTCTCTGATTTAATTAATAATGTAAAAATTAGTTCATTTTCACGAGAATGGGCACAGAGAAAAGCTCTTATCACCGGTTAATGAAATCAAAGAAAGCTGTCGCAAGAGAATTTTACTTTCGGAATAAGAAAATTGAAAAATCAAATGACGATAACACTGAAGATATTGAGCAATCGCCGCTTGCATCACTGTTATAAACAGTTTTGTTAGTTATGCTTATTGTTACGCTAACATAGAATTAGGTAACATAGTGTTTGTTTTATGTTTTTCACGTAAGTTAATTGCAGTTGCTCGAAATATTCCAAGTGGTTATTGTTTTCAGGATGAACACATTTTCTTAAAAAAAAAAAATACAAGTGAAGGATATAATTGAGAACTTCGTTTCTTGTTTGTAAATTTTATTTATTCTAGAATTCTAACTTTACCATACTAATAATAGTTGCAGAACTGTATAAATGTAAACACTTGAATGGCAGCGGCCAGTGTGGGCTAGGCGCCGGCCTGCGGTGCACGAGGACCCGGGCTCGGATCCCGGCTCGGGCAGAGCTGTTGTGGTGTTTGTTCTTCACGCCATACTGCGGAAGGCAATAGCGAAACCATCGCAGAAACATGTCACGTAGAGAACCTTGGAGGGCAGTGGTTCTCTCCCCGACGCCTCTCGGGTCGATACCTGCCTTCGTGGCAGATCACGCTTTCAATAAGTAATAGTATGGTAATATCATTTGCCGAAGGGGGAGGGGTCAAGGCCCTGATAGGGAGTTAGTTTTAACTGGTGCAAAGTATTCAAATAATTCCTAACTGAACACTTTGAAAAAAAAATATGTACTGCCATACCATACACAAATTTATGTAAGCATTTTGCAAACTGATGTATCCTTTGACTACAAAAGCTTATTTTACTTACTTTTTGCTTATTTGAGCACCTAAAAGTTGCAAAATACGAAGAAACTGCGATAAGTTACTGACTGTTTAAAAAAATTTGAGTGAAATATACTGTTACAGCCGCGACGAGCTGCAGTTGTGCGTGTTGCTGTGTCGTTTCGGCCCGCCTGTTCCTTCCCCTCGCCAAAGTCATTTTCTCCTGCGACATCCTACAATTTGGCGGTGCGCACTATCTTATGTCTGCCTCGCGTGATATCTCACCCTTTGTTATACATAAGTATGATATATACATAATTCTATATTGTTTGGTTTAAATTTTATGAAACACTTCCGTGCTTCTCCACATGTAGCACGTACATGGCATTTCGATTTCTCTCCTCACGATAACAGCAACAGTCAATCTTTTTATAATTGAGAGAGTGTGTGTATATATATACACACATAGTTATTTATTGATTGGAAGTCGGAAGGGACCAGCAGCTATATTTAAGATGTGTGATGAATGGTTCAAACATGGAATAGTTGAACGAAAGGGAGAAGAAAAAATTGTGGTCCTTGCGAAAACCAGCCGACCAACAACTTTGTTAAGACGATTGAAAAAAAAATTGTTTGCCCGACCCGGAATCAAACCCGTATCATTTTCACAGCTATTATAGTAGTAGCTTCTGTTTTTAATGATTAACTATTTTCGTTGAGGCAATTCTGCAGGAAATGTTGTGATTAAAATACAAAAATTAGTAATAAAATGTTTTGAAGGTTACTGTAATTGAAACTAAGGTAATGTTTCCATGACTAAAAAGAAAAGTAATTACACTAATGTACTACTGGCTTCAGTTTCTAAAATTAGTCTTAAACTACTACTTGCTAAGCGTCCGATTTTCGGATGAAACATAATGTAACGATCAGTGTCGGGGATGTAAACCTCTTTTTTTTTAAACATGAAATCCCCACTTTCACAAATGGCTCTCTGTCAGTTTTCCTGTAGCATTTACGATATTACACACTTGATTAGTAGCAGACTGTGCATGAATCTTTTTGATCTCTGCTGATGTTTGTGAAATAGTTGTTATTTCAGTCGTAATAAATTACCGTGATACCTTTGACAATGACTCACTACCATCAAGATAATGGGCATTTGTCCATTTTGAATATAACAGTGTTTAAAACGTTTTTCATGCAGAACTTTATCGTTTTACTTTTTATACCGATAATTAATGTTACTTTAGTGAATCACTGTTTTCATATTTTCGGAATTCAAAGTTAAAAATTACGGCCTATGAAGTGAAATGCACTATGTGCCTACAATAGAAAAAGTTACCAAAGTAATTAACCTTAATTGTTATTTGTTTCTGCAACACTGAAACGTTTTTTTTTGTAATTTATTTATTATCAGCCTTTGTTTCAAGCAGTTAAAATAAACTCATTTCTTAAAACATACAAAAAACAGAACTGCATGAGCTTATGGCGCTAGTATTCGTACAACAAAGGTTGTCGCACTGTATCGCAGTAGCCTAACATGTGTCCCATTCGCGTTTTATGTAGAATACATGTGCGGATGTACCACTTCGGACATAGTATCCCTCAATAATTTATAGCTGCAATACACAGAGTAAGATCATAGTAGCCGAGGACTGTGACCCTCCGAGCCAAGTCCAGTGAACATGCAAGGGATCTAGACTGTTCGTTCAACGAGAACGTTTGGAACCATAATGTTGGTCCGCAAACATGGCCAGTGACAACTACTATGTATTTGGAGGTTCAGTAGCGCCAGTTGTAGCATGATCTTATTCAGGAGAATATCCGACTTATGTATCTTCCATGTGAGATTGTAACACCATCTCCATGTTACTGGCTGGCCCATGCCTACTAAGACATTGCATCCTACAAATGTTGGTCCGTTGCAAAACATGATTTGCGTGTTACAATAATTTGAAGTGTTGTGTATACATTTTTCCTATGTCTGTTCTGCATGCATGCTATGGTACTTTTAGAGAAAACCATTTTTTTTGTTGCAAATGTGAGTATTTTGATGTGGCTTGTTTTTGTAGATTAATTAATATGTGTCTAATGTTTTACATTTATTGTTCCCAAATTTGTAAATTAATATAGGGTAACTTGGTAACTACTACTAATTTCATCGGGCCTATGATTTGCATCTATGCCTGGACATTAATTACTACCTCATTTTTATACTGTTTCATGACGTGACACTAAATATAATGTGCAGCCAAATATATGTAACATTTTTGTAGGATAATAAAGTAATTGTAACTTAACAACCTTCGTGAAGTTTATTTTTAAAGGTTATTTACCAACAGAATTACTAGCAGTGACAGCGCCAGTAAAATAATGGATGTCGCAACGAATATCTGGCTATGAAATAATGTCTACCGTCACTTGCAAATCAACATAAAAGGATAATGAGAATATAATCATAGTGTAAGATAATGTGTCTTTCATAAAGTTCTTTTGATATATTGTTTGTCCCGTCCATTCTCCTAACCTCGCTACACCATACGGACCGCGTTCAGCGGCCGCCCGGGCTTGACAGCCGCGCGCCCCGGGGAGGGGAGGGAGCAAGCTGGCAACGCTGCGCGGAGGTGGTTGGCACACATGGGCGAGGGGAGAAGGGAGTTTTCCCAGAGCTCGCGTGCTCCGGTTTCAAGGCCGAACAGAGAAGCGATACATCCTCCCCGCTAGACGACTCTCTCGCGACTGAACCGAGCTGGGACCGGCCCTAGCCTAAATACAAGCGCGCGGAGTAGTGGGGGACATCGCTTTGAGACCCCTAATGACATCACGACCGCAAAATAATGTTTCGGAACAGTGACGATTTTTTCGACTTGAACCGCGCCCTTAAAGTTAAAAAATAATATATGTAATAAATAAAAAATGTATATAAACTCATATGCAATGGATTTAAGAATATATTCAATTTACTTTATTCAAAAATTGCAACACAAGTGCCAACTCAACCTTTAAAGTTCATATGTTCGTGACGAGAAATAGCTTGTAATTGAGCAACAATTGAAAGGCTTAAAATATAATTTTGTTTCTGTGATTGACAACATCAGTTTTTTAAATTTTTGGCAACGAATGTTATATATACAATTTTTCGTTATTTACATTTTTTCCTACTGTACATAAAAAAAAATTGTCTGTAAAGTCGGTTTACAGACGATAGTTTAATGTGATGTCATAACAAAACATTTATGAAATGATTGCATACTTTTATGAATAAAATTGAATCATTTTTATTGAATTATCACTATTTTGTATGGATACAATGAAGGAGTTTGACATCCCTCGACTTTAGGTCCCTGATTCCCCGTTTACGTAATTGTCCTGTTGTGGCCGTACTGCTCTCGTCGGTGAGGTGTGGGTCCAGGCCAACGTGGTCGGGACCGGGAACTACGGGACCTGGAGGGAGAGTGAGGTGAGGAGGAAGAATGGTAGGCGGTTCCAAGGATAACTCGGTGTTAACAGTTCCACGAGCCCCTTTTATTGTCGTTTTGAGAGCCTGCCGCAGCCTGGCGGACCTGTCGCAGAACGAGCGCCCCTTTCGCGATGACCCGGACTCCCGGAAGACCGTCCCGTCCGTTAACATGTCCCGACACAAACTGGAAATTTTCCCACGTAACAATGTCCCCGATTTAGGTTGATCCGCAAAGATGCTCAACACGTGCGCGGTCCGTTACGTAAAAAGTCTCGTAATGACGGTGAAGGTTCGGCGGTTCGTAACTGCGCTTACGCGTTCTAGGACGTTCGACTGGTGACGTAACTCGTAAAACTCGTAAAACTCAACAGGGCGAGCGACTCGACGGATGCAGCACAGCTGCCGCGACAACCCGTGAAGTTACCCTGTCGTCGGACCACGAGCTCAGAAGACGCGCCTCGCGAGCAGCGCGGAGCGGCGTGCACGTCTGTCTCTGATCGCGCCCTGAACACCACTGCCCTTCCCCGCCCGCTAGCAGGCGGACGCCCGCGGGCCGCGGAGGAGGGGAGGAGAAATCGGCCGGCGTGGGAGAGGCCCCACTCCGCGACGCGCCAGGCTGCGATTACATTACTAACACTGCGAAACATTTGAGAGAAGTTACAAAATTATTTACACAACTTAGCGAGACATTAATCAAACAGCGAATTTACACATCAGATAATTAGTTATGATTACAAATATCCACAGTTATCAAGGCTCGTGACCATTTGGAAAAAATATATAAAACACAGAATTATTTATCACACAAAAGAAGCTCACTGGCATGCTAGGGCGCACGCGGGTGCGTCCCTGGCCGTCGCACTTCACCGATGGTGCACTGGGGGGACAAACTCCCTCAGGCCCACGTCGGTGGCCAGGTACGGCTTCTGCATCTGGGAGGGTACGACGATTGTCGTCAAGTTAAATGAAATCTACAATTTATTTGATAAATTTACTTTTATCTGCACTCATTAATTCAAATATGTTTATTACATTAACGAAGAGATAATTTTAACTATAACTTTTATACATGTTTGCCATTTAACTTCTTCCAATCTGGGTTATTCTGTTAAGGATAGGACGATGATAGGAAAAGTAGGAAACAAATGGGAGTGTTTCAAGTTTAATGTGCCTCGAAACAGTCAAATCGATGGTTGTTCCAATCGAGTGGAAGAGAGATAGATACAGCACAAGCGTACGATGAGCAAAATGGGACACAGTGTAACGGGAAAATGTGCGTAATGGGACACTTTTTCGTGCGTGCAGCCGGCGTTCATCGATTTATTAGACGTTGTCACGTCAAAAATAGACACACTTTCATGAGAAATGGTCCGTGTCGTCAATACTAAAAGCAACATTGCCACACTTCTATTGAGACTTTTCATCAATCCGATAATGATGATTCCGATAGCCACTATAGTAATTTCAAGAATTTATGTTTAGCTGTCTATCAGTATGAAACTGGCGTATCATTCCGACAGATTTGGTTTGGTCGTGCGTTAACAGAAGAATAATTGTTATTTATTTCGAGAAAACATATATATTTATTTATATAAATTTTGTTTTTTCCCTCTGCAATAATCATTCGAAGAAGTTGATTTTAGAGTTCCTATTAAAAATATTTCCCATATAACTAAACCAACTTTAGATTTAATTTACAATCATTTAGACATGCGACAACTTACCTTCGTAAAATAAATTTCAGACGAACATTTTGTGTTAATTTTAATATCTTAAAATAATTTAAATATCACTGTGTCAATGCATTAACACAAAACAGGTTCTTGTTATTTCTATCACTTATAATAAAATACATGATATTATGAAATTATTTTCATTGGTAAACATATTTATTGAAAAAAGAAGAACAAATTTTTAGTTAGAACTTTATTTGCGAAACTGAGTTCTATTGCAACAACGACAACCTAATTTTACTTTTTTTTTTAAATCCGAAAATATACGTAAGCGGTTCTTTGAAATTTGGATTATTCGGGCGTCTAAGTGTCAAAAATATTTTTTATTTGTATTTACAAAAGTTTTTCAATAATAAGAGAGAGCGTTAATTGGTCGTAAAGTCGTAAATTTCCTGAGAAATTTATTCCACTTGCCTTTACCGTATCGTATCTCAACGTTCGTGTTTTAAACTTTTTAAAACACAGTATATTATAATGAAGTGGTTTTGTGGACGGTACCTACTTATAATCTTTTATAGAACAAATGCTATGTTTTCAATAAAAAAAATCTCGAATAATGCGTTAAAAAAACATATCCACATCCTGCGCGTAACTGGTTTCTGTTGTCTATTTTGCAATACAACCGATAACCTAACATTACGTAATGCATAGCATGTAAGTTGATAATGGGGAAACATTTCCTGTTGTTTTGGTTCGTTAGCTACACATTGTGTCCAGTCTTGTCAAAACAGCACGTATGACGTTGTAACAGCGCATTTCGGTTTCGTTTGCAACCAAGGCAGAAAACAGCATATAGCATCTCCCGTCGAGGCAGTTGTCAAGCCTGTGGTTAATCCGCTTGAAAGTCAATTATAAGCTGGAGAAAAAAATAAGTTTTAATAATTCCGTATCTGGAATTTAAATCATTTGACACTAACCGCTTAATGTTTTCCGGAAATAAAGAAGAAAAAATACGCCATGAATTTTCTAGACTTAAAAGTAAGTGATTATTTTATCTATATTCTCATTTTTGGACGCGGTATTTTCAAAAGGTCGTGAAGTGTAAGGAAAGAGTAATAAGTTTATTTTAATTTAATTTGTTATCTTAAGTTATTGGTTGTGCTTACCGATCTTAAGGTATTTAGTTTGTGTCTTCGAACCCTGGCGCTACATAGTGGAAATGTTAATATTGTTTGTAACAAATAAGAAATGAGCTTTTATTGTGCTTTTTTTTACTTTGCACATGGACCAGAGTAAACTTAAGAAACCTAAAAGTTGAGTTTAAAACTACATGTGTTTAGACCCTGCTTAAATTTCAAAGTAATTGGGTATCATATGTAAAGAAATAAAAGTTATGGTTATTTCTTCACCTTAAGTCTAGATGTACGTTTTAATGCTAATTATAGTCATAATGATCATATTTGAAAGCTCAATAATTTGGTTTTGCCCAGGCTTATAAGTGTTTTTTAATCTTTCAGATATATGTTACTTGGATCATGCAGGAGCAACATTATATTCTGAACGTCAGCTTGAAGCAGTCACTAAAGATCTGTGTAATAATGTGTACGGGAATCCACATTCTCTGTCTCTGAGCAGTCGCTATACCACAGATGTGATAGACCAAGTCAGATACAGGTATGCATTTTTTTTATTTGTAAATGCATGCTGAATGTGACAAGTAGGTAGGCTACTTGTCACGGAATACTAACATTACAAGTTGCAGTGGTAACTTAAACAACTGTAAGCTTATTAACTACAACTACTTTCATGATGGTAACCATAAAAATCAAACATTATAAAGGTATTGTTATTTGCTACATAATTAAATCTAGAAATGTTTAGTTTTTTCAACATGAATTATTAGTTGTTAATTTTTCAACATGGCCAATTATCTGTTCTTTGAACCACATCCTGGCTCTAAACCACCTTCTCCCCTTGCTGTAGGGGTAGAATATGAATGTCCCTGTGCTGTATTCCTGCATGTACACTTCTTGGCTGTAGAGGGGAAGTTAGAGAACTGTGGATAGACATGAGGAAACCGTACCATTGATTCACAGCACCGGTGCATTGTTACAAACCTGCATTACCGTTAGTCAACTCTTGTACTCTAAAGGGGTAAAATAACATATTTTGTTGTTACAAAACCAATGATATGTTATATGCAGAACTGAATTAAAAAATCTTTCTTCCAATATCTTGAAAATGTTGGGTACATGTAAATTTCATATTATGTTATTTCAGTCATCTGTATCACAGGCCATGCTAAGTCCTATCCCAATATCCCTTAAGAGAGATTCATGTCTCCGTCTTTAATGACCTCATAGATGGAAAAAAAATAAAAATTTAATAAAAATTTTAATACGAACAAATCAATGAATAAAGAAGAAATTTTATGCGAGGCTGTCATGTTAGAGAACAGGCAGGGATGTGCAGTGTATGCTTTATTATTTGGCAGCATTCTTGAGCACAAAAATTTTTCATTTGTTTTCTTTAGTTTGCCTGATGGACTGCACTTGAAGACTTGAAGCTAATAAGAAACTTATGATAAACCAAATGATTGAATTGTATGAAACCCTGTCAAAAATACAGCATTTTTTCAGGCAGCCAATGCTCGGAAATATCATAATTTTTACAAATCTCCAAAATAAAGTTTATTTTCTTAAAAGTATGACATCAAAAAGTCAATTTTGTTATCATGCCGTTGTTTGCATGAGCTTAGTCAGTTAGGTTGTCTCTATGGTGGCTTTTACAATAGCATGGTCAATAGCCAATCAGTGTGTTGATGAACGTTGAGAGCGTTTCACACACGTCCGTGTGGCTAGGTTAGGGTGTGTGATGTTACCAAGGTACTTCACTTCAGGTAGCAACTTGTATGTATCTACCTGTTTGTGGGGTTGGATGGGATTGGTCCTGTTGCAGACTAGCACCACATGCTTCTTAACCTAGTCAGGTGTCACTATGAAGTGCTTTTTGCCTATTAAAATTTTGAAGCAACTTGTAAACATGAAAACAAGAATTAATGATTACAAATAGTTTTAAAGACTACATAATTTTCTTGAAGAATATTCATCAGCCTTTTGGTTGAAAACACTACAAATTATAATTAGCAGTCATATACTTTATTCTACAGTATAGCCATACAAAGAATCTAATCATGTAATTTTAGACATATGAGTTCATGAAATAAAAAATAATCGCATCTAATCATTTAAAGGAGCAAAAATGTTGTTGTCCACGAGTTAACAGAGATAATGACTTCTGGCAATGTTGATCTTGAAATAATTATGAACTATAATTAGAAATATTTTCTTCTACATAAACAGGTTAGACTGACTAGCCTGCCAATGGCTGTGAATTATTAATAGGAATTGCAATTTTTTTCTGCTGCCACTTTATAACGAACAACTACCTAGTCCGCTATTTGGCCCAAATGATGGTACTACAGTTTTGGTAAAAATATCTACAGCACAACTTTTAACACACTAAAGTACATCTGAAGCAAGGATAAGGAAGCTTACTTTCAATTAGCCTATCACTGTGTTGTGTAGTGGTATATTATGATTCTGAAAGAACTTTTAACTTTGCGAAAGCCAGTGATTGGCAAGTAGTTTTGTTTGGAACATGTTTCTATTGAACTCTTTTTTCTTAGCCAACATCCCTGTTTCAGGTGGAAGAAACATGAGCCAGATTCTGGTGTGAGGGTTTTAGGGCACGCACTTGTACAAGCGCAGATCCAGGATTGATTATAGAGTGACAAAAACCCAATGTTATTATTGTTGCTTTAGAAACTACACTGCCTATGTGACAACACGAAACTTTTGCCAATCGCAAACATATAACAATTTTTTTTTATCATATTCAATCAGAAGAAAGTGCACTATATCGTTGTGAGAAGACACTAAATGCATACGTTTCCAAGGACAAAAAAAAATTACAAATGATTGAATTTTTTATGACCCAGGGCTTTTACTGACACTCGACGGCCTTGATACGGAGTGTTCAGCAATTTAAGGGCTCGCCGTAGTGATCAAGAATAACGTAGAAAGACGCACCAGTAATTTTTTTTAGCAAACTCAAGTGGAGGCTTTTTTAAAAATATATTTGGTTTTAACATTTTGTTGCCAGTGAGTTAATTAGTGATGGATAAACTCAGCAACGCAGTGCAAGTAAACTGGGGAAGGGGTCTGCCATGATCTGTACTATGGAACCGTCCCAGCAATTGCTGGATTGATTTTGGAATAATCATTGGAAACCAAAATCAGGATGGCCAGACAGGTAATTCCAAGTCGCCTGGAATGTGAGTCCATCATCTTCATCTTACAACTGCGCCTTATCGCTGCACTCACGAAGGAGAAGTGGCAATGATACACAGTGGCTGTGGTACATTTCACATCAGGTTGGGATGTTTGTTGTCATAAAATAAACATTTTAAAAATGTTTAAATATTGGTATAATTTTAGTCTGTGTATTTTTTGGTCCTCCGGAAGGGAAGGGTGGTTAAGGGCATGAGCCTCTGTGCCCCTGTCCCTACTACGCAAGAGAAACTGCAATAACAAAGAGTGCCTCTATTATGCAGAACTATGAGTTGTAGTAGGAGGGGGTGATGGATACATCCCGATAGCTACTCCCCTGGAAATTCATGTAGTGTATGCAAAATAAGCAATAATTATTTAATCTGTAACCTAAATTGTTTACATAGCATTATCAGCTAAATAATTATTGTATATTTCTAGCAAAGATCCTTTACAAAAATTGTTTTGTTACTCGGTCAAGCTTTGTGGCTTCCGTAGTGTAGGTGCAATTATTTAGCATGCTGTTTTTTGAAGTTTGCATAATTTGTATTCACTTTTTCAGGATTCTTCAACATTTTAACACAGACTCGCAAGAGTACAGTGTGGTGTTCACATCTGGCGCAACAGCAGCTTTGAAAATGGTGGCAGAGTGCTTTGATTGGACGGAGGAATACTTTGAAGGAACAGAAAACCCACACGGCGTAGATCTGGAGGGAGAGGAGTCAGGTGTTTCGCGAAATGGTACTGGTAATATCACCACCATAAAAAATGGTGAAATTACAAGGAAACGCGAGGAGAAGAAGGAAATGAAACGACCGTGCTACACTGGTGAGGCAGGTGATTTTGTGTACTTGCAGGACAACCACACCTCCGTCCTTGGAATGAGAGTGCCGGCAGCGGAAAAGTGTGGAAGTGTTTATTGTTTGTCAGACTCTGATGTGTTCGATGCATTTTCAACGAATTGCATTGAAGATGAGTCGACTCACGGGGCTGCCCACGCAGGCAACTCACTCTTCGTGTACCCAGCGCAAAGTAATTTCTCAGGAGTAAAGTATCCTCTCTCGTGGATAGCTCAGGCTCAAGATGGCCGTCTGGAGACGGTCTTATGCAGCAGATCTGCCGGGAATAAAAGGGAAAATAAATGCTCTAGATGGTTTTGCATGCTGGACGCAGCATCTCACGTGACCACTCAGACGATAGATCTCTCTCGGGTTAAACCGGATTTCTTGTGCATTTCGTTCTACAAGATGTTTGGCTACCCAACAGGACTTGGAGCTCTGCTGGTGCGGAACACCAGCGCTAATGTTTTACGTAAGAAGTATTTTGGTGGTGGGACCGTGCTAATAGCACTGAGCTGTGAAAACTTTCACGTGCCACGACCGCTCCTGAGTGACAGGTGAGCACTACATTGCTACTAATGTATCTGAAATGAGAAAATTTTAATGGCTCATACATAGGGGCATGTATTTTTCATGAAATAATCTGATAGGTCATTAGACTGCAGTAAGGTATGCCAGTGCTAGTGAATGTTTCCTTGTGATTGGCGGCTGTTTGCGAGAGAAGCCATTTCCTTATTTGGCCATTCAGGAAGCGTTTGCTTCAGCACCGGATGGCTGTGATTAGTGTGCTGGCAGCAGACATGTGCCTGAAATAAACCCAGCCAACCACGAAACACAGATAATGTTGCAAATTTTAAACACATAGCTGTCTGGAAATATTTTTGCAAAAAGTACATGGCCCTAATTGTATATTACAAAAAATTATGACAAATAATATTGTTTAAAATGTTTGACACGTGCTTTTACAGCGTTATTTATGAGTTTGGAATTCATCCTTGATAGTGAAGCTGAAAAGAATGTTAATACATATACATATGGAAAAAGTTTTTAAGATAGCACATTTCTTAAAGAATCGTAATTCAATCAGATTGTATTCTCTTTAAATAGGCCTAATGCTAATAAAACTTCTTTTGAGCTTTGTACTTGGATATAAAAACCTTTATGTATTTATAACTACAAATAATAATAATTAGCTCATAAAGATGGGACATTATACTTTCAATTACCTGAAAGTCCCAAAATGCATTTATTTGTGTGTGCCGGTGTCAGTGTTTCTGTTGTACAGGTACAAAACCGAAGATATTTGTATTTTATTTTAAAATATATTCAACCTAATATATTAAGTAACAGTATTTATGTTACATAAATTTTCTGTAATTTTATACTCGTAGCAAAAATTCATTGAATGATTAAATTTAATATATGATGGGAACTTGCTATAAAAAACTAACTGAATCGTAAATAAAATATAAATAAAGTATGAAAAAGTGGGGTTTATTAATTTATGAAATTAAGTGTTAGAAATTTCACTCATTACCAATGTTTTTAATGATATAAGCCATTATTAATTGAATTGGTTTCCATTTAATTTTATAGCTTCATTATTTAACCAAAACAGTGAAAATTCAAACAAAACTCCTTTTAGTAAGCCAGAAACCTTTATTAATCGACTAAGGTACTGATTAATGGAAAAAAAAATAGTAACAATTGAACACACACCTCCCACAGGTTTGAAGATGGCACTATACCATTCCTCTCAATAGCGTCCGTTCAGCATGGTTTCGACACGTTGAAGCGTCTCGTCGGAGACATGCAGAGCGTGGCAGAGCACACGTTTGCTTTGGCCCAGAGGCTGTTCCACAGCCTGCTCACGCTGCACCACTCCAACGGCCGGCCGGCTGCCGTCCTGTACGGGGACACGGACTATCGGGACCAGTCGACGCAGGGCGGTATCGTCAACTTCAACTTGCTGAGGGCCAACAAGGAGTATGTGGGCTTCGTTGAGGTTAGACAATGTCACTTTTACGGTGAGTGGGGGTTTATCTCTTGTTGTACTCACTTGCATGTCATTTTGTGGTTCCATTTGCACTTGCACTTTACAGATTAATTTTGCAATGAGTGCTTTATGAAATAACAGTTATCATGTTAGCTTAATATTAGGGCCATGTATTTTTCGTGAAATGATTTCCAGACCAGCTGTGTGTGTGTAAATTTTTGTAGCATTGTCTGTTTCGAGGTTGGCTGGGTTTATTTCAAGGTACATGTTTACTGTCAGCACACCAATCACAGCCATCCAGTGCAGAAGCACACAAGTCCTGATTTTCCCGCCCAGATAGGGCTTCTCTTGGGGACAGCTGCGAATCACATGGAAACAATCGCTAATGTTGGCATACCTTACTGCTGTCTGATGAGCGATCATATTTTTTCATGAAAAATACTGGCCCTACTTATTATATAAAATTTGCATGCAAAGTAATAAATGGTTACATTAGGCCTAGTTGGTAATTTTTTAAGAATATCATAATATTTATTAACTAATTAATGTTTGTTTGCTCTGTCTATGTTTAGGGTTCGGTACTTGGTGTTCTTACGTGTTATGTATTCTCTTGATTTATGTAGGTTTTTGCTGTGTCATCTTTCCTGAGCATTGAAATTCTGTGAAAAGTCATTTCACCTTATTTTGAATAAGTACTATTCCGTCACTTCTCATCGTTTTTCAAGTCAGCATGATGATGACTTCCAACATTTAATGTGTTTAGAATGCTATCATGGATTGGACGCACGTCCCTTTAGACCTGGTAATGCAATGGGATAGATTGCCTCACAGTCTCTTTATTAAAATGCTGTATTAATTAATTGATTACAGTAAAACTTAGATTAATGGTCACTGTCCGGACCAGGGCTGTGATGGATAACTGAATAGATGGATAGCAGAAATATTTAAATACATATGTACAGTTACATAATTTCATTGTACTATTTAAAATTAAATAGTACACACATATACTTCGAGCTTTATACAGTAAGTGTTTAAAGATGTCTGTTGGTTTGTTTGTATTCACACTTTTTTTGACAATGACAGATAACAGAAGCTGACACTTAAATGAGTCACGGTTAATCAAAGTTTTACTGTATTTAAATTTTGTTTCTCTCTTTTATCTTTTTGCTGTAAGTGTTATAGCATAGGTAATGGGCTTAAACACTGTTATGTGTAACTGCTTTGAGCATGGATCTCTGCATTTATGCTGTGAGTGGTTTTGATGCATGCATATTTGAGTTAAAAGCCTATTTTATAATTTAATAGTTTAATAGTTTATTGAATTCTTGATTGTTTTATAATCATTTAGCCTGGAAGCTATTTATTGTTGAATATTGTTAGCTCTGGTCTTACAGATGTTTATTTGGTGTTTGTATCAATGTAATCAGTATTCGCTTAAGATATGAATGCGGAAACTATGGGTGCACCATATTAAGGTGATATAGACCTGGCGGAGACTGTTCTCTGGACATGACATTGCCCATGTGGAAGCGTGACTCATGTCCTGCTGGTGCAAATACTTTGATGTGCCAGGACCGGTCCCGCTCTCAGTGTCATGTATGCTTACAGATGTTATTAATTAAGTTGTCTTATAGGCATCCCACAATGGATGAACACAGAAATAAGTACACGTGATTTGTTGATGAGATTTATTACACTGCCTCGCATCTCATGCTTCTCATACATTGAAGCCACAAATGACAACTGTAGAAAAGCCTAACGGCACAAATCGGTTTGCATGATGTCCAGAGCCACTTTGTAGTTGGATAAAGTTTCTTGCGTGATGTCTGAACTCCGGCTAGAGGATTACAATTAAATTAACTAAACAGTAGATATACCGAAGTAAGTTCCGAGGAAAGTTAAAAGCGAATCAGATTAATTATTTTTATTGGGATGGCGAAGACCACTTGAGGTACAAAATTGTTAAGTCCACGGAGTGGGGAAGGCGTCTTACCTCGGGTGGCAATGCAATGTGACTCAGGCGAGAGCTGGCCTCTGGGGGCTCTGGACGAAGTACTGACACCAAGTTAAATGGACAGTTAAGTCATTCAAATTCATACAGTTATCGTATTAAAGTAAAAACACAGTTATACTCACAAAATTATTGTAAAGATATTTAAGCATAAAAGTTATGTAATGATTTATGTGTAAAGATTACTGTTCAAAATTATAAAATACTTTGGCAAGTTTGGGCCCGTTTTTGTAGTTAATATAATTTAAATATAATAAACATGTAGAATGTTTGTAGGATCCTGAAACAAACACACAACACTTGGGGTGAAAAAGAAAGGTTTATAATATTGTTACGAGTGGGGAAAACAGGTCTGAAAGGATAGCCCAATTAATTAACTACAGTTTTATTTACTAACCAATAATTATGCTATTAATTAAATCATAACAATTTTATTGTCTATCCACAAAGTAATCACACTTTTAATCAGTTCACTATTCACTCTCTCCACTGGAGCTGGGCTTGAAAGTGGCTATCGCTACTGGTCGTCTCTTTCCGTGCACCTCGGTCCCAATATACTGCTCTGCACTACTCACCTGTTCATGCCGCTACACAGGCCCAGATACACCAGCCTTCTTACATGAAGCTTGCTTGTTATTGCTTGCCAAGGGGTCACCTACCCTCTTTACTACCTTGCAGGTCAGCCTTGCCATCTAGTAGCCCTTTGAAGTGTTGCGTCATCAGAATTCTCGACTTAACACTCAAAGCTCCAAAAACAATGGCATTCTAGTTACACCACTTTACGCAGACGATGCTCTGGAAATGTGCCAAACCTTTGTGGGAGGTAGAGAGGGGTGCCGCGCTAATCTGATTACTGGTGCTGGTAGAAGATGGGCGGGCACTACTTGCATTGCGTAAGGACTGTCTGGCCAACCTTGTCGCTAACTACAGTGCAACAGTATGAATTAGTTTTTTATGGAAGAGGCACTGACATTAATCCACCCTCTTGAGGAAGTTACAGGGGTTAGGGGCATTCAAGTACATTTGTCGTGGTGGGAAGTGCCATGAGGATAGGAGGGTAGTGAGGGGTGGTGTTACATCGGGCTCAGTAGGGGCGAAGCCCCAGACAATGTCAGTATGAATTATTTTATAACTGGCTTTTATTTTTATCACTAAGTTTGTTGTCTTATAGAAAAATTTTCTGCCATATTTACCCGAAAATAATGCGGCTCTGAATGTAACATGACCCCGAATGTTTTGATTATGAGTTAATGAAAAGACTTTATGGATTGTAAATCGCAATAGAAGTACATAGCACTTGAAAATTATTTAAACTAATAAATTTATTTCACATTTACTTGAACCTTTCTGGTGCCACTTTTGCCAGTAGATTGATTAACATGGTCTCTTTTTAAATACTTAGCCATAGTTAGAAAAAAATTGTGTTTTAGGACTGCAGTTCAAAAGCGGTGGCTGTTCAGAAAGCAAAGAATGTGATGATGTACGGTGGTTGTCTGAGAGGGTGAAAGAGGAGTGGGAGGTATCGCCTTCACCAGCAGTCACAGTGAAGAACATCAGAAATAAACCACTGACAAACTCATCTGTCAGTCTAAAGTGGCATAAGTGACACATTTAAGAGGCAGAGCCTGTAGTTTTTCAACTAAGCCATTCCCAATGGAATGATAGAGTTTGTAATTATATTATATTGTGACCCCCGATTTTGGTTTCCATACTTTGGGTAATAATTGTAGCATTATATTCAGGTAAATATGGTAATTAATAGAGCAAAGGAAAAACTTAAAAGTTCAGTGTTTTTTTTTTTTTTAATGATTTCATCTCTGTTCATTTGTAATTTCACTATTGAAAATTGTTTTTTGGGTATTTCACTTTATCTTTTATAAATAAAATATAGTTTTTGCTTGGTATATATCTTTACACCGTAGAAAACTTTGAAAGGCAATAATTTTCACCAACTAATGAAACTAGGGAATACTCAAATTTATGTATAGGGATATGATAATGAACTATAAATTTATTGTAATTTCTGAAGACAATTTACCTTTATATTTTAAATAATGAATTTAGTTATGAACTAATTAGACTCACATAAAATAAAAATAATAAAAAAATGCAATAAAATAATTATTTTTATGTTTTCAATTTTTGATTAGAAGTTTTCAATACAAATAAATAATATTGAAGCAATAGTTAAACCTGGAATTATTGATTCTTCAATAATGATGAATGCTTTATTAAAGTCAGCAGCAGAAAATTCTTACATAGAGATTTGTGGTGTTGATACTTATGTAAAAGAGATGCAATTTGTCCTTTAGAGACCTTCAATCATGCTTGTCAGTCATCGGTTTGAAATAGGCATTTTGAGTCAAATTATCACAAGCTATAATTGCATTTAGATTGTTTCTCATTTGTTATCAAACAATTAGAGGTATAAAGATTATATTTGTGTTGCCACTCTCCACCATAATAAAAAAACTATCCAACAATTTTATTGAGATAGCACATACTGTATTGAAAAGAGTTTTTTTTATGATTTAGAATAGTTGCTTAGTTATGTAATATGCTTTGATAAATAAATATAAAAACTCACCATTTTTTGACCCATTGTCAAGCGCTACAAAATAA
Source organism: Bacillus rossius redtenbacheri (assembly GCF_032445375.1). NCBI lineage: Eukaryota > Metazoa > Arthropoda > Insecta > Phasmatodea > Bacillidae > Bacillus > Bacillus rossius. The sequence continues at coordinate 47,931,023 of NC_086334.1, forward strand.
CCTTTAATTTTTTTAAAATATATTTACATAGATTGGTGCTGAGCGTCATGTGAAAGAGAAAAGATAATTTAATGTAAAATTGGACTGGTGGATGATATTCTTGTACATAAAGTAGTTCCACTCATGTTATGAACTCACTTTAGTCTTTTGTTTGTTCATGCTATCAAATATTTTTAGCTTATCACCTACAGAATAAGCGTTGTGTTTTTTCACATGACAAATGGAATAAACGGGGATGATTCAACAACTGCTAATCCTAGTGACAACGGACCCAAATGTCAGGCTTGACTTTATTCTCTCTCACTCTTTTTTTCTCTCTATATCCATGGATGGATCTGGGCTTTCTTCCCTCCGGGACAGAAATTATGATTAGTGCCCACCTTCCCCCCCCCCCCCCCCCCCTTTCTTACATACACAGCAATAAACATACCAGGTAAAATTTATTTTGCATCTGTGAACACCACTTGCATTATTTTAAGTTAGATTTTATGACACCCTTTGTACTTACCAGTGTATGTTTCACGTACTGTATTTATACCAATATGTAGTGTTCAAGATTCAATGGAAATTCAAATATTAAAATAATAATAATTTGTCTACTCAATCATGTAGCTAGAAAAACTCAAATAAAAATTAATGATAAATTGAGTATTAAAGATCTTCACTGAAAACATGATTATTGATAATGAGTAAAATAAAATAATTCGTGGATATTGTATAATTATTTAGTCTACAAAAAATTGATTGGCCCATCTTGCGCCCCTTTTGACCTGATGCCCAGGGTAGGTTCCTCCCCTCGTCTGCTCTAGATCCGTCCCTGTCTATCTCTCTCTCTAGCTCTGCCTCTAGCTCCCTCTAGCTCTCCCCAATCAGATGGGGAGAGATTACTTAAATTGATGTGACATCAGAATATTTTTGCACAGCACAGCTGGCTTGTGTATGACATTCCCACATTGTTGTTTTTAATATTTAATGAAATATATAAGTATCTAACTGGACCTGAAAAAAATTATAGTTAAAGCTTAAAAATGGGTGGATTTTACATAACAGAATTCTATCTAAAAAAATTAAATTTTCATTATCTTAACTTTATGACCTAATTTTAAATTTAATTTACAGTGTTTTTCTGACAGCATTAGGTGATTTTAATTATTTTGAAATAAAATTTAAAAATAGTATTGATAGATACAACTAAACTCTGTAATTTCATATAACATATTTATTGAGGTACAGGTTTTTATAAAAAAAATTTTAATAGATAATTTGTTTGTGTTTTCCCATTAATTGGTGTATTAGTTTAAACCAAATCATTTTATCATTGTTCATAGATATATACTTCTGAATTCTAAAATAAAGATACCATGTGTAATCCCTCCTGATAAAACTCAACAGTAATATATATGTATGTACATTAAAAAGTGTTACATATTTTTTGTGAGTTTTATGTGTTTAATAATGTCCTCCAAGTATAATGCACAAAATGTTTTCAGATTCTTAACATGGCCAATCTTCATGGAATTCAGCTTCGTACAGGTTGTTTCTGTAACCCCGGAGCTTGTCAGAAACACTTGGGACACTCTTCGCAAGACGTCAAGCATCACTTCCAGGTATCACCTGTTGTCAACTAATAAGCATTTACTTCTACCCAAATTTAAAGAGGAAGATAGCATTAAATATCCTGCTTCAACAAACACAATTGCTCGTAATGTTGGCACACAGGCCATCACATTCATTTGTACTTGTTGATACTAGTGACCCTAGCTTCATTCAGTGGTGCTCTTATGGGAGTAATTGCCTGCTCCCCATCCCAACTACCCCCATAACTAAAAATAACTGCAGATACAAAAAAAAATTGTGCGTTGAGTCCATGTGTGACAGAAGTGAAACTTCTTGCTTATTATATTATTACATTATTAGGTATAAGAAATAATTCTCTTTGGCGGAGGTTGCAGATCAAAAACAAATTTATGCAATTATGGCAGCATTGAATTATGCTATTGCACAAGTATGCAAAGTTTGCAAGTGTGCAAGTATGCATGTATGCAAGTGTGCAATCATGCAAGTCACCCTTCCTCTCGATGACATCATACTTGTTATCATGAACTAGGACGAGGGGGTAGGAGAGAGATATTTCCCCTTGTACCTACTGACGTGTTTTGATGTTAAGTGCAGAACCGGTGTGTAGACAAGAAATTGCGTCTATATTCTGTGCCTTATTGCAAGATGAAATATCTTTTACGGTCATAGTCTTACTATCAAAATTTTATCACAGGGGAGTATAGTCAACTTTTAATTTTCACAAAACTGCCAATTTTGTCACAAAGAAATCCATAGTTTTAGTATTGCTTATGTGAAGTACATTTTCCATGGTTCTTTACAGGATACTTTGATAATATTTTTTTGTTATAAATTAATTTCAGTAAATAGAGGTCTTAATAATTATAATCATACCATAATATAACATTTTTGTTAGTGCTTGTATTTGATAAAAGTGAAGATTTAGAAAAATTTTCAGCTGTTTTAACCAATATTTTTTAATAGTAAAATAATGTTGTTAATGAAACTTGAAGTAAAATTATTTTAATATGAGTATGAAGGAGTAACGTTTATTAATTTATGATGTTAAGAGTTAGAACTTTCACTCACTATAAATGTATTTTATTTTATAATAGTGACAAAAACTTATAAAATCAGATGAAAACCTGCAATAACAACTCTTGGAATAGTGAAATTTTTGGCGAAGCGGGGTGGTTTAGGGAATTTTCAGAATTTGATTAATACACACACTCACTCACTCACTCACTCACTCACTCACTCACTCACTCATTCACTTTTGCCTGTAGACTTCCGTAGCGAAGCACAGGTACATCAGCTAGTATATAATAATTAAGTTAAAAAATGTTTTTGAAGGATGGCACAAACTCTTTTAATGTGCCAGATTTTTTCGTATCAAACATTATTTCAAGAATGTTTATTTGACTTGTATTTATTTTAAAAAAATTTAATGTCTTTTTTTTTTCTTCACTTCAATTCACTTTTAAAGAATGATATCTTGCCACATTTCATATGTGTCTGTTTGGTGTTGCAGGCTGGTCATGTCTGTGGAGATGACAGAGATCTAGTGGACGGGCAGCCAACAGGATCTGTGAGGGTTTCTTTTGGGTACATGTCCAGTAAGGAAGATGTTGACAAACTGCTGTCATTGGTGATCAACTGCTTCGTTGAAAAACCTGCTATAAATAAAATACCAGAGTGGTGGGCATCACATGTGGAGATGTACAGGAGCAAATTTTTTAAGGAGCCTGAGTGCACAGACGTGGAACAAGTTGGTACAAATAATAACGGAATCCATTCTCAGAGAAAGAATGGATCGGACAGTTGCAGTGATGTGCCATCTCTCAGTCTTGCCTTATGCATGGACGTTACTGCGGGTGACCAAGAAAGACCAAAAGATGCAGGAAATTCCACTCTGGCAGAGCACATGACTCTGACGCACATTTTCTTGTATCCTGTCAAGTCGTGTGCGGCTTTGGCCGTCTCTAGCTGGACCATAGGGCCGCGCGGTCTCATCTACGACCGCGAGTGGATGGTTGTGACTGCTTCAGGAGTGTGTCTCACTCAGAAACAGGAAACCAAGCTGTGTTTGATTCAACCGTTCATCGATTTGGAAAGAAATCGGCTGCGCCTAAACTATCCAGGTATGTGGGGTTTGTTCTTCTTGAGAATGTACCTAATTGATGTTCACAGTAACGTCTTGTCACGTTTCCCACTTGCAAACAATCTGGGTTTGACCCTGCTAGGAATGAAATCTGTATTGGCTTGGTGGGAAACGAGTGATCAGACCACTCAACCACTGTGGTCCCATGCCTGGAACAGTGCACACATGTTTGCAAGTTGGTACCCACTGGGTTTGAAGCCCTCTCCCATCTTGGAGATTCCACCTAGGCAGGACTTAGAAGAAAAAATCCTATATTTTCCTTTTCATTTATCTGCCACTACATGCTAGAAATTATCAGTGTGATCTTAAAATTAACATATTTTAACATTTAAGTAGATTTTTGCTGAGAAAAAAGTGTGGAAAAAAAATGTTGGATTCTCAACTTCAGCTTCTTTACCTCATACTCTTACCGCACATGCTCTTGGGTAGCCGCACCAAAGTGATTATGTCAAAATGCAAGTGGTACGGAGCCCACTATAATTTTATCCTGTCATTATTGAAGCCTCTGTGTGTAACTGTGCGATGTAACACCCTATTCTTAAATCCTCCCCCTAAACCATCTAATGCTCAATTCTTTCCAAACATTTCTGGAATATTATTCTGTGGTGAAAGATATGGAACCAGATATGTCACATGCATTGATATATTGGAATTAGCAAGCTTTGCTATAGTCTTGACTGCCTCTCTTGCTTTTTTTACTTCACGTTCTCATAATTTTCTATTCTTTCCCGTTGCACAAAATTATTTTCAGGGTCCGTCAGAACTAGTTCTCTCCTAATGTTGCAAGGAAAAAAAAAGTGTTTACACCAAGCCCATCATATGTTTCAGTGACCAGCTTGTGCAATATCTGTTGTCAGTGGCATCATGTGAGAATTTCAAAGTTTTTATTATTTAAAAATTAATTTACTTTACATGACCAATATTTTAAGAATAATACAATACAAATATATAGTCAGAAAAATCACGATAGATATGTTAATCAATATGTAGACATTATAATGAGTTTACAATCTCCTATTACCTTTTTAAATGTACAAAAGCCAAGTTAAGCGCAGACTAAATTGCAGCTTAAGATTCACAAGTAATTTCCTATTTAATTTTTTCCTTCATGACAAAAATACCCAGCATTATTATTGACTAAGTATACATTTCAATAGGCATATGTTACTGAAAAACTATACTTCAAAATGACATAAACAACTTCCTGTTATCGTAAAAATAATGGCTGAATAATCACCAAGTGCCACGAAACTAGCAATATCAGTTAGCGATGATAACACACACACAATGTCCATTTTAAGTAGCGTTTTATTTTTGTAATATGAATTTAAGACAATAAGAAAACTTTTACATAATGTAATACATACTGCCTAAAGAATATACAAATTCTGGTTGTCTGCAAAAAATGTTTTTGCACCATATAACTTATTGCGATGTGTGTGCACAGTATCCATTTTGAGTGGCTTCGTGCAGAAAAATTAGATATTTTGTTTTGGAATATTATGAAATTTAAATATATTTCAGTATGCAGTCTTCTTCTGAATTTTAGGGGACAAAAGAATTTGTTGCACTGAGATAGCTTTACCATGAAGCTCAGCTTCAGTTTTATTGACGCGGGCCGGTCTCCACCAGGAGTGTGTGGAGTTGTGGCGGACGTCACCCAGCAGGTTTTGATGATGATAGTGACGATTGCTCAGCGCCAGCCCTCAGGGGAGAGCAGCCTCACAGTGAGGCAGAGTGTGGACTGTTCAGCCCAGTGTGGCTTGTCAAGAGACGCACCCGCGTTGGAGAGCTATAGAGGTTTGCAGCCTATCCGGAACACTCGTTGGTCCACGTGTTGTGGGCAGTAATGGTTGGTCGTATAAAAATTATTCTGATGAAAGTTGTAGATAATATTTAATGTTTTATAGTAAAACAGAATGGATTTAACAGTTGTCATAGTACAAAAATATAAAATTGTTAAAATTCTTCCCCTTTATTTTTTCGACTCCCTGCAATAACAGTTTGTCTTATCAAAAATTGTTTCAGACAAAAGTTTTAGGTACGAATTATAAGATATATAAACAATTTGAATGGATTTGATATATCTACTAAGGGAGTTATATATTTTTTTTAAATTTTAACCCTTATTTTTTTAACTAGATAATAATTATAAGATTAATTCATAACTAGTAAAAATTCAATGCTATGTCTACAAACAGGATTATGATTTTTTTTGTCCGCCAACCCCTGTTTTTTCAATCCCTTGCAGTTATGTTTGGTCGTATCAAAAATTTGTTGAATCAAAAGATTTTGACATTACTCCTATGAGTTATAAAATGCTCAAACGGATGTGATATTTTCCATATTACGGGAGTTAGAACGATTTTTCTGTTTTTTAAAAAAACCTTCCCCATTTCTACTTCTTTGGTTGGATATTGCCCATCAACGAATTCGACAGAGAGTTTCCACTACTAGATTTTGTGTATCAGTTTGGAAGTGATTTGAGAATAATTGGCACAGTTATTGTGTCCACAAAATTGTGATATATATACATATAAAGTTTTGAGTTGATGGTTTTGGGGTCTGTGGACCATGAAACGAAAAACTACATAAAAGTTTTCTGGAAGTTGCACCATGGTAATGGCCACAATGGGTAGTAATTCTTTTAACTCTACCTAAAACCTGATAAGATATCTGATTGAGGTCTGTTTACGAAAAGTATTTAAGAATACACTAAAGGCGGATGAGTAGTGTTGTTTCCGTATTTTGTTTTCAATCTGCATTTCTGTATCTGAAAAGGGCTAAAGTGTGTGTTTTCAGAAAAAAAATGTTTAGGTATGAAACACCAGGTACAGATCCTTGAAAACACTCAAGGGCCTTGCATTACATATTTTGTCATAATTTATCCACCATATACCACTCGAATTTCACGTTTGCCCCATGCACGACGAGGAGACTGCGTGCCAGTTCAGAGCAGTGAGCTTAGAGGCGATACCGCGCTAGATGCAGCGCCTCGTTAACACAAATACGCCCCTGACTAGGCGGGACCCTAACCAGTCAGAAGTGTACCGTGACGATGTATCTTGAGCGCTGTCGGGCTGATGGGAGTGAGACTGCACCCGGCCGTGCGTGAGGCGTGCAGCTTGTTGCAGGGATGCCCCCCGCGGACGTGCCCCTGGACGCGGGAGCTGAGGGGGGCGTGTGCCACAGCAAGGTGTGCCGGGACAGGGTGCAGGCGGCGGACTGCGGGGAAGAGGTGGCGTGCTGGCTGTCCCAGGCCTTGCTCCGGGACGGGGTGCGCCTCATCAGGCAGCTGGACGGCCCTTCCAGAGTCGCCAGCCGCGGCGGTGAGCTTCCCTCACTCTTCACTGGATTGTTCTTGACATTCACATCTCCTTTTTAATTTTACTTCACGTACTTAACACGCTAATTTTTTTTTTCCCTCTTTATTTATTAGTATTTTAATTGAAAAAGTTATGAACTTGTCATTTATATTCTATAACTAAAAAAATAAAAAAAACTACTTTAAAACTGGTTTTATACGCAGAACATGCCAGTGGCGGTCCTATGGAAAAAGCAATGTGGGCAATCACCTACCTCACCCCCTTAACCCCTCCTAAACAAAAAAATTGAGATAATTATCAGTAATCTACTCCAGTTGGCACCTCATCTATTAATTTGATTCAAATTTTTGTGTAAGAACGTATTATATTACATTTTTTTTAAATGCTACTTTACTGCAAGTATTTCTTTTAATCTTACTACTCTTAAAAATTAGATAAAATGTAGTCTTGAAAATGATTTTCCAAGGTGTTGTAAATGTCATTAAAATAGCAGTTTAAGGGACTAATACTATTATTTTTTCTCTCGAAATTTTGGACTCCTCATGTAACTGGAGGTATTCCATCCACTTAAACTATTCTGTCATTCGCCCTTCCCAACATTCGTAGCTGTGTCTGCATGTGGTCATGAAATGTCAATGAATATAAGTCCAGAATATAATTTTTTTATGGGAGTCATTAGAGTGTACAGTGAGATACACTGGATTCCAGTTATGTGGTTTGCCGTATCGGTGGTTGTGTGCATGAAACACAACAGACTTTAAGTTTGGTTAGTTTTGTAGGTTGCTGATAATTGCTTGCCAATTTGATGGTATTATACATAGTGAATGTGCCCTAAAAAGGCATATAGAAATGATTTCCTTTGAAAAATGCATCTTGAAACAATTATTACAAAATAATTGTCTACTTATTCATTTAAAATAGTGCTCTTTTTAAAATAAATAGTACACCAATCCCTCACTTAGCACGACTAATTCGTTCCTAAAAATGTTCGTGTTAATCGAAATCGTGTATTCTGAAGCATTAGTCCCCTTAAATATAAGGCTAAATTATTTAATGTGTTCCAAGATGTGTAGGGAAGTAATCTTTACATAATATAAATGCGTAGAATAATACTTGAAAATGCATATGTCATATCATTTATCTTTTTAAGCCTACCACCGAATACGTTAGATAAAGAAAACATGGCACAGTGTAACGGGAGATAAGTGGTAACATATTTACCGTCAGTCAGCAGGTTGGCTTGCCCGCCCAGGCGTGACCTTCAACACGCGCGCGCGTGTCTGCCTGCTGTTGCAAGCAGCTGGATCCTTTGTTATTACGTTTAAAACTTAACAAAATTAAAACACTTATGAAATTAAGAACCGGTTTTATATAACTTTAAAACACACAGCCATATGTAAACATTTAATTTGTTATGCACACCTCTTATAAAAGCGGCTATTTAAACAAATCAGTTAACAGATAAACAGATTTAGATTTTCCCTAGAGCACAAACATAACATTAAAATACGGGTACACTCCCTATTTAACGCGGTTGTCGGGGGACATAACTTTTACCCGCGTTGTTGCATAACCGCAATGTTTCGATGTGACCAAGGTCAAAAGGCATAAAACACCGCCTGTGTTCTAATAGGTCGGCAAGCACGCACAGTATAGACGGCCCGCCTTTGTGCGGACTTTGCATCCGCAGTTTCCACTAAACACGGGTGAAAAAATAAAATAATAAATTTTAAAGATAAATATTAAATGTTGAATTGTTTTTAATTTTCCGCGTGCCGCGCACAGTTTGTCGCACGGCCTACGAGCGCGCCACACGCCTCCATACACATGTGCGGCACACAAGCTGCTGCTGCCAGTCTCGTGGTGTTAGCCACAGTATCTGCTTCGTCAGTGTCCGTAACAAAGTAAGTGCAGTGTGTGCGGTTACACACGATTCTGTGGTCAAAGTCTTCTAAAAAGAAAGGCAGTAGTGATACTTCAAACCGAATATGAATCGCAAAGTACCGAGTTTGATTGACAAAATAAAAATTCTAGATTTACTTACAGATAGCTTGTCTTTTGTAGAAGCAGGCCGCAGATACAGGGAAAAAAAAACGATTCTAGCATTCGTACAATAAAAAATAAAGAATCGTCTATCGTGTCAAGTGGTTAAACTTTATTATCCATGCTTACAGTAAATTATAAATGGTCACATGTGGGAAACAAAAATTGCGCCAATTTAATTTTAGCGCAATCAGTGACGCCGTATTAAAAACCGTGTTAAACTTTGTCTTTACTTATTTCACCAAACGCTGTGTCGAGTTGCTGAGTGTGTGTGGCTCGGATCGGCAAGTGTTATATTCCCCAGCCTCTGTTTAAAGGTCGGGAGACCGCTACACATAAACATTTCCGGGACTTGTTTACTACCTCACGGCAAAAGTGGTACAGTATGGTTCACGTAAATATTGGACCACTGGGAATTCCTGGGCAAAGATTAAAAATACGCTAGCCGATTTACTTTACTATTTAATGTTAAAACATTATACCAAAGTAAAAAGATGAACTTGTATAATACAATGAATTACCCAATAATATTACGTCTGTAGGTTTAAGTTGTAACAAAACATTTATATACAGATGTCCAGTAAAGTACCAATTAAGATTCTGGAGTGGAATTTTAAACACCGGACTACCTGATTTTGCCTTGTACGCAGCGACGCTGCTCAGTCAAGTGACTCATGCTCTGCCTGTGTGCTGTGTGAACACATTCCCTCCCCCACTCCCCCTGGTGTTTCTGCCCGCTCTAATCTCTACCTCTCTCCATGTTCTCGGCTCGCCTCTCCCTACCCAGCGCTTGCCGACAACCAAGCCTATCCAACATACATCCCTAGCCGAGTTACACTGGACAATGTCGCTGGATGGTGGGCTTTATCAGGTCCCCTGTCCGATGCTTCATTTGTGAGATAAAGCGACGTTAAGAACTAGTGTTTCAGAAAATATCACTGGGCTGGATTGGACCATAATTTGAAAACCCTACAAGCTAGAGGAATAATGTACGGAGATATCTTGTTTAGAATTTTACTGCGGACATTTTCTACGCCTAGGCTTTTTTCTGCCCGATGCTTAGTTTGTTAGTTACAACGCAAAATTATCCTAATCGGCTGTCAACCATTTATTCCATTATTATTATTCATTTCTGACTGGGGGACATGGTTTGACCCGCGATATACCCGATTCTGCGATCAATCGGGGCGCGATATACCGGGAGTTTACTGTATGTACAATATGTACATATACAAAACATAAAAGTTAGTTAAATATTTTCTGGGGTGAAATTAACACTATCATCTTGCTTTTTTTTAAAAAAAACGTGTCCAATTTCATCTGCTTTGGTTTCTGTACGGTACGGCCTGGTCTGCAGCCGGGCATCAACGGTACGGCCTGGTCTGCGGCCGGGCATCAACAGTACGGCCCGGTGTTTGTTTATCTGCGTGCGCATCTCTTTCCCCTCGCATTCCAAACCACTCTTCCCCCCTCGAATTCCATACCTGACGTCGCGTCGTTTCCGAGATTTTTTTTAGCCTGTGGCGATTTCGTGCTAACTGAAATTTACAGACGTGCTATTCGAGACTAGGGCAGTAAAATTTACATCGTGCTAACTGAATTCGCATTAAGTGAAGACGTGCTATGCGAGGGATTGGTGGTGAAATTAACACTATCATCTTGCTTTTTTTTTAAAAAAAACGTGTACACCAATCCCTCGCATAGCACGTCTTCACTTAATGCGAATTCAGTTAGCACGATGTAAATTTTACTGCCCTAGTCTCGAATAGCACGTCTGTAAATTTCAGTTAGCACGAAATCGCCACAGGCTAAAAAAAATCTCGGAAACGACGCGACGTCAGGTATGGAATTCGAGGGGGGAAGAGTGGTTTGGAATGCGAGGGGAAAGAGATGCGCACGCAGATAAACAAACACCGGGCCATACTGTTGATGCCCGGCCGCAGACCAGAAACCAAAGCAAATGAAACTGGACACGTTTTTTAAAAAAAAGCAAGATGATAGTGTTAATTTCACCCCAGAAAATATTTAACTAACTTTTATGTTTTGTATATGTACATATTGTACATACAGTAAACTCCCGGTATATTGCGCCCCGATTGATCGCAGAATCGGGTATATCGCGGGTCAAACCATGTCCCCCAGTCAGAAATGAATAATAATAATGGAATAAATGGTTGACAGCCGATTAGGATAATTTTGCGTTGTAACTAACAAACTAAGCATCGGGCAGAAAAAAGCCTAGGCGTAGAAAATGTCCGCAGTAAAATTCTAAACAAGATATCTCCGTACATTATTACTCTAGCTTGTAGGGTTTTCAAATTATGGTCCAATCCAGCCCAGTGATATTTTCTGAAACACTAGTTCTTAACGTCGCTTTATCTCACAAATGAAGCATCGGACAGGGGACCTGATAAAGCCCACCATCCAGCGACATTGTCCAGTGTAACTCGGCTAGGGATGTATGTTGGATAGGCTTGGTTGTCGGCAAGCGCTGGGTAGGGAGAGGCGAGCCGAGAACATGGAGAGAGGTAGAGATTAGAGCGGGCAGAAACACCAGGGGGAGTGGGGGAGGGAATGTGTTCACACAGCACACAGGCAGAGCATGAGTCACTTGACTGAGCAGCGTCGCTGCGTACAAGGCAAAATCAGGTAGTCCGGTGTTTAAAATTCCACTCCAGAATCTTAATTGGTACTTTACTGGACATCTGTATATAAATGTTTTGTTACAACTTAAACCTACAGACGTAATATTATTGGGTAATTCATTGTATTATACAAGTTCATCTTTTTACTTTGGTATAATGTTTTAACATTAAATAGTAAAGTAAATCGGCTAGCGTATTTTTAATCTTTGCCCAGGAATTCCCAGTGGTCCAATATTTACGTGAACCATACTGTACCACTTTTGCCGTGAGGTAGTAAACAAGTCCCGGAAATGTTTATGTGTAGCGGTCTCCCGACCTTTAAACAGAGGCTGGGGAATATAACACTTGCCGATCCGAGCCACAACACTCAGCAACTCGACACAGCATTTGGTGAAATAAGTAAAGACAAAGTTTAACACGGTTTTTAATACGGCGTCACTGATTGCGCTAAAATTAAATTGGCGCTAAAATTAAATTGGCGCAATTTTTGTTTCCCACATGTGACCATTTATAATTTACTGTAAGCATGGATAATAAAGTTTAACCACTTGACACGATAGACTATTTTTTATTGTACGAATGCTAGAATCGTTTTTTTCCTGTATCTGCGGCCTGCTTCTACAAAAGACAAGCTATCTGTAAGTAAATCTAGAATTTTTATTTTGTCAATCAAACTCGGTACTTTGCGATTCATATTCGGTTTGAAGTATCACTACGGCCTTTCTTTTTAGAAGACTTTGACCACAGAATCGTGTGTAACCGCACACACTGCACTTACTTTGTTACGGACACTGACGAAGCAGATACTGTGGCTAACATCACGAGACTGGCAGCAGCAGCTTGTGTGCCGCACATGTGTATGGCGGCGTGTGGCGCGCTCGTAGGCCGTGCGACAAACTGTGCGCGGCACGCGGAAAAATAAAAACAATTCAACATTTAATATTTATCTGTAAAATTTATTATTTTTATTTTTTCACCCGTGTTTAGTGGAAACTGCGGATGCAAAGTCCGCACAAAGGCGGGCCGTCTATACTGTGCGTGCTTGCCGACCTATTAGAACACAGGCGGTGTTTTATGCCTTTTGACCTTGGTCACATCGAAACATCGCGGTTATGCAACAACGCGGGTAAAAGTTATGTACCCTGACAACCGCGTTAAATAGGGAGTGTACCCGTATTTTAATGTTATGTTTGTGCTCTAGGGAAAATCTAAATCTGTTTATCTGTTAACTGATTTGTTTACATAGCCGCTTTTATAAGAGGTGTGCATAACAAACTAAATGTTTACATATGGCTGTGTGTTTTAAAGTTATATAAAACCGGTTCTTAATTTCATTAAAGTGTTTTAATTTTGTTAAGTTTTAAACGTAATAACAAAGGATCCAGCTGCTTGCAACAGCAGGCAGACAGACGCGCGCGCGTGTTGAAGGTCACGCCTGGGCGGGCAAGCCAACCTGCTGACTGACGGTAAATATGTTACCACTTATCTCCCGTTACACTGTGCCATGTTTTCTTTATCTAACGTATTCGGTGGTAGGCTTAAAAAGATAAATGATATGACATATGCATTTTCAAGTATTATTCTACGCATTTATATTATGTAAAGATTACTTCCCTACACATCTTGGAACACATTAAATAATTTAGCCTTATATTTATGTGGACTAATGCTTCAGAATACGCGATTTCGATTAACACGAACATTTTTAGGAACGAATTAGTCGTGCTAAGTGAGGGATTGGTGTATTGTGCGACCTATGTGGTGAGGACTGGGTTCGTAAGGGATAGCCCAATTAGGTTTTTTCACAGTTTTATTAATTACTAATATTTACATTTGACGCTGCCTGTCCTGAAATTTGGTTAATTAAAATTATATAAAGTGAATTTTGGTCTCAAGGGCGGGGTTCCTGGCCTCGTGGCTGCAGGCAGGGACGCGTCGACAAGGGCCCCCCGGGCTGTTATGGCCTCCCAGGACGCCGTATCAGTGAAATAAATACGTAACTTTGATTGTTTTATTCCGGTAGCACACGTTACAGAACGTTACACAAGGCACTGGCACGTGACTGGCCGTATTGTCGTCAACCTTCACTCTGCCTACACGGCCCTCGAATGGCGGCACTGATTACGTCTCACGGTGTTCCGAGGACTGCTCCACTGAGGGGTGCAGGCTAACCTGAGCTACGGTGATGACTATTCGTGGCGCAGCACGTCTGGTGCATAACACGTAATATTTCGTGATACACGTACTACGTGAATCTGTTACTGTCTATGCGGATTAACAATTAATACTGACTTACACATGGACATGATGATGACGACACACACTAATCTAAACACGGCAATTAACACTGAATAATTATGAGTACGTCCCGGACTCGAGGTGGGGACGGTCTCCAGACGTCTAATGATCACGTGATGCGAGACTGGTTCTCGCAGTGGCGTGAGCCACGTTTAAACTGTGAACTGGCGCGACGGGACCCAACGTGGTCTCTCGTTCATGTCCGTTGCACGTCCCAGGGGTTGAAGCGTTCGTAAGTTCATTTACGCATTTGGCACAATGCCGCCCTGCATGGGAAAAGTTCTAATCCTCAGTGGGGAGGTTTTATAGCGTGAGGCGCAGACGCCTCGGCGGGCCGCCTAAAAACACAGAATTACATATTACGCTGAAAAACCTGTGGTCGGGTTGCACACTTTATCTAAGGGCCGCACGATATGTTGTATGGCCGGTTAGGGCCAACCGGGGAGCTGTAGAAAGAGGATTCGGAGATAATTACTTATTGATGCTAAGCGTGGAAACTGGCGCGAAAATTGGAGGCTCCCCGTGCGTGGAGCTGCCGGCCCTGGCGAGTGCTGGATGGCGACTGACGACTCTCCCTGGCAACCGGGCCAGGGAGGGGAGGAAAACCCGCGGGAAAAACGACGGAGCGCGAGAAGGCGATGCCGGCCAGTTTTGTGAGCGGAAACATATGACACCATTAATTAATTAACGACAATTTTTATGCTTATTAAAATTGTTAGTTTCTGTTTGTTAAATAATTTACATGTGCACTGGATTACATATGCGCATTGCCACACCCGGCCGGGCGCTTTGTACACCTAGCCAGCCGTGACTGACGTCACGCCGTTCGAGGCACTGCACTAAGCTACCCGCGCGGGCGTGTTCGGCGCACTGACACTGGCTCAGGTGTTGAGGTCACATAACAGCCTGTGCTCTCAGAGGGAGCACCGACGGCGGCGTCACAATAATAAATAATTGTACTTAAAATTTCCCGATCATAAATCACTGGCACTTAAAAAAATTTTTATTCTCAAGTCACTCAATGTCAGTCAAGTTCCTGGGTTCACACTCCTCGCTGGAGCTAGGCTCAACAGTGGTTCGTCCCTTACCTCGCGCCTGTCCTCACACACACAGCCTCGCGCCACTCAGTCGCACTCTCGCGATCTAGTTGAACTCCGCGTTGCGCCACTCTCGGCGGGGGGGTCTCTCACCCTCTTCACCGATGTCGCACTTCCCTTCACTCACGGAACTCACTCGGAACTGCCTAGGAGGCCAGCGTCGCTGCTTGAATACTAGTGGGTTGTCCTTCCAGAACCTACGAGAGCAGCTGTGACGAGTCGCGTCATCCCGGACCGACCCTTCGCCCGAACAGTCCAGAAGGGTGGCGTCCATTCATTCCCAAGGCCGCTCAGAGATAGATGACAGCGTCGAGGCAGGACGATGTGCAGGGAGCGGAGGGGCGAGGGTGTAGCGTCGATCCTTGTAATCCGGCCAGGCACGCGTGGCATGTCAGTGGACGGCACGTGATCGGCGTGTGATGCTAGTGGCAGTGCAGGGCCGTCAGCCAGCTCCGAACCTGGCACACTTAGTGCACGATTAGTAACAATATTAATAAAAATACAATTTTTAGGAACAAAAATATAAATTTTAAAAATGAAAATAAGCCATAGTAAAATTTCTAATTTTTTTATTCATTCAATCTGAGGGCCAGCTATACAGTCGTAGACCAAAACAAACACCATTGAATAGAGGTCTGTTAAAAGAATTTAACTCATGAGTTGCCAAAATATGTGTATCTTTCTACTTTACTTTTAAACTCTGAAGACACGCTGCTTTAACCGGTATTGCAACTTTATGTATGTTCTTTGCTATTATGTATATTCAAATAACCTGTCACTTTATCTATACTTATTCTGGGGAGGTGTTTTAAGCTAACTTTCCAAACTTCGTACACTGTTTATTTATGCATGTTAACAGGTGGTGACCAGAAACCATCACTCTCACTGTCCAATCAAGCACAGTTTCTGCTTCTCAATCAACGTACCATTGACTGGCTTGGAGAGAAGATAGAAGATGATTCTGACTGTACCAAAGTGAGATAATGTGTGCCCAACACACAATATGCAGCTAGTTCACAGCTCTTTCAAAGGAGAGAGCCAGTTTTCATTTCTCAAAAATTGCAATATATTTTAAAGACCTGGTGTTCCATTGGGGAGCTGTTCACCAATCTCTCTAAATCCAGAATTACTATAGCCAGTTGCGTCTGTCCATTGCCCTTCATCCGTTTGTATGTTGGCCATAGAGCGATTTACAACACTCCATTTATCCATCATAAAATTTTCCCTCATATATGCTGCCAACTGTTCAGAAAACTTAAATTTTGGAGGAAATTTATCTTGTACAATTAGATTAGGTTGACAATTATGTAAGCTTTACACTTAAATACCTCATTACCTCTCACTTTTTTTTTTTTAATTCAACATTTTCAGTTATGCGTAAATGATTACACTTTTGTGAATCAGACAATTATACATAGTTTAGAAACACATACTTTAAAATGTGTTCAAAAATAATTTAAAAAATTATTATTTAGGCATCTGAAGATTTAAAAAAAATTTCAAAACCTTGGCAGAAATGCCAACTTTTGAAACCCTCAATTAGTAAAATACATAAAAAATAATGTAACACGCGTAAACTGCTCGCGGCAATTGAAAAAATTAATAAACTTTCATGATATCACATTTTTTCTAGAAATCGAAATTATGTAATCGTTTTAACATACAATAACATTGCAGACCAACAATCATTCTCATTATTTACCATTATGGAAACATTTTTGCTTAGTATCACATCAAAGAAAAAACTTCGTTCCTTGTGGTACCCTACAAATCAACAGATTGTACCTTTGTTACAATATACACTGATATCAGTTAACTTTCAGTAGAATCTCCCTGGAGTACTGGCAATGAAAGCAACCTTGACACTATCATTTTCAAACTTGCATCACAAAATGTTACTACTAGTGGATATAATTTGGATTCAGAGTCATTGCTGCCGTCGGTCGCGACTGAAAATGCCACAGTTTGTAAATACAAACAATTTTATAGTTGCATCTATTGCCATTTCTTTCACGAAGCAGTCGAGTTTGTTCTTGCGCAACCAAATTTTTTTTGCTACTTCAGGATTTGAAAACATTTTTCTGAATAACGGGCCGGCGTGATCCGAAACATTTAAAGGAATATTATGTTCAACCAAAAAGTTTGTAAACATACATTCTGCACGTATTACAGCATTGTCTGTGCTGTTATTTTTAGCGAACTAATCACTAACCTTTGAACTGACTGCGACACTTTTAACATTTGCAAGATGTTTTGAACAGTTCACGTGGAGATTGATGTCATATCTTCCGCCGTGCCCAATGTTGATGTCGCATCTACACACTGAAAAAAATGTGAACTGTGTTCCCTTGCTTGATTTAAGAATACACGGAAAATCCCGCGTGTATGCATCACAAAATGCCTGAGAATAATGCATTTTCTTCTTCACTTGATTCCACTTCTGTTAATTGTGCACATAACACGTTTTTATTAAAAACATGCAATACATTTGTTTCCTAACCTGTAATAAACAAAATCAAAATTGGCTCAACTTTAACTGACATAAGCTTATGCACGACACCATATTGCCAAACTAAAAATGCTATTTAAACTGGTTCGTGATTGGTTGTAAGTGCATCAATGTAACTCAGGCGGCCAACAAGGAAGGATATACAATTGAACAACAAATTACGTGGTTCGCTGGCCTTCGACCAATAATATAACTCAATTACCGCACTCGTTTCCACAGCAAAATCACATGGCAACAGCTTTCACAAACCATACAATAAAACATTTAAGACAGACGGAAAAAACATGTTTTAATAAACGTCTCGTACTTAAAATTCGTAAAAAATGCAGACATCCTCGTACAATCATAAAACAGACGTGATTTTCCTACATTTTACGAAAAAATCGTAAAGGTTGGCAAGTCTGCAGTAATATCATAAAATTTGACATGCAAAACCCTTGCAACCATTTGGAGGTACAGTAAGTCCTCGGTTTACGTCGGGGTTACGTTCCTGAAAACCGCGACGTAAATAGAAACTACGCCAAATGAGCCATGTTTCATGCCACCGGCCGGCCACGGTCCAAGGTCGGCCGGAAGCGCTGGCATACAGACGTGACAACAGGCAATTTTATCAGCAAATGACAACCGACAGTGTGGGAAACAAGTCCAACTAGTACTTCTCAGCTTTATAGAATGGTTATTTAACCAGCTGCTTTATTACCTTTATTGACTGAAATATAAAAACAGATATATAGTACATACTGTACATAAGAGAAAGAAGCATCCCTCATGATGTATGATAAGGCGGTGAACGTGTAGCTTACGCTACATAGCATAAATTAACTACCGAAGGAAACAAAGAATTATAAACGAATTATATACAGTGTTTTGGTTAAAATAAAGATTTACGGTCATTGTAAACGACGTTATTGTGAATTGGCAACAACTTAAATTGAAACATGAGTACTCAAACATTAGCGACGTTAATCCGAAACGACGTAAATCGGTACGACGTAAATAGAGGACTTACTGTAATAAACTCATCCATCCGTCCATAAAAATTATGAAATTAACCAAGCTATGAACGTAAGGAATTTTTTGGGCCATATGATTGGCTGAACATCACGTGATGGACAAAGGTGACTGACTATTGTATTTTCAGCTTTACCTTTTTTAAAATTATTTGTAAGCTCTAAAATACTTAACCATTTTCTAAAAAGTGCTTGACCGCTTACCTTAGTGGCAGTGATCACTGTCATGATGATCGTATGGCAAGGGTCATGACGTCGGTCTGACTTAATTTGTGAGCACCTAGCTGACAGCTGTTTCATCAGTTATCTTATCTAGTACAATGTCTGGCCCAGTATTGGTTGCACGATGCAGACACCAGACTAGTTGTGGAGGCAAGGTGAGTGCAAATGAAAACATGTTATGGCAGACGAGGACAAAGCAGCCTGGGAGGGTAGTATCCTAAATTACTTTGCCTTTAATATTTTGTGGTTTTGCACATTGTTTTAAATAATTTCATAACCATATTTAATTGTTTATACATTTTTTGAAGTGATACTTATAAACACATTATGAAAAAAATTATGAGAGTGAATTTCTACGATGCACATGCACTATACAACAAAATTTACATAGGATGAAAAAAAGGCTACATAAAAAAATTACATGTGCTTTTGAATCAAATTACATGTGCTTTTAAATCTCGTACTTTCATAATTGATATTGAAAACTGGTCCATATATTTATAAAAAAAAAACATTTATTTATTGTGAATATTAGTAATAGTTGTGTTTATAAACTTTTTCAAGTGTGTGTATGTAAGTGAGGTAAGGTTATACTTTAGGTGCATTACGAAAAAAAAAAAAAAAAAAAAACGTTGAGAATGAATTTTTATGATGTGCACGCAACATGCAACAAAAATTGACAGGATGAAAAAAGGCTACATACAATCAAAAATTATATATGTGCTTTTAAAGCATATACTTTAGTGATTGATATTGAATACTGGTAGACATAGTTCTAGGGTTAAACAACATACTGTCGAACAGCCCTTATATACAGTCTGTTTACATCCTTGTAATGAACTGTGTGCTGTCAGCATACACACACGTATTTATTATTTATTAAGCTACTTGTATGTGTTTTTTTTTTGCAGGAGAGTTTGCTCCATAGATTCAGATGTAACCTGGTGGTTTATGGTGGTATGCCATTTGAAGAGCATGATTGGGAGAAAGTTCGAATTGGTGATGCTATATTAAAGGTAAAATTACATTGTTGCTGTCAGATAGTCATAGTTTCTTTCATGCTGATATTATAATAATTATAACCACGTGTTTCAGTCGGCAGGTTTGTGTACTCGATGCCAAATGATATGCATCGACCAGTCGACCGGTGAGAAAACAGTGGAGCCACTACGGACACTGGCAGCTTGTCTCCAAGGAAAGATGAGGTTCGGAGTGTATTTCACACAGCAGTGCAGTGAAAACCCATCTTATAACATACAAGTGGGAGCAAAAGTACAAGTTTTGTGATACCACTAGGTATATTTTAGATTTTAGTAAAGAAAGTATTAGTATTTTTAAAAGTATCAAAATGTTATATATGTAAATAATATTGTGTATATTTTATTGTTTTACTGTTATATACTGTATATTTTACTGTTTGACCTAATGTTATCTAAGCTCTGATTTTGATTTAAAATATTTTAAAATAAGCAAGTGCAGGGTGGCCATTATCCTGGTAATACTAATTCCAGGTTTTTTCAAAGATGTTTTGTTGAATGTTTATGACTACCGTGTTGTATTGCATGATTGTCACACATTTTATACCAAAATGAAGTTTGAAAAGTAGGGGTGCTATTTTTATTCAAAATTTTTTTTTGGTTTGTTAGGTAAAGTTATTCATAAAAACAAAACCCACCCACGGAAAGTACATTTATTTAAACAGCACGCCAAACAGTTAAATTAATAAGTTGTGCAACAAAAACCTTTCTTCAACTTAAAATAGAAAAACTAAATCTGGTTTGCGAGCCTGAACTAATGCATAACTAAAGACCACGAAAGATTGCGGGCATCAACAGAGTGTGCACATTGCATGCAATCAGCGAGATATCAATATCGATATTCGACTACGTGTGAGCGCTCTATACGGGAAGAAACATAATCAAACATGAATGATGCCAACTAGCGCTGGCTATATTTTTACAAGCGGTACACCACAGCAACGCAGACAAACATTGTTAACGTTTAAAAATGTCTTTAAAAGAAAATTTACACATCAGACAACTTCGTATTTCAGTTAATTAAATAATTGGTAATGTCTCAACAAATATTATATTTCTACTTTAAAATACATAGTTTTATACAAAAATTACCTACACAAAGTGCTCAGAATCTAATAGCAGGACCAAAAACATCATGCGAAGTTTATTTGAGAGATTTTTTAATCCAAATTTTGATGCCCTAAAATATTGGTGACGATTATGCGATAAAACAAGGTAATAAAAATGATTCCAAGTATTAAATTCCAATAAATTAAAATACTATATCAATTTACAATAAAGTTATTTTTCCTAAACATAATTTGGCAGCATTTTTCATGGTGACTCAAAACATAAACTCACATTAAATAACTTTTTTAACAAAAGCCAAACTTTAATGTTTTGAAGTATAGCATACAGCTTGAATTAGTATTATCATTGTTTCACTTAAGCCAGTAACTGTTATAGAGTACAAGGTCCATGACTTCTAACCCTATGTTCACTGGTTTCAACACAATCGTGAATACCGTATTTACTCGCATATAGGTCGCGGCAATTTTACCAGATTTGACGGGGGGGAAATGAAGTGCAACCTATATGTGAGGAAAAATTTTTTAAAATTGTTGATTTTTTTTTGCAATATTTTGCTTTAAAATGCAAAAAAGAAGTTTATATAGGTATAGGCAAATTTATTTACAATGTACACATACAACGAAACCCCGTATTTACGTTTTCCCGTTATTTGCACTATATTCTTCAGGTCCCGTTTAGTGCCTATTTAGTTCAATACAATACTTTCATGTGAATTATGTCTCAAAAATCAAATCCATCCTGCTATTTACATCACGTAACAACCATAAACAACCAGAAAATACTGTGGGTACTTTAAGAGTAGATAAGATTAGCTAGTAGGCCTAAAAACATCGTGAAAAACGTAACGTTTATAGTCGGCAATGAACATTTTAAATCGCAAAATATTCATATTTTATAACATGAAAAGTTGCTTTTATTCCTAAACATGTAATAATTTAAGCCTGTGCGTGTAGAAGTCCGAGTAATTATAGCAGGAGACAATCTAAAATGCACGAGGGAAAAACGTAAACTCACGAATGTATAAACGTGGCTGATTGTTAAGTTCTGATACTGTATTTATGTCACAACTTAGCCGAAATACTGGTAAGAGACAAACTTCACAAGATAAAATGAACGGAGTCTTGGTAACTGTTTTATACGTATTTTATAATTTCGGAAGTATTGTACAGTTGACACATATTTTTCAAACTAACAATTTATTTCTGGGGATCGTAATTAATTAATTAATTATTGGTATCAAGATGAACTTAAACTTGAACATGTCACGGCAGCGAGAAAACTAGTGCATATACCAATAAACTGGTATTAGAACTGGACAAAACTGGTACACGGGAGGTGGAGCTTATATTTTTTTCCGCTAAGCTCGCATCTATTGGCTGGCTGCTGATGGAAGGTCGTCACGAGTCTGGGCGGAGCATAGAGTGAGTTATACTGCGCAAGCGCAACTCAGAGAACAGAGAGAGCCAGCCGGCGGCTACGCCGCGCCATAACAACAGCTGATTGAGTACAATGACCTTTCTCTGCGCACGGCGTGCTATTGACGGTAAATTTCCATCAATTTGCGGCCCTTTTTTTTTTTTTAAATTTTTTTTTTTACTGTGGTGCAATGTGTATGTGTAATGAATTACCGGTGTGACCTATATGGGGGGGGGGGGGGGGTAATCTTAAATACCAAATTCAAGACCTCAAATTATGGGTGCGACTTATATGCGATGGCGACCTATATGCGAGTAAATACGGTACACATGTTTTAAAAATTGAATTGTAAGCAGTCGCCCACTATGCCTTCCAGTTTAATAAATAAAAACCTTGATTCTCCTTTGGTAGACAATGACAGGTACACGCATCAAATGCTAAAAGTGGTCCGAATTATCGTTAAAATGGGATACATTTTCAACTGTCTTGTTATATGGGTCACTGAGGCATCATCCAATTGTATTTCACATTTGAGGGCTTGCCATTAACCATGTCCCTCAGTCTTTGTAATGTAATACATTGTGGTGAAAAATATCTAGGTTGGCAGCTATGGCAATGGGTGGGAGTGTGAGATTGTGTGTTGGTTATGCAGTAAACAAACAGGATGTTTGGGACAACAAGAATCGTAACCCATTGGGTGGTTAAGGATTATGTGCAGACATGTATTTTACTTGTCAATAAAACTGGAGGAAGGACAAAAAATATGTACATGAAATAAACCTTGTGGAAGGCAGGAATGCTTGTGTTATGAAATTAACCTAATAAAATAGAAAATGAGAATTGAAAGTAGGGATGGGGCGAATCCTGATTTCCTCGAATCCGAATCTTAACTCAAATCCTTGACTGGAATTGCCGAATCTCGAACCCAAACCTGAATCTTTTAATAGATGATGTCCACATATCTAATGTAAGTGAGATGTATTCTGCTTGCACTAAAAGTCCCTTGACTTTTATCACATGTAGTTTGGTACATTTCTGGTATAAGTGTATGTAAAGACAAAAAATTTTTCGTGAGAAATTTCAGTTTTAGTACAGATTAGCAGTTAGGATTTTTTCTATAAATAAGCTAGAGGTCTGCGAGCCTAAGAATTTTACTTCGAGCCTAGCTCGAGCTTTTGTGTGCAGTTTCACTTTTGGGAAATTATTTTTATCTTAAACTTAGTATAATGTTGGAATAAAGTATTAAAATGAAGTGGGCTTATTAATTTTGGGTAACTAATTACAGAGTGTGTTTACATATTGCACTGCCATAAAAAAAATATTTTTTTCCATTGAATCTTACCTGTTTCCATTGGTTAATTAGTAACTGATATCATCCAACTAACATAACCAAGTATGATCTTTGGAAAAATTTCATCTTTGTCAATTTTTCTGGAGTCTTTACTGAGCTTCAACAAACTTAGCATCAAAAATCATGTTGTTTCAACATTTCCACTTTTCAGCACAATAATTCTGAGAGAGATTGTCACAGAGTATTAAATTCTGTTCTTTAATCTATCATGCAGAACAATAATTTGTTCTGCACGTTCAGGAGTTAAATTAGCTCTACGATTGGAGATAGTGTTTCCAGCAAAAGAGAAGCGTCTCTCGCTGGCAATCTGCTTGGCTGGAATGCTTTAGTAAAATTGCTTAACCTCAAAATTAGTGTCATAAATATCTGTAACTGGTCATTAAAGTTTAATCAATTGAAAGTAATAAAAATAAAAGCATTTTACTTCATTCAATTTACACTTGCGAAAAAACATACACACAATAAACCTACATGGAAATTAAAGTCTTTTTCAATATCCTGAAGTCTGAAATATGTTTACTCATGTCATTAAATGTAGAGCTGTATTGAAGAAGCCGATTTTGCCAATATTTAGTTGAATCGGCATTTCTGCCGACTTCCGATACAGTACGCTCGTTAATTTTCGGCCGATATTACTGAAAAACGAAAGACTGCCATAACCTAAAAATCCACGAGTACCATTTTCAATTTTCGTAGTAGTACTGCATTCTTTCAGATTGCATTATTTCTTATCAACATGTGCCAACCTTACATATCAAAGTTTAACATCCTTCTTTTTCCCAACAATGTTCTTTAATTTAATATGTCATAAATAAATAATACATTACTATCACGGTAAATATACATCTCAGTTGTTACGGTAACTATAGTGCAAATATGGTAGCTATCATGCTTCTGTAGTAATTATGGTATTCTACAAAGAATCTTAATAGTTATTTTTATGGTAATTATCTTAAAATAACTATTGGGTTTGTACTGTAGTTATGGTACATCATCCATATTTCTTCGTATGTTGTTCATTTGTCATTTCTTTATATTTACGTGGGCCATTATTTGAGACAGGAAGTTTCAGAAAAAATTTTAACGGACATTATATCACACATTTAATGGCGTAAATGATGAGACCTCGGGCAATTTAAACGCTTTATACGGAAAAACCTACCATGCGGGACCTCGTAAGCAAGTTTTACTGAATTTTTTCCCCGTAAATAGTAAACAACCGAATCCTTTGACGAATCCTATATCAGACCCGCCGAACCTTCGAATCCCTAGGATTCGGCGGATATTGGATTCGGTCGCCCCATCCCTAATTGAAAGGCTAGTTAAGTTCCTAAACAAGGAAGAAAATAAAATTATGAGAGTATCCTTGCTCCAGGAAGTATAGTTGCGCAGATTTTTAACAAAAAAGAATCATTTCATTGACGCAATACAATGTGAGATAGACTCTAGAAAATTTAGTTGTGGCCAACCCAGCATTAGAAGATAAAACTTAAGATAATACATGCACCTTTGTTTCACTTTCGTCTATTGTATTATTTTTTTTTTTACCCATCCATTTACCGCATCACTCTTTTGTCAGTTCCTCCTATATTTAAACTAGCACTCATATTATCGGTAAACTTGTGGAGGGCTGGAGGAATATAAAAACACCAATGATGGCTGCAGTTTTGTTACAGAATGTTTCAGCCGAAAGTTTGGGATCTCCTGCCAAAACAATTTTTTGGGGGGGGGGGGGGGGGGTCCAGATATATTAATTGTGTAGGGTGAAACAGGAGAACCAACACTGCCAAATGGCCACACGCACACACATGCTCTCTCTAGTTTATTGTTTTAGATTTTCCCCGCCTTGCCTCCAGGCACCGACTGAGCAGTCTGCAGACACAGAAGACATGTGCTGCTCACGGAGCTTCACACTACTGCTGAGATATGTTAATTAAACAAGTTAAACTCACTTGTAGTTATATTTATTAAAAACCAACATAGATTACTTATCTGCACAGTACAATATTTTTTAACCCAAAGTAAAATTCTCACATAAGTGTGGCACTACATTTTTTAAACTAAAAATCAGTATAAAATGTGCCATCCATATGAGTAAATACTGTATTAAATTTATCATGACTATGTTGAAAGTACAAGTAGACAGGATGGTGCCAACAAGAGTAGGAATACAGAACTTGAATGATGCAAGAATGAGATGGTTAGGTCACGTGAAGAGAAAAGGGGCGGCCCAGGAAGATTATGGATTTCAAGTACACAGGGGGGGAGACCCCAAACAGGAGGTGGGAAGAACAGATAGATAAAGGAGTGCAGGATGCTGTCAGAATTCCTCTAGGGAATGATCCAGTAGTTTCATTCCGGTAGAGAACCTAAAAGCCTATTCTTGAAATCGCTTAAGTGGATATCAACAGACAGTTACAGGTTAAAGAAAAGTCACTTTGGAAGTGGCATAGTTGATTTGTGTTGATAACACTGGTAAATGGCCGATCATAATGAGGAAAGAATCTCATGAAAATGTGTAAATTCTTCTGTATTCTGTTCATCTGTCCTTACCCTTTATTTATGTTGGTTAGACCTCTTTTGTTTTAGTCTAGTTACTTCTTACATGGCTACAACTTGTATCAATTTTTGTGTATACTGGGGGTGAAAATTGATTTTTGCCTGTGAGATAGGGAGGGGTAAATATAACCTTTATTTTCCCAATCAATTGTAACTGAATTGGCGTGCATGTCAAACCCGGAATACATATCCTTTTGCATGAATAAATGTGCATAGTCTACCACCACAGTTCTGTTTTAATCAAAACATGACACATTTTTGCTATATTTAGTGTGAAAAAAAAGTATTAAATTATAAGGAAACTATGTAATAGAACATATTACAAAACACAATTAAATAAGTCTCAAATTTCTACACAGCGAAAATTTACATAACATTCATGTAGGTAAAATGTCAAGTAGGTAATGAAAAATTGCAAATATAACTTTTGTTAATACTTAAGACCCTGTTTGACATCACTAATTGCAGAAACAAATTTAATATCCTTGGACTGTAGTTCATTTACAAACCATTTCTCACAAACACATTTTTTTGCTCGGAACGCCTGTGCTGCATATTTCCCATTCGAGTTTAAATAACGCTTTATTTCTGTTAGTATTAAATTAAATTCCAATGAAAAATAACATGACTTGACAATAGGCCAGTAATATATTGTATATATTTATTTTAATAGGCCTGTACTGTATTTACCAGTTTTTAGGTCGCACATTTTATGCCAATTTTTTTATTTGGGGTCAAAAAAATTAATATTTCACTGTGTGGTTGAATATGTACGTACATAACTAACCAGCCTGTTGATTTTAATAAATGTATTACGAGTAAGTGTAAATTGTTAAGTTAAAATATCTCAGCAGTGCATATAAAGCATCGTGAACTGTGCTGTTAAGCTGTGTCCGGCTGTAGGACGGCTGCACGACTTTGCCGTCTGCCACTGGGCTGGCCCTCGGCTAGAGAGGAAAATCTAAAAACTATCCAGCCTCTTATCATGGTAAGTGTCTGAACTGGCACCCTACACAATCACATCTATCTCAACAGGTTTTTTTTGATGCAAATGTATTCAAACATTGTTTTTCGGGTGAGATTTCCCCTGCCTTCTACTGCAACATTTCATGTCAACAACACTGTCATCTTTTCTCTCTCTTGGGGAAGGAAATGGTACAAGAGTACAAAAAAAAAGCATTCCACCAGACATGCATCACTTTCTTAACCTGTTTCCCAACCATAATCCTCTTCTGAGAACGAAGTGCTATTACAGAGGAATATTTACACCAAAACTACAACAAATGTCTGGAGAAGCACTACAAACGGTTTCTATGTGCTTCTTTTTCAATACAATAATGATTTTGTATGTACCCAAATATGTAGGGATTAACAAAACTGAACCTAAAAGCAGAGGTCACATAATCGCAAACTTGAATCTTGCCACTGAAAGACAAGAATTAACAGAGATAGGAACAGCTTAGTCAAAAAATTACATAGTCTCATACTAGGGATAAAATTACATGGTGGATTGCAATAAAAATCCAAACATCGAAAAACTTGTCAATACACAATGCAACACTGAAATTCAAGTTAATACACCACAAAGCATTCAAATGCAATTAAAATCATGCAAATAATCAGTACATATTTTCAATTGAAACTTAACTAATGAAAAATGTGTAATCTTTTGAATATTAAATTCAATGAAAGTAAGTTATTCATCACTAAAGGTTTGAAATAGTTTACTACAGTCAAGCCTCTATCTATCGAACTGGCCATGTACAGGGTGTCTACCAGATCTAGTAAATGAAATTCCCTGATTTTTCCAGGTTTTCCAGGTCTAAAACTGAATTTTTCCAGGTTTTCTTTAAAACAATTACGACATTTCACGAAACTGAAAAAACTGCATAACAGTGCATTGACGGGTTTCAAAGTATTTCAACTCAATTAGTAAAAAAAATTACCTTCTTACAGACGTGGCCAAAATGACTCAATTGATGGCAAATAAAACACACTGCTACAAATATTTCACACACTTACTTTTTCAAAACCATTAGTAAAAGGAAGCTCCCATCAATTTCGCAGTGACTCAACTTTTGCGTCTATTGAACTTGCTTCAGAACGAGCCAAATCCAACACTCGAGCCTTCTTCAACTGCAATGCCTTGATCTCCTCTTCAACTCTTTTTTTTTTGCCTTCTTGTCTGTAGCTTCCTTTTCTTTTTTGTTGTGTTTGCAGGGCTTACTTAAGCCTACAACTAGCATTTCTTACATAGTGAAACATGGACTTGGTGATATCAACATGCTCTACACCTCCAGAACGTTGAACAAAGTCGTACATCTGTCTTTGTGCGATCAGTATTTCTTCCTGCAAGTTTTCAGTCAGAAGATTAGAATTCACTGAAAATCCTCTTTTCAATGATACATTTCCATGGGAAAGTACCAACATCATCCTCACAAACTTTAGAAGACCTGTTTTGGCAGCTACTGTATGTGCCTTAAGAATGAGCAAGGCGCCAGTCTTCTCGAGAAAAAGACGAGAACAGTGCTTCAGAATCTTGTGAGGAACATACCAACCGACATGATCACTCAATGTTATCAGCTTCTTGTCCTGATAGCCACCTGTTTCAAAGAGAATATTCTAAACTGTACTACACACGCTGTTTCCTCACACCCGAATTTATTAAAGCCACAGACGGACATAAGCAGGAAATTCCCTAGGTAAGTTTGTACTTCAGGGGACTTTTGTCTTGAAGTTTTTTTACCATAACCTTTAGACAAGTCCTAACATCATTTTTCAGTAACAGGACAAGACTTTTCGGGTACTTTTTCTTGATGGCATGGCATACTGCATAACCTAGCTTGATATTGTTAGCAGTCAATAGATTTTCTTGGTTATC
Organism: Bacillus rossius redtenbacheri; assembly: GCF_032445375.1. Taxonomy (NCBI): domain Eukaryota; kingdom Metazoa; phylum Arthropoda; class Insecta; order Phasmatodea; family Bacillidae; genus Bacillus; species Bacillus rossius. The sequence continues at coordinate 47,960,206 of NC_086334.1, forward strand.
TACATCCAATCGAGATACATTGCGTTTCTCCCTAAAGCTCTTCAGTACCTCTGGTTTCAAAAACTTTCCTGCCAATGCTAATAAAGTGTATACCAGTGAATCATAGAGAAAAGGTGCCATGGGTGCTTCATTTTGGAACATTGTGAGAAACAATTCCAGCTCTGATGCCAAAGAGTTGAAGAATGTCAATTTTACTTCTAGAAGATTATCTTCAAGAGCACTTTTCACTACACTGAGACAGTTGAAATAGAAACTTCACTAACAAATTTCTTTAGGTGGGGTAACGTTTTCATGGCACGCTCAGCAACTGCAGTATTCCATCTAATTGCACAACATTTCTTGGAAAAAAGCTCTCTCTGATCCAGTTATTCTAATGTAATCTGCCCTCCTTGCAGGTACATGCTTGAACAAACAGTAACTGTGCCTCAAAAAACTAACAACATCCCATTGTGTAGCAGAAATTCCAGTTTTGAAAGCACCATGGACCGTAAGAAGCCCACAGCTACCAATTTGTAGCAACGATGGCGAATCTTCACCAAAAGTGTCTGTGATACGTATTTCCAAAGCTAAAAAAATGCCCAGTTTACGTTGAGGGCATCCATAGATACTTAAAATTAAATGCACCTGTCTGTATAATCCGAACGTGGGAATTACATGCTGCAGCACGTCACATCAGCAGGATAACAGACCAGCTTGAATAAGTTTGTATCACGTGATTTGAAGCCACTTCCAAATCCGATGGAAAATAAAAGAAAATGGACGTGGGAACTGTTCGTTATTCGCCATTCAAAAATAAAAATGGGAGGGGATACACTTGATGCTACGTCAATGCAAGCTGATCAATAAACAAAAAAACATATTGCCAACTACAACCTACCAAACATAAATTCCCTGATTTTTCCAGGTTTTCCAGGGTCGGTAGACACCCTGCATGTATCAATTGTCCGTGTTTATCGTATACTGTCTACAGTCCCGGCAAAATTGCCATACAACTAAGGTTAAAAAAGTCCGCTTGTACCGATGTTCGAATTATCGTTTTGTCCGCATTGATCGTACAAAATATGTGGTCCTGTCACTATAAATTATAATAGATGATCGTTTAACCATAAAGATTTTGCAGAAATAACCATTTCTTAGACAGAAACAGTCATAAAAACAGTAACGACTGTATACAGAAGTAGTAAAAATCACCTTAAATCTTCAGCCAAGTAATGGAGCACGTAAACATGAAGAAAAGACAAATGAACAACAACTTACGAAGAATTATGGATGATGTACCATAACTACAGTACAAACCCAATTATTATCTTATGATAATTACCATAAAAAGAACTAAAGATTCTTTGTAGATACCATAATACTACAGAAGCAAGATAGCTACCACATTTGCACTATAATTACCGTAACAACCGAGATGTATATTTACTGTGATGGAAATGCATTTATTTATGACATATTAAAATTAAAGAACATTGAAAGAAAAAAAAAAAGCATGTTAAATTTTTATATGTATGGTTGGCACATGTTGCGAAGAAATAATGCGATCTGAAAGAATGCAGTACTACTACGAAAAGTGAAAAGGGTACTCGTGGATTTTTAGGTTATGGCAGTCTCTCTTGTTTTTTTTCAGTAATATCGGCCGAAAATTAACAAGCGTATCGGAAGTCGGCAAAAAAACCGATTCAACTAAATATTGGCAAAATCGGCTTCATCAGTACAGCTCTACATTTGATGACATGAGTAAACATATTTCAGACTTCAGGATATTGAAAAAGACTTTAATTTCCATGTAGGTTTAGTGTATGTTTTTTTTGCAAGTGTAAATTGAATTAAGTAAAATGCTTCCATTTTTATTTTTTTCTCAACCGATTAAACTTTAATGACAAGTAACTGATATATTTCTGACACTAATTTTGAGGTTGAAATATTTTTTTCAAAATCTAAGAGTGAAGTCCACATCTATTGAATGTCCGCATCTACTGAATTTTTTTGTTGGTCCCCTTAAAAACGATAGAGGTTTGACTGTATTTATGTAAATCTTGTAACTAATTAATAATTATTTACATTATGGCAATACATTTTTAAAACAAAACTACTTCACTAATTTAATTTATTTGTTCTAAATAGTTATATGTGGTTATTACAAAACAAATTGTAGAAGTGCATCACTTAAATGACTCTGTTTAGGTGAAATAAGTAGTAAAACCTCATCAATACGAATCTGCTTGGTATGAAATTCCTGATTACGTGAAGTACTTTCACAGTCCCAAAAAATGAAATATTATTTATCTTATTAAGTACTTTTAATATGAAATACACTACCGAATTGTAAAATAATCACACATTTTCATAACCATCAAATGTTTCTCCAAAGATACATGTATACTACAGCACATAATGGTTGAAAAACAAGATGAAAAGTTAAATAGGCTAGTAAAAATACCAATTTGTAAACTGAAACTAAAAGGAAGGTACTCTATGCCATATGTATTTATATTAGTCATTGGAAGTGCACCTATTAAGTTCAAGTATTTTCTTTTGTTTGCACATGTGCCATAACCTGAATCTTGAGTTGTATTGTAAAATGACTGCAAAATGTGAACTCATTTTGTTTCAAAAATTAATCATCTCAGTTAAAAGTTTTCTTCTTAGGAACTGCAGTTATTTCTACCATTTCTGCAGCTCTATATCAGTGCTACGCAACAGAAGCTTTTTCCATGTTAAATTATCAACTACACTTAACAGAGAACAAACTTTATTCATAATATAGCATTTTTGAATTTGCACACCGCTTGTTTTCAAGACTTAACTTAAGCACTCAAAGTAGTGTCTATGAAATTTTCTTACTGTTGCAAAATATTTCAGCAGACTTCAAATTAAAAAATGGTTTACACGCACCACTAAAATCTTGCTGTGCATTATTCTTTAAAGATATCAAATACGTAGTCCATTAGTCAATCCTCAGGGCTGGGTTTACCAACCTTATTTACACCCCTTGGTAAGAATAAACTTCCGATAAGTTAAACTCACATATTAATAAAAAAATAAGTGGTATTTAATTGTTTCTGAACATTAATATTTACACGATGAATAAATTTACCACAACAGCTATAACAGTCCACTAAAACACTAGAACTGACATACAGTTTTCACCGACTATGAACTACACCTGCAAAATTGAACTTTGTCAGCCAGTCATCAATATAAAATTAAGTTCAACACTATCATGTTTCCATCATTTTTATGAAGAAAAAAAACTATAATCTAAAAACCTAATTTGCTTACCATAGTTACTATTAATTTTAAAATACATCTAGTCTTAACATTTTATGTTTATCGCAATTAAATGGACGGCTGGTTTAATTCTTTCGACATCAAACTAACATCCACTAACTTTAAAAATTATCAACCTATATTTCCCTTTCCGTGCAGGTATGTTTAAGGTTTATCACACAACTCCAAAATAAATTAATATAAAAATGTTTTAATACAGAAATAAGTATATATGACATGACACAGCTTTACAACACTGGTTACACACCTACTTTCTTACATATTTACAGGAACAGGAGTGTATTAAAAGAGCAGGCTAGCAACAGGAAGGAACGGTACAATAAATGAGACCATAATTCTGATAAAAATCCACTTTTAACAACAAAATTGACAAACACATCCTACCTGAATACTGTTAAGTAACAAATTCCTCAACACACGAGTAATACAAGGTTGGCAGGTCCAAAATAAAATTACAAGAGATTATCATTTTCAATCTGCAACTGATTTGTCACACAAAATATTCAGACTATTTGTACTTGTCATCGTAATTACATAAATTTTGATGTCAGGAAACTGACCTACAAAACCTCAATCAGTTATGAGGAAATTATGCAAATTGATGGTCAAGAATTGAACCATTCTTTCACAGGTAGCAAAACAACAAAACCAACCCTTCCTGACCCAATAAGGCAATTTGAATATGCACTGGTAAAATGCATCATCGCCCACCTTTCACTGGCTTAATGCATAAACCAACAACAAACTCAACTCTTATAACGTAAACTACAGTTGATATAGTTTATCTTAAAAACAAATATTTGCTAATTTTACCTCTATGGCTGCTAGCTCAAAGGTGCTATAAAGTACATCAAATAATGCAATAGATTTAATATTTTACTTTCTGTACAAAAAAATCACTTCATATTTAATTTGCATAATAAGTAGCCGAGTCAAAAATATCAGCCACTAAAAATGTCCATTCGTAGTTCAGTTGGCATTCAGAACAGTCACCTCGACCAATGGTAAAACAGCACTCTCGATCGAGATTCCAGATGCCAACTGGGAAGTTCTAACCGACATTCCAATGAACAACAGACCCGCAAAGGTTGACGAACAACAAATAATAAGTGCACTCGGGGTAAGAGATGACACGACCTGTCATCGGACGATCTTGGCGGGAGGTATTCCATTGGAACATAGGCATTGGAATTGTCTTACAAATCCATTCCCTCATTGGTCAAATTTAGTTTGAGGGTGTTGAAAACTGGTACCACATTCACATGTTCACCATATTTAATTTCCATTTCCTTCAGGTTCTTCTAGTTTTCTTTTCTTTCCTCTTGGCGTGGAATCTACAAAAAAACCAAAATTGCCATACAAATAACTGTACCAAAATAAGTGAATAAATTAAGCCAAACAAACGATCTTTTAAATGACAAGGCATACAAACATCATTCAAAAAAATTGAACATGGACAAAATTTTTTTTTCTAATTTAAGCAAGTGGACCTCTATTTTATATTTACAAGACAGAAAGTGTAAATGAAGGCAAACCCAGAAAGCGACTTGTACAATGAGATAAATAAAATTGAAGCAAAAACTTTACAAGATAATCAAAATACACCTATCCCTAGGGCGCCCTGAAAGGGGTTAATAAAATTTTCAGATTTCGTCATTAAAAATTAGGCGTGTTACTGTAAATATATCTGAAATTATTTAAGTTAAATAATTTTACTTGAACCTACTCATTACAGAATATCCAAACAAATAGGTTAAATATATTTATATGACAAACTATTGATTTAGACATTGATTATTAGTTCGTTCCCATAAACTAATCTGGAAAACTATTAATCCCTTTTACAAATTCGGGGATGCACCACAATGCCGAAATGCCAAATTGACCACAACGCCGAAATACACTAACGCCAAAAAATGTCATTGCAGGACTGCCACAAAGGTTAGGTTATATTAGACTAGGTTAGGCTAGGATAGGCTAGATTAAGTTATATTATGCTAGGTTAGGTTAGGTTTGATTGTGGTATTTCGGCGTTAAGGTACATTTAATAAACACACACAAATTCATTCAGTTGTTATTTCGGCGTTGTGGTACACTGCAGTTTATTAGCTGTCGGCGTTGTGGTCAATTTTGACATTCGGCGTTATGGTATTTCAGCATTGTGGTAAATTTTGACATTTGGCGTTGTGGTAACGACCCAACAAGATCTATAAAACACTGTTGACCAACTAATCATCATCGTCACACATTCGAAAATGAATGTTTGTTTACATTTTCCGCTTTTTGGCGCGATTTAAAATGCTTGTGCTGCCCCGTACGGCTGGGTAACGAAGTAAAGATAGTTCCCAGGGCCTGGTTCGCCTGATAATCTGCTTGATACTACGACGCTGTTCCAACTATATGCCAGCCCCCCAGGCTGATGTGGTATGGCCACTAACGTAAGGCTGTTCCAAACACCGTTCACCCAATCATCTGCTTGCTTTTGTATTTATCCGGTGGCGCTGTTCCAAGCTGACGTCAGTGCCCCGAGCGGTGTGCGTAGGATTTAAAACTTCACCTGTTTGTGTTATCTATCCAAACATTATGCCGGAAAGGAAAATATACACCGTAGTTTTGCGTATTTTTACAGTATATTTTTGGGTTTAACATTATAACGTGAGCGTGTGTAAGCTTTTGTTTGCTTTAGTGCATTTATGACTAAATTACAGTGGCGGCCATGTTGCGGTGGTTGTTTACCAGTAATGAGACAAGTCTTTAACCCAGTGTTAAAATTTCGCGTAAAAACACTACGATTTCGCATTTTAATAGTAAATTTCGCGTAAAAACTGTATTTTACGGTTATTTCGCGTTTATCGTCGTTTAATTGTGATCGCGAAAAGAACAGGCACCTACCTATCCCTCACTTAACACGTCTTCCGATTGAACGGATTTATTTAGCGCAATGTGAATTTTACTGCCCCAGTCTTGAATAGTACGTCTGTATTTTTCAGTTGAGTCGCACATGACGCCACGAAGTCTGTTTCAACATCTGTAAACAGATGTACAGTTAGCCATATAAGGGGGAAAGAGATGTGCGCGCAGGTCTGTCTACGCTATCGGCTGTTGTACAAACATCAGCTATGGCAAGTTATTGTGGCTATAGAGTGTAAATAACAAAATGTTTTTACGTCCGTGTGTATGCCGCCATGCCGTACGGTTGTTGCCTGGCCACAAACCGGGCTGTGAACTCAGTCTAGCCAGTGGCAGGGAATTCACTCAAACAAAAGCAACGTCTGCCCATTCAGCTGCCGGTAACTGCACATGCTTGATTACTCATAATGCACTGTGTTCAAGTATTTGAGACAAAACTAGAAGTATTACGGCGTGCAGATTGTCAGGAAGGCCACGCTTATGTTGGTCGCACTTTAGTTTTAAGGAAGTCAACTCTTTTTAAGAAAGTCAATCGTATGAAATAAGGACTCTTACCAAAAGTTTATATAAGTCCGATGCTGTTGGATGTACTAGCGGGAATATATTTGACATTAGATTGCAGGTATAGAAATTAACAGATGATTCACGTGGAAAAAGTTGTTAAATGAATGTTGCAATGAAAAAAATAATCATTGGCCTGACAGGATTGGTGTGACCAGGTGGTGATACGCAAATAAGCACTTTAATTTTTGAAAAATTAAAATGTAACTATCCGGACAGTAATATCAGTTTCACTGTCAGTAAAGGATGGTTTAGAAAAGTACGCAACATGAGTTTAAGGTCAAGCCCGGGCGGGCAAGTCAGCCAGCCGACTGACGATAAAGGACATAACCACGTATCTCCCATTACGCGGTGTCGTATTTGTCATACAAAGTGTGATGGGAGGCATATAAAATAAATAATGTGACATTTATAGTTAAAAGTTATTCAACACATTTATATTATGTGAAGTATATTTTCCTACACAATTTTGGAACACATTAAATAAATTAGAATGCTATTTATGGAAACTAATGCTTCAGAATATGAGATTTCGAATGAGCATTTTAGGAACGAATTAAGTCATGAGGAATAGGTGTACTATACTTTGTCTCTAGTCACGACTGAGCCTGCCTAAAAGACCTTTAATTTATAGCAGTACCAACATGATACATATTTTTTAAATTCAGTATCTTTGAAAACCAAATTATATTTTGAGAACAGCAGTATTAGATTCTATGCTTATATTTAGCTCTATGCCACTGTGTTTCATTACAAAATAAAATTATCAGTGTTATTTCTAAATTCCTGATCCTGTCTCGCCTCATAACTGTCAACATACTAAACATAAGCTTTATACATAATGCTCTTAACTTCCAGCACCTCTCTTTTATCTAGTCCAAATGTCTGCTCTGTGAATATGGGCATATAGTAGTACAGGACTTGAAATAGATACAGTAAAACCTTTTTGTTGCGACCCCATTTATTGTGACCACCTCTCTATTACAAACCGATTTCGAGGAACCGTGAAAAAATTGCCGAAAATCCGAAGAAAATCGGACAGAAAATAAGTTTCTTGTGGTGAGTAGCGTGTTACTGCGTTTCTCTTGCAGAGTGCTTCCTGTCGACTGCTGTCAGCGCTTAACAACCCCCATTCCAAGTCCCTTTGCCGGCAGGGTGCAGATAAAGGTTTTTGTGGCCACGTGTTTACGTTTAGCTTTTTGCGAGTGTCTAGTGTGGTACGCAGTTAAGGCAAAGCTACCTGTTGTATTCATCTTGATTTTGATTACTATCGGTTGACAATACACAGCGACCGACTGGATGCACGCCCGCCTGGACTTGTTTTAACTGCCGCAGCGATGTTTATTTTGACAGCTCAAGCAATTATCTTTTCCCATGGGTTGATAGAAAAAGGTCGCTACACCCAGCATAAAAAAAAGGCTACGCCACTTATTCCCCGCGCAGGAAACACACTGGCTGCCGTCTGTCTACCCCGCATTTATCTTTCTTCTAACATTCCACATCTCGCCTCTCGCGCGAGCAATAACTAGGGCCACGATTATATGGTGAATCGCGAAATTTTCCGCGAATTTATATGGAAAATGCGAACAAAGCCATTTTTAAGAAAAACCGCTAAATAACACTGAAATTACACAATACAAGTCTCTTATATTTTAATGTGAAAAGCTTGATAGTCAAGACTTGCCCGGGTCCTGGTTGATAAGCTGGAAAAATTTCCTGCCTTGCATTTCTACATGCTTCCTCTAATCAGCTTTAGGGCGCCGTCTGGTCAGTGTGTGTGTTAGTGAAGCGGGATGATAAGAGCGACGCTCAATGGTAGTTCTAGCACGGTAAAACCTCTAAGTGCAAGGCTCTGAACTGGCGCGCAGTCATCTCGTTCCCGTCAGATAACTGTGAAATTTGAGCGGTGACCGTAACATTATATGGCGGAAAAATAAAGATAAAGGTGTAATGCATTTCCTTATGATACTTTCAAGAAATTTGTAACGGGTTTTTTACACCTAAAACTTCGAAAACATGCCTTTTAGCCATTTTATCTCAATAGAACCAGTTGGGCATTAACAAATTCTTAAATGCTTTTCGTAAACAGACTCCAGTCTGATATCTAGTGTAGTTTGGAAATCTCGTAGGTTTTTCGTGGCTGTGCGCGGCACACAACTATAGTTTCCATGCGTCACGCGCCGAGAATGTTGTCCGGCAGGAAGGGCAAGTATAGTTCATTTGCGGCAAAAATGAATACTTTTACGGCCCTGCTAAATTTTTCCATTAAATAAATTTTGAAGTTTCAGTGATTTTCCAGCAGAAATAATGTTGTTTCAAATTGTATCAAAACAATTAACTGTAAATGGCTGTCGCTGGGGCCCTTAAAATTTTTTTCAATTTACCAGAAATGGACTATACAAACCTTGCTTTCGTTGCACGCAGTTTGGAGTAGGGGAGGAAGGATGTTGACAGTTTCACATGCCAAAGGACATAGAGGGAGGAGGGGGAGAGAGACGATGGTTTGTATGCCTGGGAGGGATGAACCTTCAAGTCTGGTCAAGGGAAGGAGAGGTAAGCCGTATGACGTCATGCACCCGCCGCCTGTGCTGCCACAAGCCTGTATAGACAATATTCCCGCGCTCCCACTTACGTTGCAAAAGCTACTGCTGCCGTATTTTTAAAGAAAATGTCCCATTATTTTTTTGTTATTCTTACATGAACATTATTGGAAGTATTAAAGCAGACACAAAAATATGCTGTGTGTTAAAATTAACAGATTTTAATGATCTTTCATTTTGTTTTTTTTTTAAATTTTCCTTCTTCTGATTTTCACATTTTGAACAAAATGTCCAATTTTTTGATGGTTCCCGAGAATGTATTCGTAAAATCACTGCTTCGTAACATCGGGGTTCTAGTGTATTTAACTACGGCAAGCAAAAAACGTACATGTAAACTAACCAGTAAAAATAAACTGTCTATTGACATATTTTCTTTAGAGGTGGCCAGTACAGTAGGGCGACGGACTTGTCATGAAGGTTGAAGTGGGTTTAAAGCAAAGCCGTCTAGCATTGTGAGTGACAGCATCCTGCCATTGTAGATGGAGGCATTTTACGTTGCTTTCCCAGCCACAGACTGGAAGCAGCTGCTGATAGTTCTCATAAATAAATTCTTAATGCTACATTGATTATTTAAGGGCTATCCCTGTAAATTTTCTTTCGTAAATCGCAAATACAAACACCTACAGCTGTAACAATAAAAAACCCCACATTACCTTCCTCCCCTTCTTCACCCTCCGCCTCATCCTCTTCATCAACTAGATCATCCTCCTCCTCATATTCTACACCTTCGTAATCCTCTCCCTCACTTTCCTCCTGTAAAAAAATTACAAAATTTTTATAATAAGAACATACAACATTAACTACAATTAGAAGCAAAGTTTAGTGTCACTTTTAAAATATTGTAGTTAAAAAACTGACACTGCCATATTTGATAGTTTGAAAATACTGTAAACATTTGAAACAAAAAAGTTAGATAAGTTTTTATTAAAACAATGTATATATATATATATATATATATATATATATATATATATATATATATATATATATGTGTGTGTGTGTGTGTATAAATAAATAAAATGCACATACACAATATATGTACACATATAATCCTATATAAAGTTAAAATTTCATCTTTGACATAGGAAAGGTCAAACATTTAGAATTCAACCCTCAAAAAGCTAACTTGGAACACCTCTAAAAATCACTTAAATTATCTTTGAATGTACTTTGTTCAAGATTATCATGTAAACACATCCTACAACAGCTAAAAAGTACAGTTTTATTGAGTCACAAATTTGTAGAAAAGTACTATAAAAACTAATGAATAAGAACTTATGTTTTGATGATAGCTGGCAATAAATAACTGTGCCATATTTGATGTATATCATCACTTCAGAACCAACACCACCTAAGTGACTTTTTTTAAAAATTAACTTTTTGTTTCCCCTTGGAAACAAGAATTTAGCATCTTCTCATGAAATGAATTTGCCGAAAATCCAACTGATTGCACTGCTATGGTCTTTTTTTCTAACACCGGCTATCATTCAGTTCCAGCACGGTTAATAAATTTAATAAGCTCTCCTGAAAAATTTGCTTCTTTTGCCACATAGGCGGTGTTATTTCTTAAATGACGGTATGTAAAAATTATCACATAAGAAGCTTAGGTTACAAATTAAAAAAAAAAAAAAATAATCAGAGCTCCTCATACCAAGCACAACCACTAATAGGATTGCACTTTTAATATTTTCTAGAACTCTCACAATTAAGTTATTAACAGCTTAAGATTACCCTCTTTCATCGCATAATCGTCGCACCTATATTTTAGACTGTCAAAATTGGGATAAAAAAAACTTCACGCGTAAACATCGCATGTTGGTTTTGGTCCCGCTATTAGATGACAAGCACTTTGTGTAGGTATCTTTTCCGTATAAAACAATGTATTTTAAAGTAGAAATCTAATATTTATCCGGACATTACCACTTACTAATTTAATTAACGGAAATACGAAGTTGCCCGACGTGTAAATATTCTTTTAGAGACGTTTTTAAACGTTATTACCTTTATTTTTTCGTTTGCATCATTGTGATGTACAATTTACAATAATGTAGAAAGCGCTAGTTGGTATCGTTCGTGTTTGGTTATGTTGCTTCCCGTATAGAGCACGCACACGTAGTCGAATATTGATATCTTGCCGATTCCTGCAACACGCGCTCTCTGTCAACGGCCGAGTTAACTACTTTTGATGGTCCGAATTCTTTTGTGGCAAGTGTGTACTACGACATGTTAGTTTATGTCACAGATTCAAGTGGCTTGCGTTCACTTCAGAGTATTGGTTTTTCTATTTAAAGTTGAAGAAATGTTTTTGTTGCACGACTTATTAATTAAAATGGTTTGGCGTGCTCCTTTAAACTTCACTTTTTAAATAAATGTACTTTCCATGAATGGGTAGAGACATGCAGTTTTGGGGTTTATTTTATAGCAAAATTCGTTGTTATTTACCCTTAAAAGTGGTGTTATCATACATCAAAAGCGGTGTTATTTTTTAAATAGTTTTAGCACTATAAATTAAAAAAATTAAGCTAAGCATACCTTGAAATTTTGGACACATTCTTGCATTGTACAGTTGCACTAGCAGCAGTAATTTACAATCGAATTTACACATCACTTTTTACATACAGTAATTGAAAATATTTTAGTACCTAAACCAGCAAGAATAAATATGAAGTCTCTAAAATAGTGACATAAACACATGGAACAAAATCCTCAAACTTTAGCTCTCGAAAGCAAAAGTAGCCATGATACACAAATTAGCCTCACTTAAATTTGTCCTGCGGTCTGTTAAGACTGTGTTATATGAGGACAAAAATCGTTCACAGTCAACGTTTGCAGAAGGCATCCAGATGGCTTCAAGGCAGCTGGAAGCAAACAATGGCTGTGACAGCTTTACTACATTCAATGACTTCACTACGTCCACTGAATTGTCTGTTTCCATTTGTTTTGTAACAATGTCCTGAAGCTGACCAAAACCAGCTGTTAATTCTTCAGTGCTTATGGAGTAGAGACTATGGACAGTTTTCAGTTTCTGCACCATTTCTGGGTTTAATTTAGCAAGCAACAAACTTTCCTGACTAAAAATTTGAATTGCTTCAAATCTCTTTCTACTTGGGTCAGTTGTCATGAGAGAGTTCAGTTTGGAAAGGGCTTGTGTTGCTGTTCTTGTGATGGACACTTTAGCTTCAGCAGCTTTAGCGGGGGGCATGTTAGACAAAGCTCTACTGGTTGCCTCAAAATAAATGCCACGAGTGATGTTTTCAAATTTTTTTTTTATACCTTGCAAGTCCCCATATAGTGAATGGGCAGTTGGATACAAAGAACCTTCAAGTTTCTGTATTAGCTCTACAAGGCTCTTGGCATGCTCTTTCACAAAGACAGCTTGACAAAGAATGAGAGAAATGTCATTTTCTGTGAGTGAACACAGAAACTCAACCCCTGAATTTTGTGTTGCCTTTAGTTCATCTGTTTTGCAGAAATCAACAATGTCATGTATGTAGTCTGCTACATAAAAAACGCTGTTGAACCAGGAATTCCATCTAGTAACAACAGGAAGTGGGAACAATGGACGTTTCTCTCCATGCTTTTCTTCAAGAAAGCTAGCATACAGGTGCCTTCTTTTCCTGGTGTTGTTGAACACATTTTTTATTTTGCTCATAGCATTGTTCAACTCAGGCAACTCTTTCACCCAGACATTGCCAACTAGATTTAACTTATGTGCCCAGCACTGGACATGCGTTAACTGGTCTCCAAGGATTACTTCGAGAGTACTAACAGCCTTGGTCATATAACGAGCAGCATCGGTTACTACTGAGAGCACATCACCATACTGTACATTGTACATTTTGAGTGAATCTAAAATTGCCCTCACACAGTTTGTGGCATTAGCAGCTTCAAGAAAGTGAACTCCTGCAACAAATATTTCTGGTTTATCCTGTTGAAGATTCAGAATTCTAAATAAAACAACAAATACACACCTACCCATTTTATCTGTTGTTTCGTCGCACAGTATGTCAATTTTTTTGTCCTTTAATGCAGTTTTGGCATCTTCAATTCTGCATTTGGCTATGTCCCCTACATATTTCTCACGGACTGTTCTCGCAAGTGGCATGTCTCCAGCACCTTCGATGTATTTGTTCAGCCATGCCCTGATATTAGGATCATCAAGCTTTTCAAGGGGTATATTTGCCTTTATAAAGGTCTCTGCTGTTTCCTTTATAAATTCCAACTTTTTGTCTTTTTGGACATTATTTTTTGCTGTCTGAAACGCTGAAGATATTGACGACTGGCGTTCAGACGCACTAGATGAGCCTTGCAATGAAGAGAGACGCTTCTTGTGTTTTTCACTGCCTACATGTTTTTCACATGAGTCTTTCCTATCCCAAGAGACGGTGACATTACAGTGACGACAAAAAAGTGTGGTTGAATCACTAGCATAAAGTCCGTGTTGAGAAAATTCAGAGGCTCGCTGTTTTGCAGTTACCGGCACTTTAGGCATTTTAATAGGCCTAATGTTTTAGCCGACCTTTAAATTGTACACCTTTAATTTATTTCACAGACGTTGAAAACTATCTGTAACAAAATTCGACCCGTTAAACTTTAACTTGCGCACAACAGAATGTTACGAATCGTCACCGTGTTTGCATTTTAAATTTGGTATTTGGTTAATAAAAATGGACGCAATGGACAAACAACGCTAAAGACTATATAAGAGAACAACGCTTCGAGAAACAACCTGCTGTAAACACCGTGATAATCGACTGTCCAGGCGAGCCGAATATCAAAATACAGCAAAACCCCTTATTTGCACTTTTCATGGGGACAAAGTAAAAAAGTGTAAAAAGCGGGAAAGTGTAAATAAAGGGAAAAGTAAGAAATACGTTAAAGTTAATTAAAATACAGTCGCATCCTGCCGCGTTCAGAACGGGCTACATTACACAGTAAAAATAAATAAAAAAGGGGCGCAAATTGATGAAAATTTACCGTCAATTGCGCGCCTTGCGCGGAGAAAGGTCATTGTACTCGATCATCTGTTGTTACAGTGCGGCCCAGTGCGGCGTCTGTTCTCTGAGCTGCGCATGCGCAGTATAACTCATTCAATGCTCCGCCCAGACTCGTGACCTTCCATCAGCAGCCAGCCAATAGAAGCGAGCCTAGCGGAAAAAAATATAAGCTCCACCTCCCGTGTACCAGTTTTGTCCAGTTCTAATACCAGTTTATTGGTATACGCACCCGCTTACTCGCTGCCGTGACATGTTCAAGTTTACGTTCATCTTGATGTCTTCATACCAATAATTAATAATTTACGATCCCCACAAATAAATGGTTAGTTTAAAAAATATGCGTCAACAGTATAATACTTCCGAAATTATATAATACGTATAAAACAGTTACCAAGATTCCACTCATTTTATCTTGTGAAGTTCATGTCTCGTACCAGTATTTCGGCTAAGTTGTGACATAAATACAGTATCAGCACTTACAATGTTACGATCAGCCACGTAATATTTCCGACATTTCCGTTACGTTTCTATATTCGTGAGTTTACGTTTTTCCCTAGTACATTTTAGATTGTCTCCTGCTGTAATTACTCGGACTTTTACACGCCTAGGCTTAAATTGTTACATGTTTAGAAATAAAAGCAACTTTTCATGTTATAAAATACACTGTGTGGGTAGTTATCTTTGGTTTTTTGTTGTTTCACGTTTGTTACTGTATTTACAAATTGAATTGCCGTGTTCGAATGAGGAAAATGTTCTGACTGTTCGCCGAAAATTCAAGGATTTCGCGTTATTATCCAAAATGTGAGAAATTCGCGTTATTCTTAAAAATGTACTCAAATTCGCGTAAAAATTCGTTTTATCGCAATCGCGAAATATGCATGTCTCTATGAATGGGTTTTGTTTTCATAAATAAATTTATATAACAAATTATTTTTATCGCATAATTGTTGCACCCCTACTATTCAAACTTGATTTTAGTCAAATGTGCGACGATTATGCGAGAAAACATGAACATGGTAATTTTTTTATATGTTGTCAAAATCGACTGAAAATTTGCAACAGTTAAACTTGTCTCCATTATCACATACAAGCCTACATACAATACCCAAAACAGAAAATTTAATCTTTTGGTTCCTTAAAACATTAATTAAAAAATTCCAAAAAAAAAAAATTCCCATCTTGAGAAATAAAAATTCTTTAATGCTGATATACATACTGGTGTCAGAAAGTTGTCCTCTGCAGTGAGATGGCCTCGTTAACGGTTAGATACAGAACGTGTTAGGTATATAAATTTATTTACCAAAGCCCTGCTATTTTTCTGAAGATTTTTACCCAAGCTTACTTTTTTTTTAAACAAGCATTTGTGTTAGCCAACTAGAAAAATTAACTATGTTGTTGGTAAAACTATGTAAAAAGAAACTTTTAAGCTAATTTCTCACTACCCACACAGAAATCCTGCAATAGAATGACTAACATATAGAGACATGCACTTGTTTTTATTTTATGCCACAAAGTGGTGGTTTTTTTTTTTTTTAGCTGAAAGTGGTATTATTTCTCAGATATTTTGCATACTTACAGAAATTTTTAACAAAAATTTTACTTTTCTGTTATAAAAATGCCAGTACATACAGATAATTTGCATAGCACTACTACTTATTGCTAGTACCGGCAGTACAATGTATTACACTGGTGAGAAAAATAATATTTACACAAACCATAATTCAATAAAAATGTCACAAACTATACATTATGCTCAATAATGCCAAAGTTGATAAGTATATCTTTAGATATTTTATTTGGCAGAAGGTGAACATAACTGTGAGAAGTAACCAAATACTGAACCTTGTACGGTGTTTGTAAATTAAAAATTATTTATCTTGTAAGTGGAGGCTTTATGTACAAGTATAACCATCAGCCATAGTTATTTCAGAGAACCATCAGAAACTTGACATGCATGTGGGCAAACATGTGCTGTCAATGCTTTATGGTCCACTTAACCTTACAAAGGTTTATAAATAAAAAAAATGAACCTCTAAAGCTGAAAGGATCATAAATGCCTGGTTAAATTATTATTATTAAAAAAAAGCACTGCTTAATGAAACTATCATTGTTCCTCATGATTCTTTGAATGTATTCACTGATCCTTCACCTTTCATTCAAGTTCTCAATTATTATAAGGGCGAAAATACAATACCTATGTACTTTAAAACCAATTATTTATAAACATAACTCAAATCTGAAGAGAGAAAAAAGTTAACAAAAACTATAACTAAAATTCCATAGAATCATAGGTACAGAAGAAGTACTTTTCACTCAAACTGTTGCTTATTGTAAGCAAAATTTCATATAAAGAACTCAATATATTTACCAAAATATTGATTGCGTAACCTGGAGTCTGGGTGCTGGAATTCACGCATGGAAGCACACAATCTTTGGTAACCGGGCTATTAGTTTAATACCATTATCCTGATCCATGGCTTTCCATTCTGACGGCTGAACAACCTCAACCATGAAGATATAGTGTAATAAGTTGACAACTCTTGATATCATCTTGTTGCCCCTACCCTTTAATTTCAGCGTATTCTGCCTCACACTGCCTGTATACCATGATTCGGATGATAATTCTGGCTGAGTTATAAAAAAACAATGTAAAATATAATATAAGACTGCATTACATTTGGGCTGTAAATGCAAGCCACTGGCCACAAAAAAACTTCAGTAACAGTGCAGTGTTTTTCAATAGATGATGTGGATGGACTGAACCTAAACAATAGTTAATTTTTGAATAGCGTTAATAATTTTGACCCTCACAATATCATTTGTTACAATTTTATGTTCATGAGTTGGATTTTTAAGATAATTATAGCATCATTTAACATCTGTTTTTATTTGTTTGAGTTATTCACAAACAAAGGCACCCAGGTATGCTTGAAGGTGTGAAGGCATCTATAAAACTGCAGAAATAGGAGTTGTTTTTAACATTAGACACATTTTCCCTTGTCATCAACAACAGTTCTGATTAAGAGTATTTTGTTAACTACACATAGTGACAGATGTTTTGTTACAAAATGGACATTTATGAATTCTCTTACTAATTTACAGTTTGTTTTCACATGTCTCTCCGTTTTGTACCCCAGCTAAAGAAACTATCCAAGAATTTAAATTGAATTTGTTAATTCTGTGCCAGCAACATAATCTCCACTAGTTTGTACGTAAATTAATGGACTTCCTAAAAGTCTAAGCAAACTTTTTTAAACTTTATACTTTATAAGCAGTGTAGGCATGCAGCTTTAATTTACAAATTTCCTTTAGTTCCTCTTCAGTTTTCCGCTTTGGGAATGAATAAAAAACATTATCTGATTACTTAATTCTGTGAGCAGTACTGTAACCAACTACATAGCAATTTGCACTACCTTTTCGCTTTTTATAAGTATCCACATTGCTAATCATTTTGACAACCCCCTGAATGTGGTGATGTGCAGTGTTTCAATCCTCACAGTCCAGCAGTTAGTTACCACGTTTGCCACCATAGTAGTGCGCATGGTGCCTAGCCCAAAATTTTCTTGAGCCAAAATTCTCTATCCCCCCAGCTCTAATAAATATGTTCAATGTTTACCTGTTTATAACTAAAAATGATACTAGGGGTAATGGCAGTAAAGGTAAATATAACCCACAACAAAAATTGATTTAAATCAGCCATTAGTACCTTCATGCATGTGCATCAATGTCACTGCCGTGTTAATAACAAAGACAGAACAGAGATGTAGATCACTTTCTCATAGTTCTCAAGCTAACAACTTCCACTTAACAGCCACCAGCAGTGAATAAGTTCATACTATCCAAAAGAATAATCACTGATAGGTGATAGCTAACAGTCTAAGACTTAATTTTATAATGCTGCCCTCTAAACAGTTTTAGGTAACTAACCAACATAAAATAACTCCAGGTTATTTTCTTGTTTCCATGTACTCTAGCTTAAGTTGCCACAAACATAGTCGATAATAAAAAAGTAGAGTACACATCCAACTCACATCTAAGTGTTCCTTATATACAGTTTCCAGACCGATATCTTCTTCATCCAAGTCTTCATCATCGTCGTCATCTTCTTCCTCCAGTCCTCCTTCGTCATCATCATCTACACAGAATGTAAACAAATAAATATATAATAGTCAATCTAACACCCTCCTCCCCAAATTTAGTTGAAACCTGACGATAAGGCTAACTACATTGCAGAATTCAAGTAAAATAAACACAGAACGAGATCTTTACCATCTAAAATGGAACCCCACATAAGCAGCATAATGGACATCTTTAATTACTTAACACAAGAAAGTTGAAATTTTTTTAAGTGATTAGGTACTGTGCATGGGGTACGAAACTTGAGGGGTAACTATGATGACAAGGTAAGTAGAAGGGATGTGAGAGGGGTGTTGGACAGTCACCTTTGTTAACTACCCCATCTCTCGAAGTAACGCCCTAATCCATTCCAGGAAAACAATGCTGAAATGCTGATCAGAACAGCAATGACTGAATAAGTTTTTTTTCGAAAGTGTATGTTAATAAAAGAGATATGCATGTAACATTGTTAACAAACAAATTCACGTGTCCTCTGATGCAATACACTTATAATACGAAACTGAAGACACAAAATTTCAACATAGAATTCTTTAAAATAATGCTGACCGTGATAAATATATGCAAATTGTGTTCAAACTAATTTTCTGAGCGAGAATCGCACAGTTTCTGCACCAGAAGCTAGAATTCGCTGCCGGAGCAGCTACGCCACTATCGAATCATTCAATTTACAGAGTGAAATTTTGGAACTCTATAATGAAATGGAAGAGAAGGGAGAAGAAAGAAAGAAAAAAATCCACCTGGCTTTAGACCTGATATTTTACAAGGAATTTTATTAAAATACTGCCCATCTTGTTAAAACCCACTAAAAAGTTAGTTAATACTACAACGTTTGATGACTGTTCACAGTGGCTGTTACACATTTCCATTCCTTGACTTCCACTGCATCCACGAAATTACTCCCACCAAATGCTGCATACAGAAAGCTAAGATGTTACACATTAAAATTCATTTTCCAATCATGTAAGTGTGCTTGCTGACTACCATTTTAATCAACAACTACTTCTGTTAGAACCAAATTACACTATTTGTAAATCTCTAAATACATTTAAATAAATGTTTAAAAAACATTTGAAGATTTAACAACCGAAACTTCAATTACAGTGTAAATAAATACAAAAATGGCAGTCTACATAACACTGCTAGGGCACAACATTCATAAGCAGGTGCTAAGAACATTTCTCAGTTACAAAATGGTAGTGTTATTAATTTACAAAATATGACAAGATTTAAAATAGCAAAACTTTACATTTTCTAATATTATTAAGATTATTTAATCTGTTAATGTAATTCCTGACCGTGTCTGGCATGATTTGCCACCAGTGCAACTTTGTAGGCCTGAGCTTACTAGCCCTGAAAGCTTCTGGCTTTTAGCACCAGATCTGTTGCTGACATGTGGGATGGTATAATATAAACATCGGCTTAACACTCGGGCATCAAGAGATATCTCTGCCTTATATTAATCACTATATTGAATGGGCTTAAGTAAATATGCAATGAAGGAAGAAGAAAATACAGTTTGTTGATTTTTCACAATAATTTGTTGTATTGTATTTAAGCTTCACAAGTACTGTTGCTATTGCGCACGTATGGAAGTAAAAATTGAGTTAATGAACAAAATCACTAAAATCAAATCTACGACTGCACTACTTCAAATGTCATACTTTACTGGCGTTGGTACTCCAAAACAGAGCAAATCAAACAGCGTTACTTCGAGGGCAGGTGTACATGCATTTGAAATGCAACATACTTGTTTAAAGAAAGGAATGCAGTCAGCAATGTGATATCAATATTCAATCAGAATGAAGGATGCAAAATTCATTTAGTGAAACTAGTCGTGTTATAAAACAGTGGATAAAAAATAGTTTGGTGGCCATCAAAACATGTTTTGTTAAAATACATCTTGCTACCAACTATTTTCAGTTGAAATCAAAATTTTGCTGTCAGTGATAAGCCACAGCAATGACACAAACATTATTTTGTTGTCACTACAAAATATTTAATGGCAGGTACACAACTTTCTTTTTGGTTCAGAAATGACAGCAAAACTACAGGAAATGGAACAAAAGATTAATACTAAAAGAACTTAAAGGATTTTTACAGAAAATCCTGGTTGAAGGTTTCTTTAGGTACTTAGATATTTAGATTTAATAATGTAAATTTTATTAAAAAGTTAAAATTGATTGTATTTATTGGTTTAGTGCTAATTTTTTGAAACTTAATATGGAATAAATAAGTGGGTTGTACTGTATTTAACAACACTTTATTATTCAATATTGTTTAAAGCTGCTGTGTGGTGGTTATTATTATTAATATAGTGTTGCTTTCAGACACACATGTCCATATTCCCATTTACACACACAAATTCACACATACATAAACATGTAAAGTATACTCCAAATACTATACTAGTATCTCTAAATCAACCAACCCAATCCTAGAGTAACAAGTTAATACACACATTAAATAATTTTAAAATTAGATGGGGTTACAAACCACTTAATAGTTAATAACCTAAAATAAGTTTCAGGATTTATACTATGTTAAATACACTACATGTGGTTTATACTTCTCATTGCTGTTTGATAGGTAAATCAATGCATGCTTGAATCTCTTTGGGGGTAAATTTGTGTTTATAGTGTACCTCATTAGGTAACCCAAAGTTACTTTAGGAAAAGATGATGAATATCAAAAAATATATACAACTTATTCCTTGGAACAATTTGCAATACAGTGGAATTTAGACATTTGTACATGAAAATCTGCGACTTGACCAATGAAAATGTTAACATTCTACAAGTAACAAAGTGAATAATAGTTTAGCTTTCAATCTCAATTTCACAAATTTTTTATACACACACAAAACAAGTTTATGTACACACTATTCTCTGTAGTTCTGATGCTTAGAATCATAATATTAAAAAATCGGAATTTTTCATTGGGTAGACACAGCCATGCTGTCACAAAAATTTGCCGTTCAGGAATTGTGGGGCATAAGCAGGGAATTCCATAACAAGCTATTTTTCTTAAGAAACGTATCAATAAATGCAAGCCTGAGAAGTTACAGGAGTGAATAGAATGGCGCAAATTTGAATTTCACATGCATAAGGATACTATATTGGTTAAGAGAGTGTGCGAGTGCAGTGATATTCAAACGCTCCAGGAGCAGCAGGCAATGAGGCCAGGTGCAGACATCTCGAATTAATCAAATTCACTAGCAACCAGCAGCTTGGTGTACCATGGCTGGTTGACTATGGTACATTTATACATTTGGCTATGTGCAATTAACAGAGGGTTTGACTGTTAGTGAGTACAGGACTGCGATTACGTATTTAACAAACAGCAATAGCACGTGGCTAATATAGTAAAACCCTGTTAAGAAGTCTCAAGTACAAGGCAGGGAAGTTAATATCCTATAAAATAAAATCAAGCAATCCATGCGAGCATAAAAACTAAAAGCAACAAACCTTCACTATCATTTCCATTCACTTCGTCATCTTCAGCTTCACTGTCCTCTGCTTCCTTGTCTTCCATGTCAAAACTACAAAGATGAAAAATACCCACAAACATGTTTGCAAAAACATTTTACGCAAGCAACATACCTACTTGTAAGTCTGTCATTATTCTCAAAATTTAGACAATTCAGTAAAACACAATGCACAATACTATTATCTTTCCATCAGAGCTGTTCTGTCAATGAAATCACATTCCATACATCTGTAATCATTTTTGAAAGTGTAGATGTAATGAGATCAAATGGTTTTCACTATACAGTGAAACCCCGTATTTACGTTAACGGTATTTACGTTTTCCCGTTATTTACCTCCTTTGTTTTTGGCCCAATTTATTTTCCATAAGGCGGTATATGTCGTTTTCACGCTTGTTACGTCGGAAAAGTTGCTTCATTCCCGTTATTAACGTCTCGTTCAGTGTTTACAAACACCGAAACATGGCCGCCATAGAAGAAAGATACATCAAAAGCTGCGTATGTGAATGCGTTCGCGTCGTGAACAGTGCAAGTAACCTTGCACTATTCACAGTACTTATATTTCCACAGCTTTCCGCTACGAGCGCTGGTAGTATCATTGGCTTTAGCGGTAAATGTATTGGACACATCTTTAACTCTTTGTCGTTATTAATATCTGTGAGAAAATGGAGAAAGTGAAACAACGAAAAACTATTACCGTTGCCGATAAAATTAAAATAATTGCCAAATTCGACGAATATGTTGGATCACGTGTGGACCTTGCGAAAGAACTTTCAATCCCTGTGAGTACTCTTAACACCATCATCAAAAGCCGAGAAACCATCACTGCAAATGCCGCGCAATGTGGGCCAAGTGCTAAAAAACGTAAATATGTGAAGGACTCGAAATTCAAACAGCTGGAAGATATTCTTCTTGAGTGGTTTTCTGGTGCACGTGCCGCAAATTTACCAATAAATGGTACAATACTGAGAGAAAAAGCACGTGTTATTGCCTCTAGGCTGGGAATTCAAGATTTCTCAGCTTCCAATGGATGGATTGATCGGTTTAAGCAGAGTCACAATATTGTTTACAAGGTGGTTTGTGGCGAAAGCAAAAGTGTGGATGAGGAGACTGTGGAACATTGGAAGGAAAAGCTACAGGAAAAAATTGCTGGGTTCGACCCGAAAAATGTTTTCAATGCCGACGAAACAGGGTTGTTTTTCAATGTTCTACCAGACAAAACCTTTAGTTTTAAAGGGGAAACGTGTCACGGAGGTAAGCTCAGCAAGCAACGGATTACTGTGTTATTGCTTACCAATGCAGATGGAAGTGAAAAATTCCCCCTTTATGTCATTGGCAAAGTGAGGAAACCTCGATGTTTTAAAAACATCAAGTCACTCCCAACAAAGTACGAAGCAAACACCAAAGCCTGGATGACCAATGCTTTGTTTCAGAGCCAATTGCATGCATTTGATTCAAAAGTGGCTTTGCAAAATAGGAAAGTTCTTCTTTTCATAGATCAGTGCTCTGCTCACAAAGCAACCATCCAGCTTCGTAACACTGATATTGTCTTCTTCCCAGCAAACTGCACGAGTGAGCTACAGCCCCTTGACTTGGGTATCATTCAGGCATTCAAGTTTTTGTACCGCAGATACCTAGTTTCAAGGGCAGTAACAATGCTTGATGTTGGAAAAGACCCTTCTTTGATGAAGATAAATCTGCTGACTGCATTTCATTTTAGTGCAAGAGCCTGGAAAGAAGTGTAAACATCAACAAATCAAAACTGCTTTGCAAAAGCTGGATTTGTGTTCCCAGTAAAGCCTTACACTCTCAGTGAAGAAGATTACAGTGACATTGAAGATGTTGAAGGACATGAGAGGGTGTTGCAGGAGAAAATATTTCAAGATTACGTGGATGTGGACAGTCAGGTGATCACTTCGGAAGTGCAATGTATAGAAGATATTGTAGAAAGCCATGTCAGTACTTCTCAACAGGATACTGATGAAGATGATGATGATGAAGAAGTGACAACACCCACGAGTAAAGATGCTCTTGCTGCTCTTCAAACTCTGCGAGACTACATTGGAGTATCTGCTGGTGAAAACTGTGATGGTGTTTTTGATAATTTTTATACTTTAGAGAAGCAGATCATGTGCATGAACACTCAAAGATGCAAGCAAACCAAGATTTCTGATTATTTTACAAAGAAATAGACCTAAGTTAGGCATGAAAGTTTTTGCACATAAGCCTACAAAACTTTTTTATGGTAACATTTTATCATGGCACACATTGCTTCAGTGTTGTATTCAGACAATTTTATAAGTTATATGTTGTAAATTTATTTTGGTTTACATAGGCATAATGAAGGATTTTTTTTAAAGATATTTCGTTCACTGTGTCTTTTTTTGATGTCTCTGACTACTGAAGTAAAAGGAGTGCATTAAACCAGGTATGTTATATTTTAAAAATATGTTTCCCTCAATTTACACTTTCCTGGTATTTACACTTTTTGTCTCTGTTCCCCTGAAAAGTGTAAATAAGGGGTTTCACTGTATACACTTTTGCTTTCTTCTAAACAAATATAAAACCTAACATTGAATGTGCGCCAAACAAAACAACACTAAACTTCCAAGACAACACATTTATTAGCAGAGTTGTGCACACCACTATCTCCATCCATCTCACGTGAACTTAACTACAAAGGTCTGTAATGCACTGTTAGATGACTCTTTCACACAATACATAGATTGCCTTAACAGATGAGATATTAAAATAAACTATACATATTTGGTGGCTTTTTGATATTATTTTTTGCACACAAATTTTTTTTTAAGTATTGTGCACCATGCTAATAAATGATGTCACTAGTACAATACTTTAAGGGGCCCACCTGGCCAGAGGTATGTTAGTGAGGCGGATTGATGATAAGTTCGTAGATACACCTCACTGGGATATATTAATTTAAAAAAGCTTGTACAGTAAAAGGTCCATTATCAGGCATGTCAGGACAGGGTCATGCTGGATTAGCAATTTTGCCAGGTAACTGTATGCAATTAAGGTCATTCACTGGAATATCAAATATGAAATGTAACCTTCTAGAAAACAGGAAATGCTGTACTGAAATGAAAATTGACTAAAAATGCCGGCAAAACAATAGTGTGACATGACCACCAGGCCAACAGTTCAAGGTAAATGTTGTATCTGTATCCTTTACTGCAGTCAACCTCAGCTCAGGACTGGCTTAGTATCAACCACCCCAGTTCAGTACAGTTGTGTGTGTATGTGTATCTAAGAGTAAAATTCTCAATCTGGATACTTTTGTCCACTCCCAGTTAATTTCAGTTTTAAATGTTGCAATAAATAATTGGTTGGACAAGGACCTATTATCTACAAAAATTACAGACTCACTAACAGATGTTTCACATAAAAACCATGTACTTATCCTCTGTTGAGCTATTTATTAACATTTTTCCATTAACAACTCCCCTCCCCCCTCCACACCCCCAAAATTATAAATCAGTTAAAAAATAAATAAAACCAGAAGTATTTTTTTTTTTTAGAAGTTAGGAATTTAAACCTTGGGCACTAATTGTTTGCACTCACCACAATCCTAAATATACAAACAGCCATACTTAATACTTTTGAAATGGCAGGCTTTACATGTTACATACGGGTTATTCAACTTATGTTCTATGTTGTGTGGAAAAAAAAATGTAACCAACCATCTAGAATTTGTATTTCAATGTAATTAGTTGCAAAAACTTGCAAATTATGTTGATCAGTGATAGTTACACTGGTTATTATACAACAGAAATTTCATTATGTATATAGCCAATCCACTATTTAAAAATGAAACTGAACTATTACTAAGAGGAAGTCGTATAACATATTTGTAAATTCTATAATTGTCAAAAGTGTGTGATGAGTAAAATTTATATATATATTTTTTCAAAAGAACCACCACTAACTGGCTATCCTCAGTGGTCTAGTAAAGGTACCTTAAGGGCTGCAAGAAGCAGACTTTCTGGTTGAATCAAATTCTAAACAAACATTGAAATATTCCACAAAAGTATGATCTTATCGACATTTGAATAACTTCTTAGAAATATGAATTTCACAGGGTAACAATTTATGTAAATGGCTTGCATAATGCTTAAATCTTTTGTTTTAAACACAGAAACTACATGATGAAATTTTTTAGTAATCCACCTCAAATTAGAACTTGTTAAATGAAATAATTTAACATTAAATTATGGCATTTGAACAAATAATGTTTCCATACCTTCCCCCCCCCCTTTTTTTTCCACTTGCAATTTATGACGAATTCAATGAAACTGTATATGCATCACAGGCATTACATTTTATCATTCAATCATGCAGCTTTAGTATTTTAATTTTTACTATTTTTGTATAAATTTGAAATTACCTGTTATGCCAAAATATTTGTTAGGTATGTCTTTTGTTAAAAGCCTAAATGGAATCATTAGAAAATGGCACAAAAAATACAGTGCAAGACATCCAAAAGTTATAGATGAAATAAACTGCATTCCCTATTAATTTTTTATTTTAACAATGCACACATTTCTCTTGGAATGTAAATCTCTCTAGCTATCTATTTAGCACTTAACTAGATAGGCCCCTAAACCCCTTGCCTGCCTAGCTTGCAGTGTGGAATCAGTAGCAGTGTGGGAAAAGTAATTAACTACTAGGGGAGGGAGTAAAAAAAAGGAGCTGACACAAAATATAACAGACATCACTCAAAAGTCAAAAGCTCATACAAGGGACAAAAGGAAGTAAGTTTTACAATAAACAAGCTATCATGGTCATTGAACGTGGCCAATACATGAGATCACTGTAGAAGGAAGGCTACATATAGTGTCTCAGTTTGCAGTAGTACCAAGTGATTGGCACCTACTATTGCCACATTGATACTAACCGGATTTTCAACATTAATTTTAACCTTATTCTGTACAACATTTTTCATTATAATAGGTTTTAATTTTTGCATTTTGTTAATTTTTCTAATATAAATATAGTGTCAATCGACAGTATATTTTGAAGTTGTCTTTCTAAAAAAAAAAATACAATTCAATGCTAAACACAAATTATTATTTCACAGGATAAAACATTTGTTGCAGGGCATTCAATTAAATTCTGTGATTTTCTCTCGTCAAAATTGTGAATATTAAATTACAGAAAAAAATGTTCACAAAAATGGTTGAATCCAAGATGGCATCATTCAGAAGTAAAAATTGAATATCATCAAATGATGATGAAATACACAAAGAACATGTGTTTCCGATATTCTCGATCCAAATTTTTCTGGAAAAAATATTTTCAGTACCTTATAAAGCTGAGTCTAAAACACAGTGCTAATGGCAGGTCCATTAAAATGAATACTGCAAACCAAGGATGAGACACAATATGGTATAAAACACCTACCAAGAAACTTATAAAGTTGAAGCGTTTTACATTATCAAAAGAAAAGACAACTTACATAATTAAATGAACATTATTTTGTTTTGGTTTTTAATTTGTCTATGCTAGTTTCTTAACTCAAAATCCTTAGAAACACAACTGCTAAAAATTTTAACCAATACAAGTGTGAACTACACACTTGCTTAAAATATTCCACTGAAAATGTTTTTAAAATATAGCACTACAAAATCAATAGTTTAGTAAAAATTATTACGTTTTATGTTAAAAGTTACTTTCCAAATCAAAATAAAAAAAAAATTACACTTACCCATCAAGATACTTAAGACTTGGAATAAGATTGAAGACCTTTTCTCTGTAATCATCAATCGACGTTGCTTCGTTGTTAAACAAGTCCAAATACTTCAAGTTTTCAAATACTTTCTGTTGAATAAACAAGCATGTTACTAAATGAAAATTTAAACTTTAAAAGGTGAAAAATAATAATAACAATAAAAAAATCTTAATTACTCACCAATGGTTCAAGTGTGTCGAGGTCTTTGATTTTATTACCACTAAGGTTAAGATGTGTCAGTTTTGGGCTTGTATATAACAAATTTAGACCACCAGATATCCTGTTATCACTCAGTTCCAGCTGCAAAAATATAATTGATCAAAAGTCACTATAAATACACACCATAAAGTATCACAATAAACTCTTCAACTTAAAACTATCTATAATATTTTAAAATAATAAATTGAAAGAGCAAACCACTAAATCATTTAACTGAAAATATATTTAAGCAAAAATTTTACTTACAGGCATGTCTTAATTGAATTAATAATATAAATCAAGGTATTAACATAGCTTACATAGATTGGCACTGCATTAGTGAAGTATATAATTATTTAATTAAAAAAAAAAAAAAGACTAACAAGGGGAAGGTACGGGTTTGGTAATTCACTTTGGGACAAGATTTGTAGCATTGCACAATAAAGATTTGTTATATACATATATTTTTTTTTGGGTCATAAGAATATTAAGAATAACTTTGATATGAAGGATAATTATTTAATATATAGATAAGGATAATTGCTCAGATCTGTTAAGAATTGTTATTAATTACTTTGGTTAAATTTCATGGAAAGCCTTAAAATACTTATTTCCTTGAGATACTTAATTATTAATTTGAGGGTTAATTCCAGTCCATAATAATTAATTTTGATATTTAATAATTAATTTCAGTAATTGTTTTGTTTAAAGCAGTGTAGACTATAATTTTACAGGATATCATTTTTAAACTGAAATTTCTAATACGGTATGAATTTCAACTTTGATTACTAAATTTTGAACATTGTATTTAATTTTTTGGGGAATTTTAAATTCTATAGGATATTGCTAGTGTAATATTTTGAGAATAGTCTGGAAGATACAGAAGGAAGAGCGGACAGGCGCGACACCCTGGCGCCAGAAAGTTATTTTTCACCTTGTAAATGTGTGTTTGGGATTTACGCGTCACGTGGACACACAGCTATAGCGACCGTCTGGTAGGTTCTCTGGAGGCTACCACTAGCCAGCCAATCAGGGCGAGCCCTGGCATGGAGTGATGCGCCCTTCCGAATTTCCTTATATGGTCATGTTTCTGAATTCTGTACTCTGATTGGTCAGTTGGCCCACGGGGTTGCCTCCCTTGTTTTCAACTTTACAAGGGAAGATAATCTCGTCAACCAAGTCACTTGTTGCTCGATCATTGCTGAACCCGGTCGCGTCGTCGGCAAGTCACGACACAGAATGGAAAGTCACTAAGGGACAATTTAACGCCTAGGGACTGGGGCCAGGCCGTATTTTTTTAACTTAAGTTCTTTATTTTTTCGGACTAATTAATTAGAAATTTAGGCCCTAGGCGTCGGCATCGGCCCGACTTCGTGTGATTACGATCCGCGATCGACTGTACCTTGAGTTATGTAGTTAACCAAGGGACATTACTAAAGTATATTTTTTTTTGGCGAATGACAAGACTCCTCGACCGTCAACGGCAATATGTATGGTGTTGTGGTATGTATTTGGACCTCATCCTATCAAAATTCAAAGACATCGTAAAAATTTGTATAAGAATAGACAAAAAACTGTGCAAGTAACAAAGTTTTCTAACTAAATTCATTTGTAAAATTGTGTACTGAGGCCATGTAACGATGAGAAAAAACTTTTATTTTTGAAAGAAATAAACAAAGGTAATTTAATAAACTCTTTTATTTCCAAATAACGTAAAACGCAACCATCGTAATGAAAAATTCCTAAAGAACATTGATTGTCTTTGTCTTGTTACGTTTCTCTGTGTGCGTAGCCGGGCCACACATACAACGTAACAGACTGTATATAGGTGGTATCCCTTTAGGGTGTTCAAATCTAAAAACAAGCAAGCACAATGGCCAGCCAATTTTGAGAAAAAAAACCTTCAATTATTTGAGCTCAGATTATGTACTAATAAGTATCACTTCGTTGGCAGCCACTGAGCAGCTTAGTCAATAGCAATCTTGGCCACTGCCAAGTCGTTCAGGGTTCGAACCTTGGTCATGATCACTTTGTGTGTTTATTTTATGTTTTATTTGTCTTAAACAAAAAATTAAAATATATATCTATTTTTATTAAAAAATTAAAAAAAATATACAATAAAAATAATAAGTATATTGATAAAGGTTTATACAAAATTATAATTAGATTTATCAATAAATTATAACTAAAACATTTACAACATGCATTAAAACTAGACACAAACTTGTCTACTGAACTCTCCAAAACCATTTTGTCCTGACAAATAGTTATATGGATACTAGAGAGCAGCTGTTATTTTATTGAATACAAAAGAACGTTCCTTACTCTAAACGGTCTAATGGGACAACAGATTTAGTTAATTATTCTGTTGTATCAAATGTTTCAAAGGTTACAACTTGGTTGTTCATGTTTGGATTTTGAAAAGATAGTACTAATCCACGATATATCCTCCATAATACACAATAGTTTCAAAAGTTTACAGTAAAATGCCTGTAAGTGAAAATACTTTACCATCAGTTGACGATGAAACTGCTGAAGAATCGATAAATAGTGATAGTTCAAAAGAGAAGTTAACACATGCATTTGAATATTGTAAACGTTCGCTTGCTGAAAATAATTTAAATCATCGGAACGTTCAGCTCCAATTTCTCATGAAGCTATGGGTGTGGAAATATACAAGCATACTCTGCACATGTTAGCTGAAAAAAGTGTTTATAGGGATGAAGAGCTTATTTATGATAATGAACTACCGTGTTTTTTTCGCATAATCGTCGCACAATTTATTTTAAAACCAAGTTTGAAAAGTAGGGGTGCGACAATTATGTGGGGGAAAAAAAATTTGTTAGGTAAAGTTATTCATAAAAAAACTAGTTCATGGAAAGTACGTTTATTTAAAATAAAGGTGGAGTATACAAGAGCACGCCAAACAATTTATATTAATAATTCATTAAACAAAAACCTTTCTTCAACTTTAAATAGAAAACCCAAACTGTAACACGAACACATGCCACTTGAATCTGCGACGTGAACTAACGCGTAACTATTGCCGTAGTACGCATTTACCACGAAAGAATGCGGGCCATCAAATGTAGTTAACTCGGCACTCGACAGAGAAAGTGCGCGCTGCATGTACTCTGCGAGATATAGATATTTGACTACGTGCACGCGCTCTATACGGGAAGCAACATAACCAAACATGAATGATGCCAACTCGCGCTGGCCACACGTTCATAAGCGGTACACTGTGGCGATGTAGACGATGAGATAAAGGAAATAACGTTTAAAAAGTCTTTAAAAGAAAATTTACACGTCAGACAACTTCGTATTTCCGTTAATTAAATAAGTAAGTGGCAATGTCCGAATAAATATTAGATTTCTACTTTAAAATACATTGTTTGATACGGAATATATATCTACAGAAAGAGCTCGGCATCTAATAGCAGGACCAAAAACATCATTCGACGTTATCAAGAAGTTTTTTTATCCCAATTTTGACGGCTAAAAATATAGGTGCGGCGATTACGCGCGTGCGACGATTATGCGATAAAAGAGGGTAACTTATCTTTAGTTAGGCGTCGGAGCAAGACTTTTGCCGGCCACTACCACAGCACACTCTAAGTTCCATTCCACATTTATTTAAAAAAAAAAAATACTTTATTTCCTATTTAGAATGAGAATTCAATGGACAAAATACAAAGTTAAGAATTATTTAACCAACACTTCCAAACCTCTTTTTAATGCTTGTGCAGGCAGAATAAAATAATATAAAATAAAATAATGCAACTGCCAATATCTTACCTTCTCCAAGTTGGGTAATTTTGGAAAGCCTTTCAAGTTAGTGAGACCCACATTGATTAGACTCAATGTTTTAAGATTCACAAACTCATCTGTGAGACCGACAATACTTGTGCTTCTACAGTTGTCCAAATTCAATTCTATGATCTAGAAAGAAAATAAAAAAACATTGGTAAATTAACATTAGGTAACTGATAATTTTAATGAGCACAAATTATTGAAATAATATTTGCTCAAATATCACAATAGTTATTTTTGTTTTATTTGTGAGAGTTTCTTAAGGTCCATCAAAAATTGCAATGTCCCAAATTGCATCCGACAGTCACTGATCACCAATTGGTCCATGTCACCATTTGTCATGGGTGAGGTGGGCAAAGCCCTCTGTTCCTTACACATTGGTAAACTTTAAATTTTTGTCCCAATCTGTGTCATTAGGTAGCATAGAAGAACATTTGTGATATTTGTGTTTTCGGTTCCTATTTCAAAAGGGTAAACAGCCTTCTTAATAACTGAAGATAACAGACGGTGTGGTAGGAACACGGAGCCAAGAAGACAGACACAAAATATTGATCAGTACTGTCATTTTGTGACCAGTGATTTTCTAAGTCAGAACACACAAATTTATTTATTAGCATTTACTTTTGCCTTACACAATAAATAAATATTATTGAACTCACAACTTGCACAAGTTAAATGAATATTCAATAACTTAGCTGCATACCTACTTATATACAATGTACAAAAACAATAACCAAAAATTCATTTTGACGCTTTATATTTAATACAATCTGGTGACTACTTTAGTATCAGTATATTCGGACATCACAATCATAGACAGGCAAGCAATTAATTTTAGGATAAGGACACGGACTGCCTACAGGTTCGGACTGTTGTAGGCGGGCCTTTACAGAAAAAAAAGACAACCACACAAATATGTACACCCACATTTGTAAGCATACACTTTCATCCACGAGAGTTTACTATCTGTTGTACAAAAGTATAGTATAAACCAACCATCTTGCAAGCTGGGTTTTACAGGTGATTGACAAAATTCTGTTCGGAATTCTGGCAGAGCAAAAACAGCAGGGAGCCCTATGGCCCAGTTACACACTAACTGTTCTCAAAACACTTTTTCTAAGCTTAACACTTAATTTCATTGCTCATTAAACACTAAATGGTCAAATATCTTGTAACATTGCAAGACCCTGCCCTACCAGCTTTTAAAAGTATTTCTTAAAAGAATAAATATTATATTTTGTCAAAGTCGCAGTGACCTAGTTTCTCATGCTTTTACTTCATTATTTGTAATATTATGATTAATTTTAATATCTAAGTATTTTATTTAGAAAAGCTTCTTCACTATAATTTTACTGACTTTCCCATCGCTGGCTTGGGTATTATTTACTTAAGTGTGAATTTTAGTGTTTTATTGAATTTAAATACTTTATTGCATGTCAGTTTTCATTTACAATAATTGTATGTTTTTTATAGTGGTTTTAAGACAGTGAATATTGTATATAGAGAGAAAGAAAGATGTGTGGTGACACAGCGGCACTGAAAGAAGATAATTTATAGCATCCTGTGTGAGAGACAGATGTTAGCCCAGACTGTGGGAATAACTGACTGAGAAAACCCTGAATTGTGTTAAATGAAAAGGAGATGGAAGGTGTGAAAGGACAGAAACATGTGACATATCGAGAGGAAGCCCTCAAAGAAGAGGGGTTACATCATTATAAGTGTAAGAGTAAATGTAGCCAATAGTAAGGCAGTACTTCGGGAAAGTCTCCAGCTATCTGAAGTTTTCTTTAAGGTTTGGTAATGTGTGGTGTTTCGTCAGTTGTTGTTCAAGTACCATGTTATGAGGTTGTGCAGGATGCGGTGGTTCATGAATATAATAGCATGAGTTGTTAAGGATGGACAATTTCACGTCTGGATGCCCAAGCCCAGCCGCAGTTTTTTTTGCATCAAGTTTTAGACTTTTAACTAGAATTTATAGGACCCAAATGTGTGGATTAGGCCCAGGCGGTCCGTTGGCCATCCGGGATTTATTTTCCCATGCATCTGCATACCTAGATGACAGAGTTGCTAGGATATTAGTTTGTAAACGCAAAGAATAGTGAGTAACGATCGATGAACGTGTTTTCTTCCTGCCAGATCTATCGTGTAAAGAACATGTAACAAGTCTGTCGTTGAGACAAATAAAAATGGAAATGCATTTCTGATGTTTTTAGTGGGTAATTATTGTGAAGAGTTTAAAGTCATTTAACAGTCACAAACAGAATTTTACACCCCACTACATGCAACAGACTTAGAAAGATTTTTTAAAAGTGTTTTATGTTTGTGCAAGGAACATTGTCATCTTATCCAGGCACGATTGTGACTTATTGCAATTGGTGCACAACATATTTCAACACTCATTCCATAAGAATGTAGGATGGTAATAATGTAAATGATGCCATCTTGGTGACATTAGTATTATTATGGAATCTGGACCTAGAATAGTCATGAATTAATTTTCAGTTGTTTTAATAAGTACTTACCTAGTTATTTTTAATTCACTAAAACCACACAATTTTCCTCAACTTCAAAGCCCTTAACAGATACGGATTTTTTTGCAGATTCTAGTGGAATAATAGGGAGAATTATTACATTCAATGACTATACGGTATTAGAAACACTGTTGACCTGACCTAACCTAACTAACCTTTCACTTTCTTACAATCAGTTAACCACAACATAAAACACTCAATGCTGGGAAATACCTTTAAATCACACAAAACAAGAGGAAAAACAATATACGTAATTCCTTTGTGGTAAGCAGGAATATTATGCAGGAAACCTCCAACGAAACATATAATTGGTGTGGTACTCAACATTATGTTTAGTTCTCTGACTATACCACGACTATATTCTGGCTCAATCAAATACAGCCCCACACATTATCATTAGGATGTTTTGCTTATGTGTCAGGATCAACAAAATGCATACTATGATTTTGCTATATGCAGATAATCATGACAAATAATACAGTTACAAGTTACAGACCTGCCAACAACCCATCCAATCTTCAAAAGGAACGATGACAATAACATTACTATTGCTCTCAATTCTGCTCAACACCTACTGCCCTCAAACAACCCACGGTTTAATGTACATACACTTGCCTAATTCATTCTCGTCTATTCACCCTCTCCCACAGACTGTAACATTACAGATGCTCTGCTCCGTCATATGCTACACACATAATATACATGTTTAATGTAATACATTAATTTTTTTGGATATTTAGTGAAGCATAATATTTATTCTTATCTTTTCCTGGTATTGAAGGCTTAGCCAGCCACCTTTCACAGTTTAATTGTGGTAATTTATGTGTATTACATGATACTTTGTGAAGTAATTGTTTCATATCATGTAGGCTATCCAAGTTTATCTCTTGATCCTGATGGCATGATCTTGTGTGGTTCATGATATTTTCTATTTTAATTTAGCATGTCGAAAGATCCTGGCCATAACAAAAATATTACAATACAATATTAGGAAGTAAAATAATTCATGTTCGGATTTTTATTTGAGCTGATAA
The DNA here is from genome assembly GCF_032445375.1 of Bacillus rossius redtenbacheri. Classification (NCBI taxonomy): domain Eukaryota; kingdom Metazoa; phylum Arthropoda; class Insecta; order Phasmatodea; family Bacillidae; genus Bacillus; species Bacillus rossius. The sequence goes on from NC_086334.1 coordinate 47,995,514, forward strand.
ATCATATTTCAATGTTACATCACATTTTTTTTAATTGTATCCAGGATATTTTACTGTACTAAATTAAAACAGCAAGCATCATGTACTAAAGGATCAATGTATTCAGGATCATGCCATTAGGATCAATGGATAGGCTTGGGTACGCGATAGTGATATAGGTCTCTGTTCATTTTTGTAGTATAAACCATCCTAAAATAATAAGTTTATTTTAGGTTTGTTGGCTAGGTTAAAATTTGTATTAATGCAATTTTTTGTATGCGCTAACTTATTTTTCAGCCACTTTTTTACATAATTTATTTAGACACTAACCTATTTAGCTGGCTAACAGTGGTGTAGAGCTCAAAATTAAACATGTCCAAACTTCTCTAGTAAACCTGGCAAACAAAGTAGGTATTCATATTTTTATGGAGGCAAAGTATATTAATTTGTAAAATCATAAATATAAGCTACATAAAGCCTAACAGAAATGCAAATAAACACTATCACATTGAGAATAAAATTAATTTTTTGTAGCTACACATATATAGAACACACATGAAACAGAACACGAGACTATAATTACCAATTAAATTTCTATTACTCCCTGTGTATCATGAATTTAAGTCACAAACATATCAAGAGGAGTAAAGGGGATAAGAAACAGAAGTCTAACACAGGTCTGAAGTTATTTTAGGTAGGTATATTTTTGTAAGTGTTTATTTGACATGATTGTCAGGTTTCTACAGTAACTAAGTGTAATTATGTTATGGCATGTAACTTTTGATTGATATTAACATTTAAAAGTAATTAATATACTAATATTACTTAAATACCCTAATCTACATAATATTATTGAGAAATTACATCGGTACAGTAGTTCTGCAACTATGGTCAATTAATTAGCAACATAAAAATTTATAGTGAATGGATTTGGGGAAGGGAGGCAACAACGAAACATGTTCATTGCCCCCCCCCCCTTCCAAGAAATTTTATCCTGTCAAGGTTGCTATTTGAAAATGGGAGTGGAATCACTAATGACCATCCAGGTAGTAAATGTTTAATAGTGCATAAATCAGACTAAATAACGCGCGCTTTATCTCCACAATCAAGTACAACAAACCACCGGCCACCACACATTAATTCTTGTAACGCTCACAGTATTCTGAACACAGAATATAGTCTGATGAACGAAACACATTTATTTGGCTATTGTGTGGCAAATCAGGGTGCAGATGCAGGGACTATTTAAGCAATCGCGGTACAATCTTCCATTGGGCGCGAAGTGAGTCGCAGCGCAAACAGCTACCAGCAATGTCAGAAACAAGTAGCGCGCGTTTTGGTATGTATTACGTACTCATCACGGCAACTGCAACTCACATTGGAAATTGATTTTTTTTTCTCCCCATAATTTGTTGTGAAAAATGTGTCTACGTGCAAACAAGATGCCTACGCCACATCAGACCAGGGTCAAACACTGGCATCATGGCCGCTTGGTAACAACATTACTGTCATCAAATTATTTATTCCGTGAAATGTGTTACATCATGCTAAATGAACAGTCTTAAAAAAAATTTAAACGCTAGCAAATCCCTGTACATAAAAGTTATGATAAGTGGAACGAGAGAATTGATTAACATGTCAGTCAATGGTCAACCGAAAATGCCGCTTCTATGCTGACCTCAATTAGTACGGCAGCTTGGCTATGAACCTTACGAACACTGTCCTCATAAAAAAACAAACCTAGGCAAATGTGAGTTCAATAAATAAACATAGACGTAAACACAGCGTAGTGTTAATTAAGAGATTATATTGTGACAAACATGGCGTCTTAAAATACTTGAAACACAAAATGCTAATTAATGCAAGACCATTAATTTCGAGCACCAACATTTTATACTAACATATATCACAATATAAATTTCCACAATCAAAAAGCCGTACTGGAAAAAAAACCCGTATCAATAATTGGAACCAATCTCACACGATCGTTAAAAGCAGAAGCTTATTAAAAAAGAAAAATAGAAAAAAACATTTTAAGATAAATTAGCACGTATCAATATTTAAAAAGTCCTAGAAATATTACGATCAGTCTATCTTCGCAAAAAAATGCTGGCTACTTAAGAATTCTTTGCACACGTGGTTATTGTTAGAAAATTTAATAGCATCGGGCACACGTATTAAAAATAAATTCACAACAGGGCTTGTTACATTTGGCTTTTTTTACTTCAAATCTTTATCGTTGCAGAGCAATGCCCTTAAGATTTTACGAAGCGATAAATATTACCAAAACACATGTCCGCTCAAATCGTTAAAAAATTTATGACAATTTTTACAATAGGTACAACTCAATATGCACTGTCAATACACAACACAAAACGCAATATTATTTATTTATCTGTTTTCGTACATACCTTATCAGGACTCAATCCTCTCTTCTCTAATTCTATCCTCTTTTCCATGTTGCTCCGGTTCACAATACACAACACTATCGCTTAGACCTCTAAACGCGAATGACGGACAGCGGCAGTGTTCCAAGTCGCCACAACGTATTCGCGGCGGCTCAATGCTCGCTAGAGGGGTCTGCACAATAACACCGTTTTAGAGGCGGGAAATGAAACACATGTATGGAACTACTTTCGAAGAAGCCAATCAGGTGTTTCGTCAGGACGACTCGGCGAAGCATGTGCCATCTACTGAGAGATTAATGAATTTATTGATCCATGGAATAAGTTTTGTCTGTGTTGCGAAGCTTTATTCTGATAGTTACTTTTAGATTTTGTAAATACTGTTGCATCTTAAATCGCGAAGATACAGTATAAAATGTAATTTAATGGCACGAATGCCAAACTAATGTAAATACTCACATGTTTTCAATTGTATTAATATTTACATTTCAAAAGTAAACAGACGTTTCACTAGGTAGAGGTTAAATATTTTGGAAACCAACTAGTTCTACAACTGTAATAATATGTTGAAATCATTAATGATATTTAACACGTAAGTTGGATTGGTATGTGACATCCTGATTAAAGTATAAAATTGTCTCGTAAAAACTTCTACTATGCAAGGAGTAAATAAGTATGTACTTATCCTCAAACAAACGAATGATACGATGTTTGGAATATAGGAGACTGTTCTGTTTTCTCAAACTACCTTGGTGTAGCGAAATAAGATCGAAGGGAGCCGTATTGATTCGACTCAAGTAGTGGATTTATAAGGAACTTCAAATTTTCTGACTACACAGATAAATATAAAATCTGTCATGGCTTTTTGACGTAGATATACGCAACTGCCTCAAAACAGCTCATAAGTAATTAATTGCGATTTGGTAGCTGTGTGATTCAGGGAATTTACATCGTGTAACCACAAACCAATTAATATTTCACTTTCACATTTAAAATAAGATTATTTTATAAATTGATACTGGAAGTCCTAACATGGTGCTGGGTATGTACAGGATAGAATTGACTTTGTTGATAGCTGTGCACAGAATGTACCTATATTTTGAAGGCTTACTTAATTGTAGATACTTTTAAGAAGAAATTAAACTTGAATGATGGTATTATCCATTGCAATTATTACATATTAATACATTTGAATAATTTCTTCCCCATAATACTTTCAAACTAATTTAGGGTACATACACCTATTTTGATTAGTATAACCACAGGTATGTAGCCTAAATGGTAAAATATTTGTAGATATGACACAATGAGGTGATCCATCTGAAGTTGGCAATTTATCTCTTTATTGCCTAGGCAGCCTGTCACATTGCAGGTTGTGAACAGATGAAATAAGGCTTTACACTGCATTCATACTAGGGTCATTGGAGAAGGTGAGGGGTGACGAGATGGGAATGGAGCAGCAATGAATTTCTTAAGTGGGGAAACAGGAATACCATGAGAAAATCCACTAGTCACTGCAGCATTCATAATGTAGCCCACCTACAAAAAATCTGGATCATCTTGGAAGGTGAGTGATTTGACTACTCAACCACAGCAACCCCATTAGGTTAGCAGTTATACCATTTAGCACCATGCATGTTGCAAAAAGTGTGTAAACTACATTGCAAGCAACTTAATAACCATTTTTCTTTAGCCTATGCATATTTAGTTTTAAGCAAGCAGGCCAGTTTCAAGAGGTCACACACAAAAACCTACAATTTGTTAAAACAGAGCAAACCATGCCTCAAGTTTTCTGAATGTTCAGAAGCTGACCCAAGATCCAGGTGCCAGGAATTAGGACATGCATTTTTTTAAAACCATAATTTTACTTAGCAGGAAATCCCAACATGGTTATAGTAAAGTTTTGTACCTACTCGGTGTGGCATATAGACTTAAATATTTTATACAGTCTATGAAGTATTTATTAGCATCTATGATTTTTACCTTACTTGTACGGTAGCACACTTAAAAAGTGTCATATTTCTTTTGTTTATTTTACACCTACTATAGCAATGCTCAAAATACAATACTGTAAGAAAGGCACTTACTATTCTTATAACTATTTGAAGCCAAATTTTACCAGTTTAAATTTCAAAGGAAAATTTAATTGCTATCATGATAATACTGAAAAAGTGTTTTGAAAATTTTTAGACAAAATATTTTTGCAACTTCTTTGAAATATTAAGTTTAAAAGTTTTTTTTTCTAACCCAGTAGATCTTTGATTTATCTACACACCTAGATAATAGATTAAATCATTACCTTGATTTCCATTGTGAGCATTCACTTTTCTTTCGCTGACACGTATATGAACAGTGCGTGTGCACGTGTATTTGAACGGCACACCAGTCACTCCAAAGGAAACGGTGCAATGCAACCCTTAATACATTGAAACTTTTTTATTTTTAAGCCTCCTAAGAGTTATGGTTGCAGCAGACACTGTTAAAGCATCAAGAAAGACTGTTTTAATATTGATATAAGTAAATTGTCAGAGGACCCGAGTGCCGCAGAGGGGAAGCTCAGCATTCTATAAGCTGACGTAGTTTAATTTATTATATAGTGTTGCTCTTTATATTGACTAAGAGGTTTTAATTATACGAGTGTGATTAATATGTAATCCCAGTTTTCCTTTGGCATACTTTCAAATAGATTGTAAGAATGCTGTGCTGCCACCAATCAGCACATCACCCACTCCACTCATCTTCCACTTGCCACAGCGAGCAGACGCGTGGCTTTGCTACTTTTCTCTGATGGACCAAACACATGGCTTGGTCCAGATGCCTGACTTGTATAACCTGCCATAGTGCTTTCCCTCCATTTTAGTTGTTTTTAACAAACAGAAATTGTGGATTCGTGTTGTGTTACAATCAATGACGTGTACTTTTCTGGAGTGACTTTGTGGCGACATGTGTACAGTGGCGGTCCTATGGGAGGGGTGATAGAGGCAATTTCTCCCCCCTTCCTTCCCAAAAAAAAAAACCTGTAACTAAAAGTTAAAAAACTCAGAGGTACCAAAAATAATTTACTCCAGATCAAACCTGACCTTTTTAAGTTCAATTTACTTTTTGCAATAATGTTTAATTTTACATTTTTTTTTGCTACTGTACTCTGTACAAACATTTTAAAATCTTTTCGAGACGTCAGATTTGCGTTAAAAGCAGCTATTGTTTTTTCTATAAAATTTTGGACTTAACATTTAACTGTGAGGTATTTTATACCACTCATAACTCTCTAGTGATCTGCCCCTCCCAAAATTCAAGGCTGCGTCTGTAACCGCATCTGTAGGTAATAAGGCGTGTGGAATGCAAAAGACTACGTATATTTTACTTGACATTCAGTAGTGTGCCCGATGCCAAGAGTGGGCCATGTCTTGACAGTGTCACTACAAGGTATTGAAGTCTCTCGCTCCCCGTGCAGTCAACAACACGACTGAGCATCTCAGCCATGTCCCTGCCCTCCTCCACACAGTGGCATCCATTAACCAGAGCCGTCGACACACACTAGATGTCGCTATACCCCCCCCCCCCCCCCCCCCAGCATACAAAAAATAACCCAATATGCAAAGCTCTTCACAGTTTCAACATAAAATGTGTTTGCTAGCAAAAACTGAATAAAATTTTTACATAAAACTTTTCTGCAATGGCACTTACTTTTTGTTTTCGGCCCACAAATTATACTTAATTTTTTTTGGGATGAAAAGTAGTTGAACTCAATACCTATAAGCCATTTTTTTTTTTCACTGAAAAAACCACCAACATGATAAAGATCTATACTTAAGAGTTTTAGAAAACTGCATAGTTGAAGTTTGCAGAAATAACTTTTTCATTGATTTACAAGTTGGGTTTATTTCTACAAGTAAATTCAAATTTTGTGTGAATTGTATGGTGGTTAATTAATTGCTGATGATGTGACACCACATTTTTCAGAGGAATTTGGTTTTATCCCACTCCAGGACAAGTAATGTGTGTTGGTGAAGGAACTGTTATTTCATACTTAAATAAAAAAATAAAAATCACTTGGCAGTACAGATTCACATGTCTTCACTTAAAAAAAGAAGAAAAAAAAGAAATTTTAAAGTATTTTTTTTTTTACTGGAAAAAGGTAGCAGAAAGAAATTTTAGTATGTTCTGGTAGCAAGAAAAAAAGCCCATGTTCATTACAGCAGAAAAATAAAGTTCTGTACTTATCAATAGTCTGGCTAGTTGGCCTAGTTGTTAGGACTTCTGGATAGTAAACCTGGTTCAGTTTGAGGCCAAGTTAAGCAACAGCATATGCATGATTTCCTTTCTTTGGTGGGGGAGGGGGGGGGGGGGAAATGACACCAAAATGACACCACTCTGCCTGCTGTTTGTTTTAAAATTCTTTCCTTTTGTTGGTGGCAGCATGAGCGAAAATCTATAGGATTCCCAGGGGACTGCAGAATAACATTTATAATTCCCATTTTAGTTACGATTTTACAAGCAACAAGCAAGGGGCTTTTTGCTTCTGGGGAGGGAGCCCCGAGGCCCCCTGCTTCCCCCCCCACCCCAGGATCAACACCCATGAGTGGGAGTAATAGTTTTTTGTAGTTCTTTTATAGATGTTTTAGGATTTTGGGGCCCCTGAGGTCAAACAAGGCAATGCTTCAAAAAGGGAGAAAATACCACAATATAATCACCAAGTCTGCACAAGTAATGCTGGGGTAATCTCTTTGTGTCTGGGGATCAGGTCCATTGAGAGATTTGCCCAGGGACAAATATTTTTGGCAGGTCCCCTCCCCATTACATAATTTACAACTTATCTAACCCCACAATTAAAAAAAAATATCTCAAGACTATAAACATTACATGGCCATAACTGTAAACATGAACTGAACTGTATTACTTGTAAGGTTTCTATTAACAAAAGATTTGTAAATTTCATCCTATAAAGGTAAACCCAAACATAAAATTAAAAAAAATCTAAAAACTCAACCAGAAAACCATTCCCCCATTACCTTGGGGGGGGGGGGGGAATTAATAACAAAAATCCACCATTCTGATCAACTCATCATTACTGTGCTTTAAATCATTTCTAATATTTTCTCTAAACTAATAGCATACAGGACTTAGCAGGTGTTATATACCAGTACTTTTACTTATCAGAATTCATTTATGAGCAACATGCATATAATTTTAATTGAAACATGCTTGCCAATTAAAATATTAGTGCTTCATTACTTAAGCAATGACACATTTTATCTTAAAAAGTAAAACAATGTCTCACCAAGCAATGCTTGTTTTAGATTCATAGTGATGAATTATTATTTATATCTGACTTTTTAACCTAAACCACCCTAAATGTTAAATAAAATATTATGTATTGTTTCATTACTACAAAACACCTCATTTTCTTTCTAACAATTATATCACTGTCTTTGGGGGGCCTCATGTTAGGCAGTAAAGTTTATTTTATCAACACGATGGCTCAGTATGCATAATTAAATATAATTTAATTCAAAACATTTCCAACTAGTAACCAAAATATGTATATTTCAACAGAAAATTGATTTTTGTGTAACACAGTAGGAAAAATTGAGTACTTGTAACTAAATTTTTGCTTTTAGTTTGTGTCTAAAAAAAACTTTAAGTTGAATATAATGTAAAATTAGCATGATCCGGCATAAACCTAAAAAGTCCTGTAACTGTCTGTGACTAAATAGTAAAAATATCTAACCCACAAAAGTTTCACAATTATTTTGAAATATTCAATTCACACAATGTTAAAAAATACAGTGTTGTTAATCAAATTTTGATTTTTAATTTTTATTCAACTTTTTTTTTAAATACTCTATTGCCATAAGTACCAAATTAAGACAATTAAAAAAATTACGTCATATCATATAGCACACAAAATGAGTATTTGAAGCAATTTTTAGGTTTGATTTGGTAGGATTTAGACAAAGATGCTATTTCATACATGCTGTCACACATGTAAGAAAGTACTTATCCAAATCCAGCCTACAGCTAATGATTATAACTTTTAACTCCCACCTTTGCATTCTGGTGTTTTTTTTAGAACATGAAATATACTGACATTTTGTATTGGACTTAAAAATTAGCAATTAAAGATTAATACTCAAAGAAGGATTTAGATAAAAAAAAAAATATATATATATATATATATATATATATATTTCTTTATCCTATCTCATCCTTATATACAATTCTAGTTATGGTTGTTGTGAACAGAAAATCTAAGATACTTTTATATGTGATACTTCATACTAAACACTCAACTAATTACTGTGTAGATTGCCAGCACTTTGGAATTTTCCATAATAAACAGTAGGAAAACACAAAATTGTATTTCCAGCAACTTTAATTTATTAGCTACACAAAACTCTCAAAAGTTTTAATATTTTTCTTCAGTTATTTTATTATTCAAATTGACTTTCTTAAACCTAACTTAATGGTATAGATGAAAAAATAAAATTGACAAATTCATTAACGTAAGAATATTGTACACATACTGTGACACCAGCATTGAGCAAACATTTGATCACCAGTACTGTGCCGACTGCTTAGCTCCCAGACTCCCATCAGACAGATCATTCAGTCGAGGTCACATCACTGGCAGCCAAGGGTACACTCACACAATAACAAGTTTTAGGAACATTAAAAAAAGTCCTTGCTTTAAAAGTAATATTTTCTAGCGTCACGCTGCTTCAGATCTGGATAGTTTTTGCCTGAGCTGTTGAATTTGTTCTTCCAATGCTATAACCTGGGAAGCAATAACATTTTCTTTGTCAAAAACTGCTTCTTCAACTTTTTTCTTTATTGTAAAGAGAGCATTTTGATAACCATCTTTTACCCTTTCATATTCTTTTGTCAGGTGTTTTTCTTTCTCATCATACAATTTCTTGTATTTCGCTGCTTCCAGTTTTGCAGCCTTATACTTTGCAGCACATTCTGCATACCTTTTTTTTATCTCATTGTAAGCCTTGCGGAGAGATTGTACTTCGTGCTTGCGGTTTGATATTAGTTCTGAAATTTTATTTTCGGTTTCTTCTAGTTGTTTTTCTTTCAGTTCAAGACGAGATCTTGAAGCAGTCAGCTCATTTGCTAACATTTGGACTTTTTCTCTCAACACGCCATCACTATCTCTGTTAACACTGATCACTTGCTCCGAAATATCTACCTTACAATTGTTCTGTGATGCAATCAAATCTTTTAATAACAATAATTCATTAGCAGTCTTTGCTTCACATTCTTGCAGAGTTAATTTGTGTTTAGCTTCTAAGTTGATGATCTGAGTAGCAAAATAATTAACAGTTTCTTCTTTTATTCTCTCCTGCTGTGCCTCCAGTTCTAACTGATATTTCAACCTCAAAGCCTCTAGCTGTTTCGCGTGAAGTCTGGCAGATTCCGTCCTGCATGTTTCCAAATCTTCAGTGAGACTCCTCATCGGAGAAGTACTAGCATCTTTGAAAGAGCTACGCGCAGTTTCCGTATCAAAATTTTGTCCCAACATTAGTTTTTCCTGCAACAAGATAAGCACCAAGAATATTTTATCGTTTGCACATTCAATACAAAATTCAAACAAAATTGACAATATTTTATAACATTTTTTTTTTTTTTTTAAGATTTCCCTTCAAGTTTATTAAGCATTCAGAGTAATCATTCCCTACTACATGGAAAAAAAAAAACTTTTAGCAATTTTGTTTAGGAAAACACTGTAAAGTATAATCAGAAATTCGCCTTTCATCTATAATATAGATATGTTAGATCAAAGTCAACACTGTTATTAGCTCATTTTAAGTGTAGTACATATAACAGCAAGCAATGCTAAGTACTAAATTATTTTGTCCAAAAGAAAAACAAAATATTTTCATTCCAACAAGATATTTGTGTCTGGTCACAATGGTTTTGCTCAAAAGCGTTTTAGTTGCACTGAGTATCGTTCAGATAACAACATGTATTCTGGTCAAATTGTTCGAAAAGAAATAAAAATGATAAACTCGAAAAACTTTCATGTGGGTGCATTACACATTAAAAAATAATTTGGTTTACTATTATGGAAAAAATGATTCATTAAACATGACCACATTTTTCTGAGGATTCATATTTTGATGGCTTACAAAGCTGTTTGTGGATGAAAAACAAAATTTAAAGATGACACATATACCTTCACTTTAAGCTGGAGAACTAAAAATTCTTGCTTCTGAAGCTTTGACTGCAATTCCTGAATTTGTTTTTTGCAATTTTTATCAGCTTCTGTGCATTTTTCACCATAATCCTTAACCTTTTCTCGAAGAAGTGTATAGGCATCGGAAAGCTGAAATCAAAAATCTTTATTGAAAACAGTAAAGGAACGAAAACTGTAATGAGGGGGAAAAAAAAACCACCATTTAAACTGCTTCTTTATATTTTTTCTATGTCTTTTTATTTGTAAAAATTGTGAGTTTACTAACAACACATATTAAAACACCATGTGTGCGCTTTGGCATGAACACCAAAGTGACTTAATAGTGATTCTAGTGGCACTATTTGAACCCCAATATATCAATACTATAATTGAGGTTTGATGTTTCGTTGAAAATAAGATCAGACAGTAAGGCTGAACAGTACAGAACAGGGATATTGGGGAAGGAAGCTGCCATGGAAAAGAAAAAAAAAAGACCATCCAAACATTTTCCTGGAGTGATTTCGGGAAACCTTGATAAACCACAAACCGAGATGACTGGACCTGAGTCCTCTGGAACGCAAGTCCAGTGTCTTGCACTGTGCCACCTCACTCCATTGTTTTTAAAGTCACTCATAAGGAGCTTAAAAAATTTCCCTACACCCAACACCCGTGTCAATAAGGATTGCACATGATTTGTTTGTGAATCTACTCTGTTTATGAGTTATTTACACACCAACACATTTGTAGATCAGCCAGTGGCAGTCCTAGACTATGCTACGTCTTTGGGGATTGGCCTTACCAGGAGGGCAGGGCTTCTTTGAAATATTTAAAAAATAAACCCCTTAAAACAACATTTTTAAGACAATTTGGTAAATGGTGGTTTTGCCAATTCATCTTTAATTTAGAAAAAAACTCATTGAAATTCAAATAAGTAAAGTTTACATTATAAAGTATCTACAATAAAGTAATAAAAATTTTACATCACAGGCACATCGGTAATAAAAGGGCTGGTATGGAACCCCACACATTTAATTAGATACCAGATTAAGGGCACACAAATTTAGGTTTACAACACAGGCCAGTTTTAAGATGTTGGTATACTGCACATGTAGTATGAAAATTACAGATACAGTTTTGTAACTCTGATATTGTCTATTTTCCTATTTTCCCAGGTTTTTAGACACATTTTCAACCCCCTGAGTTTTAACATGTTTTCCTGATCTACCCTATCCATGGGAACCCTGCCTCTCATATGATTTAAATCAACTTTGGAACCATAATTGTTAATTTTTCAACTAAAAACAACAACCCTTTTAAAATGGGAGAGTCCACACAGTCAACACATCTTACAGTACAATATTTTTCAAAGTGTATCCAGGCAGACTAAATTTTGGCAAAAAAAATGGATAGCATGAAGAATAAACAAATTAAACTGTATTTGATTACATCACTAATGAAAATAAATATTGAAATACAATATAATAAATATAGTTTAAAAAACTAAAGAAACATGCTTTTAAAGATTATCAAACTAAAAAGTAAAAAATAATTTTAAAATTAAATGTATGACAATAGTATATAAGCAATACTAGTATAAATGAGAAAAAAGCTTGAGGCGCTTTGTGCCATATTTTTTGAATATTAAGCGCCCCATGCTTTTTTCTTATTTATACTAGTATTGCTTATATACTATTGTCATACATTTAATTTTAAAATTATTTTTTACTTTTTAGTTTGATAATCTTTAAAAGCATGTTTATTTAGTTTTTTAAACTATATTTATTTTTAACTTTTTAGTTTGATATTCTTTAAAAGCATGTTTTTTAGTTTTTTAAACTATATTTATTTTTAACTTTTTAGTTTGATATTCTTTAAAAGCATGTTTTTTTAGTTTTTTAAACTATATTTATGTATAATTATCATAGGGAAATGAGTTACCGACACTACCTATTACCATCTGAGATAACTATTTGGAGTTGCAACGTCACAAAGAAATGGTAAAGTCTCTACGAATCATTTGCAGTTAGATGTATGGATATAATATTAGAATTTACCGGGGAAAAAAAAACATTTTTTTTTTCGGCGTGGCCGGGAGTAGAACCCACGATCGCTGAATCCGAAAGCTGACGTCACAGAAGTCGCGCGCCTTAGACAGCTCGGCTAACGAACGTAATGAAATGGGTGGGACATTTTACAGTGATGCGTCACTCACTCTTAGTCGAAAGAGTTACAGACGGACAGACAGAGTTACAGACGGACAGACAAACATACAGGTGAAGCTAATATAAAGCATGTAAAAAAGTTGACGAACCTGTTTTATTTTGATTTTATAACGATCCTCTTGCTTTTTCCAGTCATTTTCTATTTCTTGCAATGCTTCCATCTTAGCTGAAAATATTCCAAGGTACAAAAGATTATTTCGTACGTACATTACACAGATACAAATTAAGATCATTTTAGAGAGTAAAGGTCATAAAACAAATATTGTACTTGCTGAGGTGAGTTTAAAACTGTGGCTCAACTGAAGACCTCCAGGACGATGTCAGTACTATATATACTACATGAAAAATGGATTCAGGTTTTGAAATTGTAGATATTTAATTTGAAAATATTGTAACTTATTTCCCTATTCAACCAATTTACGTTAAATTCTTAAGTAAAACTAAATAAGACATAAATATATGTTTTATGATTCAAGGCTCAGCTTCACCGGTCATTAATTCATTTTGCTAATAAATTTAAGATTAATATAAAGAGATATTTTAAAAATCAGACTATAAAATATATTTTGTTGGCATTACCTAGCTGTGGAAAGCCAGAGAATGATCAAGTGATAGATTATGATCATTATGAACCAATTAGCCAGACAACAATTTTAACAATCAACATTTGCCTGATGTTTAAAAAATACCATATAGGCATATAGCAACAAAACTTGCTAAAAAAAAAATGCAATGCTTATATAACTAGGCCCCTATACAAATCTTTCTCAATAAAAAAAAATTGCATTTAAGTGCAATATGTGGGGCTAATTGGCACTTTATGATTGTTAAATGGTTTATTAGATAATATGAATTAATAGTAATACCTGCATTTATTTCTTCTGTTACCTTGGTTCTATACAACTGCTTAGCTTTTTCATCAACAATTTCTTGTAAACTTTCATCATTCTTTATTATTCCTCCAATATTCATCTCTTGCTCTTTTAAACCAATTTTTTCTGATTCTAAAGTTTGCGTGAGACTGTCCATCTTTTCTTGAGAGTTCTCCAACTCATTTGACAACCTTTCTGACAGATTTTGTTGCACTTTCAATTCATTAGACACTTTAACCAACTCTTCTTCCTTAGCAAGCAGTTGACTAGTCAAATTTTCAACATTTTTTCTTGCCTCACAAAGCTCTTCTAAAAGACTACTTTTCTCACTGCTAAGTTGAATGTATGACAATTTTGCCTCTTGTGATTCTTTATAAACTTGGTCTAACTGAGTGCTGCAAGAAAATGTGAACAAACCTTACATAAGACAAAACCAAAAACACTAGTAATGTGGGACCCAAACAAGCAGTTTTATAGTTATAACAAATGCTGGAAATGCTCTGAGTTTATGATTTTAACAGTAAATTTTGTATTACCACATTATTAACATGTTTTATAGTATAGAGATTAGAGATTAACTATTTGATTATACTGTCACTGTCCTAAATTTTCCAGTGCTGTCAGATTTTAATATTTCAGGAGGGTATCAACTGTTTGAAAATCAATTCCTTTGTCTTGCTCATAGCTCTACCGGGAATTAGGGCACGACGTGCTGTTACTGACTTTTATTTTATGATTGGATACACAATAGGGTACCTTTAATTAGTCCGACAATCGTTTTTTGGTCATGCAGTGGTGCAATCATCAGCTCGGACAGTGGAAAGGGATTTAGGTTAGGTGGTACTGGACAGTTCGAGAAAGTCGCGCCATAAATTTTCAAGGCGGTACGAGCCATTAGGTTGAATGAGTCGTAGGTCAGGCATCATGTAGGGACTCAGTTGAAGGTCAGTTTGTCCAGTTATTTCAAGTCAGTGAAGTTGTTCAGTTCGTCCCTGCAGGTAGGCTAAGTCAAGTTTGGGAATGTAATGGAATCACATGCCACACTTCATTTATGTGAATATATTGCCTCAACAGAAAATTTGAAGTTCAGTATAATGTATTTCATCTAATTCATATCTCTGTACAAACATACATCCAATAAAATCTGCTTCTTTTGTGTCTATTTATGGATAATTTTTATTCAATCTAACCTGCTTAAAGATCAGAATGTTACTTCAGACATTAACGTTGTCACCTACTATAAATATACTATAAATACTTGTTATAATATATTTGAAAGAACACCAGAGAATTGATATTTTGTACATTTTAAGTAGCTCTCGGTTCTTGGATTACTATAAAATCTATTGCACATATACATAGTTCACTTAATGGTTGCTACTTACCGCAGTTCATACACCCTCGACTCTACTTCTTTATGCTTTTCTTCTTTTACTTTTGCTAAGGCTTCTTCGTGAAAATGTAGAAACTCTTTGCTGCAATGCTCATAGGCCAGAGCTTTCTCGTTTTCAAACTCAGTCGTAATTTTATCTATATCCTGCTTCAACTGAGCATTTTCCTGTTCAAGTACATTTCGAACTTTTTTAATGCTATCCAACTCATTTTTCACCAGAGACAGTTCACTTTCACACTGCTCAAGCTGCTGTGATAATCCTTTGTTTTTCTTCTCATAGTTTTCTATTTCTTTGGATAGCTGATCTTGCTCCTTTAACAGTGTCATTTGCACTTGGACATCTTCCTTTGAAAAAAAAAAAAAAAAATAAGTCACATAAACAAAGGTTAGGAAGCATGCAACAGCCATAGACAATTACAGAGCAACAAAAAAAAAATACAAAAAACTACAAACACTGGACATACCACCATGCAAACATCCTTTCAAAATTAAATTGATGTGTAATTACTAGGGACAAGATTTTAATGGTTTTATTTCTAGGACAATTTAATTTTTAAACAGGAGATTTCGGTGCTACCATTTTTATTTTTGCAAATTGTCTTTATTCATACCATGAATCATACACGTAAAATTATCATTATAAAAAGAATATTCAAATGAAACAAAACATTGAAATTCACACTTACATACAGAATAATCTAGCCAGAAAAAAGAAAACCAGTACAAATCTAGTTAAAAGACTAAGGAAATGCACATCCCTTCAACTACAAAACTGTTTTAAACAACAACACTTTGACAAATTTTTTTTAAAGAATACCTGCAAACACATACCTTAAATTTCTTTAGATCAGACAAGTATTTTTCTTCTGCTTGTTTAAGTGTTTTTATTACTTTTTCTTTAGTTTCCAACTCAGACTTCAGTCTGCTAATTTCTTCTCGTTTGATTTTTTGTCCTGAAAGCAACCATGGAAAGAACTAAATAAATCTCTCTCTTTTATAAAGGAACTTGTTAAGAAAGGTTACAAAGAAAAAATTATTTTACTTCTTTATTTTTTGCTATCAAACACGCAAGTTAAATTTA
This sequence comes from Bacillus rossius redtenbacheri, assembly GCF_032445375.1. Taxonomy (NCBI): domain Eukaryota; kingdom Metazoa; phylum Arthropoda; class Insecta; order Phasmatodea; family Bacillidae; genus Bacillus; species Bacillus rossius. Next base: position 48,011,648 of record NC_086334.1, read on the forward strand.
CATCAAGTGTATGTTCCTACAAGTTTATCAACAATTACTTCCAGATAGTACCTACTTAAAATTAAAAAAAACCTATTCTTCCTGAAATAATTTCCTTATTCAAGGATATAAATATTACAGCTATTTCCACAAAAAAAAAACTATGATCTACATTAAAATGTATCCAGAAAATTAGGTTTACTGAATTTTTTTACATTACTGACAGCTGTACATTTTTGAAACACACAAACGCTTGCTGATTTATTTTCATTAGTTCCAAGTGTAATTTTATGCTAGACTCAGTTATTAAAAATGATTTTATTAAGGTATATAACATCACATTCAAAATTACATTATTTTAGTGTTGTACTTGCTGAATTACACTGCGTGGCATGTATGTAATTTTATAAGTTTTTTTTTTACATGTTATGCATATGCAGTAAAGCATTTGTTGCACAACTGTTTATTACAGTCAATATTAAGTTTGAAATACTCTACGTTTTAGAAATTATTACATGTCTTGCTAGTTAGTATTTATTTTTATGATTCGTAAGTTATTTTTGCATGACCTAATAATAAATTATGATGCATTAAAAATTTTGATTAATATGTTAAATAAACATTTAATGTTTTGTATACTAAATTATAATGTTCAATATTGTCGTAAGAAAATGGCATGCTTCTGTCGATTCCTGAACTACAGACGAGTGAGTTGGCGGAGATTTGGCACAGCAAATCCACCAAGTAATTCCGTACCAAGATAAGTTCTACTGAAGCTCTCAAGCTCAAGGATACAGGGGACACAGTATACACATTTATGATTATGAATTAATATAATTTATGAAAATAAAAACAACACAGGTTTATTTAGTCTTAAAAACCTTATTGCTATAGATTTCATGTTGGTGGGACACCAGTTGCCATGCAGAACATTAAAATCCTTACATCAGCTGAGAAGAGGAGAACCCAGGGACAGAGAAGTACCTTGGTCGAGTGGGGTTATGAATGAAGCTTGCAACAGGTGCAAATGTGGTGTGAACATCAAGACCTCAGTACGTGACAATGGAAGTCACTGAATGCTGGCAAGTTATATCACTAGTGTTACCGACTAGTACGTAAGTTGCTGGGATCAGTTACACAATATTAATTGGCAGGTGATTTATTCAATACCCTACTAGTAATACATACTTAAATTGAACAGCTATACGAAAAGGTAACGACTTGTAAAAAAAAACCCTTCTACATAATGCTATTAGGTTTCAAATGCAGCAATGCAAAAATGATCTGTTTTACCTGTATTTATTGATGGTAAGTTACTTTAAATAATTCCACAAACAATTGTGTCTTGACTGTTGTATACATGAACAACTTGAGATACTAAATGACTTCTTTGGTGGAATTTAAGAAATACTTCACCTGGTTATTGTTTGACACCACTGGTTAATGTTTTTTCATCCCAAGTACCTTACATGCCATTTCGGGTTAAGATCATTTTGTATTTTTTTACGAACAAAATAATCTAGTACATAATATATACTGTATGTATACTAAGAAAAAGTTACTTTGATTACAGGATTCAAATTTAAATACAAAATCAGAATCATTATATAACTCATCGGTGGTTGCTAGAAGAAAAGTTACACAGTGCAGAACCCCCTCATACAGTGTTTCCTTTTTCAATATAGTATGTACATGTTATAAGAAAAATGGTTTTTAAACTAGTTATTAGTCTGTTTATTTATAAAATGCATATTATAACATATGAGCTTATTAAGTGAATTTAGTGTAAACAAAATGGACGACAAAAAAGCTGTAATTAATCAAGAATGTACATATTTGCAAATTTGACAATTCTAACTTACAGTAATATAGTCTCCTCAATAAAAAAAATCCTAAATACGAACAGAACATACAAAACAAATCTTATGCAAAGTTTTACATAAATTAAATGATATGGTTTATTAGAGTAACGGTGGAAAAACCCAAGTGTCATTGGTCGTATGACGAGAGAATCCCATACAGGTATAACAGGGGCTTAACAATAAAATTATAATGGGCTTGTTTAGTACTGTTTAAACTGACGTCAACCAGGGCTATGCCCTCCCTCAAGCCCGATGTACCTCGCCCCGCTTCAGACCCCTTCTCCCCCCACCAACACCCTCTACAGCCGCAACATAATTCAAACTTCCCGCCAATGTGTACATGTGCTAGTTCGCCTCGCAAGAAGCACAGGCACACTTAGAATCTGTGCCACACACACCTAATATTAAAATACTTAATTAAATTGATTGTGTTTTTTTATAGTATTTGTTTCAACCCCCCCCCCCCCTCCCTCCCTTTTCAAGTGATTATGTTCCCAGGTTATGCCATAAGGTCTGAGCCACACCATGCGCAACCCCTTTCAGAATGCACCCCCATGCGGGCAATTTACATTTGAACTTGAGTAATAAATGCGTAAACATGAAAATGTTATTAATGAATAATAATTAATTGTAAATTAGTATTAGGAGCTGGACGGTTCTACTATGGTACTTTGTTTCTTCAAGTAATTATAAGCATGCTATTGGTAATTGCACAGCCTCCTGGTGCCATGACCCTGACCACTACCCAGTCTCTCTCGCTCAGTTAGAGAGCAGAATGCATAAATTAAGAAACATACAATTAAAAAAAAATGGTGTGATGAGATTGCCTGTATAGCAACCACTGATGGTTAAAAAATAAAATATAATAATAATAATAATAAAAAACTGCACTTATAGAGATTAAATAAATATTAAGTAATGTTAAAACTTAACATACCTATCAAGCTCCGGCAGAGTTCATCTCTCAGCGCTGTACAAATATTGGATTCTTCACTCTTAGATAATTTGGTACTATTGTTATTAGATTTTGCAATTCCAAGTTGAATCATAGAATCACTGAATAGAGAATCTTCGTTATTAAAAATGCCCAGACGTGTACCATTTTCATATTGCTGAAGATCAAATTTCAGGCTTTCAACTTCTTTCTAAAGGAGGTAAAAACTACCTATTATCTTTTTGAACTGTATGAAATATAACACAGTAAATATTACACTAAATATTAGTTTTAACACTGCTATTACAATTGTATTGTAATTAATATAGGAAATTGCTAAAGTTATTTTCTCTCTTCTCTCAGGAATTTAATTTGATTTGCTATTTTTACAGTAATAACTTACTTCTTAAATTGTGGTCATTGTTTATTTCCATCTCATTTAACAGTAGTAATTTACTTTTTAAAACTTGTACATAATTATTAAAAACCTAACTGGACAGCTAAACAGGAAATATTGATTCAATGACAAAACCATTGTCCCTTTCAGAGAAAATTCACATATAATTTCCAGGACAGCAAGATTTGAGTTCTTTGCAAAAGTGATAGAGTGCATGTGTTGTCAAACGCCATGGGTTTTGAAGTTCAAACATCGACAGACTCTGGCAGATTGCATTGAGCAACCAGGTTAATACAGTGAAGTTACGGTACTCATTCGTCGAAGTAGAAAAAAGAATAAAAATAATTTTTAACACGTTTAAATTAGCTATCCCATGTAATTAAATAAACACTAGTGATGGGTCAAATATCAATTTTCTCAAATCCGAGTACTGAATTTGAATCCCAAAGAAAACGTCAAATAAACAACTCTAATCCGAATGTAGGTCTCCAGGATCTAAAATAAAATGACGTACAAGAATATGTTGTTAAAACATTCAACCCTATCAACTAAATTTTTAGAACCAATACAATTTGTAATTTTATTTACATATTTCGGGGATGGTAACAGGCTAGGTATGAAGGAAAAAAATGACTAGTAAACTTCAGAGGTTATCAGTGTTAATTTTCAATTTCTTTAATTTCCTCAAATATTTTTCTTCCAATCTTTGCCCTCAGTTACCGAATCCTTTGAATATTAATTTTTGAGGATTGGATTGGCCCATCCCTAATAAACACATAACCAATAGTTACATGCACCTAAAAACATCATTCAGACTGAATGTACAAACCATTCAGCACCCTAAACCCTAAAAATTAAGCACTATCAAAATAAATTTTTTTTACTATTAAAATCTATATTCCAAATGTATGATATAAGCTTAAAAAAAAATTTTCATGTGAATATGGCCCGTGGCACGGTGCACAACAATAAGATCAAACCCCATTGTATCGCCTTCTGCACAAATACTCCTTAAAGTCAGCGTGGCGTCAGGCGCAGGCGGGTTCCTACCGCCGCGACCCGCCTATCCCTGCAGCATGGCGGGGTTTAACCTGAGCCGCACGCCGCCACGCAGAGCCCGCTCAAGACATTGCAACCTGACAAGTTCTCTGCACCGTTGCAACCTATTCTCCATCCTTTTCGTGTCAGAAAAGTTTCAGAACAATGGTTCACAAAAACGTTTGGCCTTGAAATTTTACTCCCATTGCGCCCATTTAGTTCCACTTCATAAATTGCCTAAATAATTTGAGTTATTTATAAACACACTTTTAACATTGATACTATTTAGTTCACCAAAAACCAAATATACAGTGTAATGACAATAAGGAAACACTACCACGTAACATCATTCATGACAAAGAACATTCAGCACCTTTACTTTTTCACAAAAGAAATCATTTTGCCATAGATACGTATGAACAACATTTAACATTGTAACAGAAACAAAGGTGTTGATAGTCTAAATTATAAATCAACTTCTCCTCAAAGTAATAAGAACGTTTTGAAGTTTTCTCTACTTCAAAAAAATCTAAATTAAAATCTAAAGATGCCAAAAATAAAGTTCTAACGCGAGACATTACATTTTTTCTGAGCCTACATCTCAAGCAAAGACCAAGTACGCAAAGTGCATCACCTCCAACTGTTTTACTCTGTCGTGCAGCTGTTCCTTCTCTCGAGTGACGACAGACAACTGCACAGTCAGGCTCAAAGTGTCTTGGCCGACAGTGTCCCCAACAAGCTGCTGGTACCGACGCTGGCTCTCCTCCAGGCTTCTCCCCAATTGGTTGATTGTTTCAGACTTTTCCAGCATGAGTGCCTCGTTGGCCCTGGTCTGCTCAGCGAGACGCTGCTCCAGCCTGTCGCACACCGCTTCCTAGCAACAAACACGCAGAATGCAACCACAATTATTGACACCATCCAAAAACCACTCAAAAACAAAACAGTGCCACTTATACGAAAATTAATATTTTAGCAATTATTTAAAGAATACCAAACAAAGTTTTCAAAACTATTTTGTTTGAAAATATATTGATTATATGCACATGAACATTTCTCTGAACAACAAAGATACATTTAATGTGCAACATCAGTGACATAAAATTAAAAACATTATTAATCATGAAATCAATTATGAAAATTATATTGAAAATATATATAGAAAAAAACATGCTGTGATGGCAAAAACAAGACTTCCATGTAACCAAGTTCATGATAAAAATATTTCAAGTACTGCTTATGTAATTTTTTTATAAATGAAATAAGTATCTATTAATAAATATGAACTTCATAACAATTTAGAAAAGGAAATCAAAAAGAGCATTACTATTCTAAACAACCAATCAGAGTATTCTAGAAATCTGTTTGGTTTTTTGTTAACGTAATTCTTGTTATTTACATAATAATTAGTAAAAAATTTGAAATATTATGAAAAAATGGCAAAAAATAATTTTAATCACTGCAAAACACCATATTCTTCACCATAAAACATGGTATATAATGATTTTCTCAGGTTACCATAACATTTCTATGGAAAAGAGAGAAAAAAAATTGTGCTTTGAAGTTTTGTATACTGTGGTGACAAACAAACATTTAAAGGATGGAGGAAATAAAATGAAGTGTACTTATCAAGTGCCAACAAAACTTTAATTCCTTGCATAGCTAATTCAAAACTCTGATACGTTCAATGAAACATATTTACTGATGACGACAATTGAATGAAGAACACAAAACTTTTGAACTTACTGAAACTCATTTCGAGAGTTATGTTGCAGAATGTCTAAACAAGCACTTAAAAGTCTGATGTTAACACTCAACTTCAATAAGCCTCCCTGGTTTTTAAGGGCTAACTAAAGCATTTTTTCAAAAGAAACAAAAAAATCAGACACTATGAGTCTATAATACTGCCCGGAAGCCACACAAGGGGAAATAGTGGCTCCAAATTTCCTACGGATGCATTACCAAGACTGCTTTATGCACATAGATTTGGAACAAAAGTAAATCTGATGATATATAAAGTAAACCAAATTAAGAATATTAGCATTATTTACGAAGACAAAATAGCCAAGCATAAAAAAAAATGTTCATGGTTTATAAATTATATTAAAAATTTCAGTCATTTAAATTGCTGCTTTCCATTGCTAAATGTTAGTCAAAATGACAAACAACAGACAATACACATAACATCATCACTGATGTAGGAAACAACAGAATAACCTGGCAGCCATAAATCATTACGTAACATAGGCGAAAAACAGAATATAAAATCACGAAGGACAAACCATTGAACTGTAAACACAGTATTGTACATCCTTGTGTCTACAATGAAATAAGTAAATTTTCCATTATAGCTGTTGTACAGCAGATTGTGTCCGACCATGTCTCCGTTGTTAAGAAACACTTATGGGTGGTGAGACAAGGGTCCTGGGTTCGATTCCCGGCCAGAGAAGGAATTTTCACTGGGTGTTGTGTTATCCATTCATCACCATACTGCGGATTAACGCTGTCATGACAAACCGGCATGCTGTTGCTTCCACCACCACAGTGTAGGGGTGGGATTTTGTTCTCAATCATGAGCATTAAGAACACACGATTATCACAACAAATTGCAAGGTTTTCTTTTTTATAGTTACACACGTAAAAGAAGTTAAACATATTGGGACAAGATCAAATGGTTTTGTTTTTAGGTCAATTTAGTTTTTAAAACTGGAAATTCTGGATTTATTGCTTTTATTTTTATACTTTGTCTTTATTCATAAAAATTGTGTATTATGTATTCAAAAAAATATGAAACTAAAATGTATCTTAATACACCAAAACAATCTTATTTTGATTGGCACCTGATGCACTTATACAATAAAATCATTAGTAATAAGAATTTATAAAAGAAAAATACTCAGAAAAATGGAAAAACACTGCAAATATTTTGTGTTTGAAAAATGTGCTAACATCATAAATAAAAAAAGTGTTTCTAACAACAGATGCAAAATCAAACAAGGTAAAACCAAATTTTTCTGATCTATTTAGTTCATACATTTTGGTACAAAATTCATTCTAAATAACTTAAATTCATGTTTTTAGCTACATTTGAGTGCTAAATGGGCTAAATGGTGTATTAACTTGCATTTAGGATTTGCTTGTTGTTTTTTTGTGCTGTGCACTGTTATTTCGGTTTTAACGCCATACATATAATCATATCCATAACAATAAATTAATGTAACTCAGATTTACTTACAAGTCAGCATATTTGGCACTTTGCACAATAGATCTGTTGCCGCTTTATCTATTCCTAGCATTACCTTGTCTTCCAATTTTGCATTCAGCCCATCAAATTTTGTTCTCCACATCTGCAATTCCTGTTCATGCTTCTTCTGACAGTTTTTCACAAATGAGTCATAGTGTTTATTTGAGTTGCTTAAATTGCTACGTTCAAGCAACATCAGTTTTTGATGCAAGTCGTTGTTAGATGCTTGCGATGATTCCAGCTCCTGTTTCAGCTTTGAAAAAAAAAAAAAAAAAAAACTAGTACACACTTATAAAGATTTTAAACCAGAAACAAAGTCGATCAGTAAAGTCTAAAACATAATCGAACAAGTTTGAACAACACGCTTACGAAAAATTGGGCCTTCTTAACAGTTTGAAAACTAAGTCAGAAACTTTTATTCTAAACTGTACTGATTTGAGTTTAAATTTTCACAAGAAAATTCAGGAAATAAATAAAACTTAAAGAGTTCTTTCTATCTGCACAATGCAAGGTCAAGAATTTTGAAATAAACAAAACAAAATTCTGAAATACTGATAAAGCAAACTGCCATAGTCTCCAATAGTTAGGTACCAATCCAGCATTTCCATAAACCACAAAAACTAAAACCAGCTGTCGGAACCATGATTGGAGCCCTGGTTCTTTGGAATGCAAGTCTAGTGTCTTACCAACGCACCACCCGTCTGTGCAAAAAACGATTTTACAAAACAACAATTACCGCGACTTTGATTTCAAGTTTCAAGTATAAATAACATAGTAACAACACTACTGTAACAATGGAGACACATTACAGTTAATTTTTTTTTTCTTTTGTCTTCAAGTGAACAGATTTGTTTATCATTTACATATTTTAAGTTAAAACAACATTTTTTTATTCTACTTGAAGCCAGATAGTAACACTTAAATTAAATTAAATTAAATTTTCAAGTTAAACAAATTTCTTCTTTGCTGAGAAGCAGATAATTTTTTGTGTTTGAAAAAAACTAAACAAAAAGAAATTATTTATTCTTGCTGTTGAAAAAAATTGTAAAAATATGTTACTATGCAAAAAATTATGTTTGTGAAGTGGGAAAAAAATATTTTCAAGTGAATATAATGACATAAAAAATTTGGTTTTTAGTTAAAACATTTAAAAGGAACAGCTACCGATAAAAAAGCAGATAATATAGTAACTTTTACACAATTCACGTAATGACACATTAAGATAAGTTCTTGCACATAGAATTATTCTATTTACAGCTTATCTCCATATTTACTAAAAGCATAGGTTCAAAATGTATACATATAAAATTACCGCATTTACCTTAATATAATGTGACAGTTTTTACCGAAAACTGCTAAACCTAAAAATAAGAGCATTATAATCACAAACTTGTATTCTGCCACTGGAGTGAATTTACAGCAATGAAACAGCCGAGTTGAAAAACTACATACTCTGTATCATAACTGTGTCACTTAAGCCACTTTAGACCACTAGTAATTATTTCATCCTGAACTTTCGCTTTGTCACAATATTCGTTATATGGGTCATTTATTTCATCAGATAACTTTGACTTCTTTATGTTTTTCGATTGCTAGTCTTTGTTCACGTGACTTTCTTATTTTTATCAGGTTTTTTTCTAGGGATTTAATTTTAGATGTTTATTCTGTTGATTATTAGTTGAATAACTAAACTATCTGCCTGTGAACTAGTGAACTGCGTCACTTATGCCACTTTTTAGTCCGCTCTTGTTTATGGCTTTCTGAACCTTTTGTGAAGGTGGGTTGGAAAGGAGGGGGGGGGGGGGGGGGGTCAGCAGGCCTGACATGAGACAAGATAACACTTGGAATGCTGCTGGCCAAGGTAGCCTCTCCCCCTCCTCCTCTTTTCCACTTCCTGGCAATCACCAAATCACCATATAGTACTGTATCCTTTGCTCTCTGACGAATGGCTTATGAACTAAAACCATAAAACTCTTTTCCTTACAATTGCTGCTTTTTTTTTTTAAAAATGCAGTTTGCCGTTTCAAAAAAGGCTGTGCAAATCACTCTACCGACAGAAAGAGGCCCCAGAAAAGCTGTTAGAAAATATGGTATAAATGTACTAATTAAATTTTTTTTTTATATTTATGTGTTTAAATTGTGATTTTTTTTACCCTATAACGTATGTTTCATAAACTCGCAATCAAAAAGTCTGGGGTTGCCTTATACTCACATCGCAGTATTTTAGGGTAAATACAGTAATTGTCACAGAAATAGCTATCATATATGAGGGAGTAACAAATTCTGCCATCATGTTAATAATTAAGATGATTTCTTCCAAACAAAGTAATAATACATAACTCTCTATGAGATAGACACTGCAATGCAAGTTAGTTACTACCCACAATGTATGCAATACCCATAAGACACCATAAAAGCTTTTGAGCAGTGGCGTAGCAAGGTATGAAGCCCCCCCCCCCCTCCCCCCCCTCGAGCAACGAACAACATCACTCTAGGGCAAGGAACATTCACTCCCATAGCCCCATCCATTTTTTTTACAATATTGTAGTCACTATATTGTGTTTATATTGTTCATCATTAGTAAATAGTATACAAGGTATTATATAGTATCCGGCAAGAATTCTGAAGCTTGGCACTTTCATAACTGAACTTAATGCTTAATTATCTTTATTAACTTCTTTTAAAGGAAATACTATTCAAATTATTGAGATTGAATGATCATGGACAGATTTGACATTCTTTCGTGACTTGGCACTTGCAAACTGTGTTATGGCGTCATCTAAGTCAATGGTTCTGGCTCTAGCACGTTCAATAGAGATTGTTGATAAGGAGCTTAACCGCCTTTGCAACATTGTGCTTCTTAGATAGTTCTTGATGATTTTCAGTTTTGAAAATGACCTCTCGGCACTTGCAGTTGTAACAGGTATTGTCAAAAAAATTAAGCACGCATTGACCAGATCAGGAAAGCTGGAACTAACTTGTGCAAGCACTATTATAGTATCCGCTAAGTCCCTAACACTTTTCATTTCTTCAATGTGACATAAATAACAAGTTTTAAATCTAACAGCCTGAGGGCCCAGGTTGTAAGAGAGATCATCTGGGTAGTTTTGTACTAAAACTTGATTCTAATATTTGTTTATCATTTGAGTCCTTTAAAAACGAGGGCCTTAAACACTTAAAAGTTGAACAGATTTCACTGATCGCGATAAAACGCTCTGTAACCTGGGTACTTATTATGTCCAAGCTTCGGGTGAATACTTCAACTTGAAAACGCTTCAATTTTTTTTTTCCTAACCTAAGTATGTAATAAAATTAAGTGTATTTGGGAGGGGTCTGGGTTAGGGGGAGACACTAAGTGTGTCTCAGGTCGAAGCCTATATGCTCTAATCATGTAAGTGTTAAGCCATGCGGGAGAGGTAACATGCATCATGTGCTAGGAGGGGGATTGGCCAGCCATGGCAGCAATTGGCACCATGACTAACTCCCCTCACTGACTATACTGGACTAAAAACTAGATAAGTTGGGCCCAGGTAAAACCTGCATAGGCACAGGGGAAACCCTGGGCTCAGACATGCGGGATGCAAAAATTTCATGCATTAATATCAAGCAGGTTGGTTACAGGAAAAAGATGGATGGTTCCGGAAGAAGAGTTGGACAGAGTAGAAACAAGCTACTAAACAATGGGCGCGAGCTTGGACATTGCTGTCCGCATTTGGTTTTGGGCAGTACTGGTTATGTGGGGGCGACTTTGTAGTTTCCCCCAGGCTGCCAGCCAGCGCGTGTAACTTAAAACTAAAAACTAAGAATGTACTGTAATCGTGAGTTGCTGCATCGGTCCCTGCTCCAGAATGGATAGAGCGTCAGGTTGCCTGTCGCCAGCAGAAGGCAGTCGGCACTTTGCGAAATTACCCAGTCTATCACGAATCCCTAGCCTCAACTTCCTACGTTTCTTTTAGCTACGGTTATGTACGGACTGTTATACAGCTGTGTTTAGATGTGTGAACTGCCAGCATACACGTGTGTATTATGCTGATATATTTAATATTAAATACAAGCACAACTTCTCTTCATCTATAATTGGGTCATCAACCTGCACTTCATCAAACATTCTTTTCTTCCTTCTTATTCTTGAGACGGGAAAGTGGGGTGGAACATTCCATTTTAAGCAAAGTTCAGTTGCATCATTTTTTACGGTTTGCCACCCTTTATGAGTTTACTGATTTTTGTTTTGAGATTTGATAGAATCTTGCTTGCATATTCTATATCGTCTTCAACTCTTTGTAGTTTTTTGGAGATGATGTCAATTGATTCTAGTACAACACTTTTTATCAAAATCAAAATTACTGTAGGAAATTGTTCAAAATATTTTAAAAGTGACCTCGCTTGGTCCATTTCTTCTTGGTCTTTACCATCCAAGCTCAATAGAGTTAGTATTTTCATAATATCAAAATAACCACTATGAAGAGCTTCGATGGCTGATTTCTCTAAGACCATCTAGTTGGGCACACCTTTTTCAATTTTTTTTCTAACATCGCTGATTTTCTCAACAATGTCCATCTTGATATGGCTTTAAAAAATACATAGATATTTTGAACATTGTCAAAAAAGTTTCTGATTTCAGGAATACTTGTTACACAATCATTAATTACCAGGTTAAGTGCATGAGCACAACAGTGCACGTATTTTGCTAACTGATTTTTTTCTTTGATTCTTGCTTGAAGGCCTGAATAAACACAGCTCATATTTGCGGCTCCGTCGTATCCTTGATCTCGAACTTTAGAAACATCCGAGAATTCTTCAATTACACTTAGTACAGTTTTTTCCAAATATTCTGAATTTTGGCTTTCTACCTCAGTAAATCCACAAAAAGCTTCTTCTATTACCAACTTTACTGGCTTTTCTTCATCGTCAGTTTTGATTGTCACATTGCGAAACACTATGTTAACTGGTCCATTTTTGCAATGTCTTGAGTTGTGTCAAAAATTAAAGTTACAAAGGGGCTTTCCTGAATTTTGTCCTTAATTTGTTTTCTTATTTTGTTGGCAATGAGACTCATCAATTCATTTTGAATTTGAGCACTTTGTTTGGGTTGTTTTATTAAGTCTGCTAGGACTTGGTCATATCTAGCCAACAAGTGAATTATTTCAAGGAAATTTCCGTTGGATACAGTATCGTCAACTGACACCCTATGCCTATGCTCTCTCAGTGGCAAGTCATTAGTAGCTAAAGTTAAAATTACGTCTACAACACGTTTTAGCATTTTCCTCCAAAAATCAGTAGCTTTTTTATTCTCTTCTAGATTTTCACAGTTAAGTCAGACCCATTTGCCAGCGAAAGTATATTTCACTTGAAATTGCGTGACTGTGTGATTGTTCATGGTTTGTTATGTTTCGTCCAAAATGTGCCCAATCAGACGTACCTTTGGTAAACCCTACTTCACTACAAGACATCAAAAAGCCAGCAAGGTTGACAGTAGCAAACATTTAGGACATTTGAATAGCATAACCAGCTACGTTTTACTTTTAATTGGTTGTTTTTATTTTTCTGAAAATACCATTTCTCATCAAACCCCCTATTTTTATTTCTACCGTCTTGGTCTTTAGGGAATGGACCTTTCGGCTGGTGAGGACCTAACTCTATTATTAACCTCTTTTGTTGAGATGTGAGAGTTTCTTCAAAGTTTCCTTTATTACATGAAATAATCTCTTTGACATCCTGTTTTTCACCAATAATGTTCACACTCTACCTTTTCATTTGCAATCTCAACTGAGCCACTGGGCCGTTGAACAACCACAGACTTGCACTCTGAGCTGGTGCTGGGAACAGGGGGAACGTGTGAAGTAGCCTATGTCTCAGTCTGTGCTGCTCTTTAATTATCTCCAGAAAACTGTTGTCTATTTAACGCCTCACTTGTTTTCAAAAAATAACACGATAATTTTCTTGTTTTTTTTTTTCAGTTCAATTAGTTCTGCACTTTTTTTCTCTTTCCTTCGTTTGCGGCATTCTGCACCACTACACTTCTTTGACATTGTAACATGGAAATATAACGAAATATTATCCACCATCACAATATATAGGTAACTTACCAGTGTAACCGCGGTTTAAAACTAAATTGCACGTACTGTATATATTAGACCAAATAAAAGAACAGCAAAGCAACCGCAAAGCTCACAAAATTGCGCGACACTGAAGACTCACTAGCCATTCACTACACTAGACTGAGCACTAACGTGTAGTTCGTTGAACAAGTGAAAACCCAACAGATGAGATGCGCAGTAGCAAAAGTCTAGTGCGCATGCGCCGATAAGCCGCCAGACGGCAGCACTGCGACGTGGCTCAGTTTACATCCAGACCTTACAAACCTTTTCGGTGGGGATTCAGCTACAAATATTATACTTTATCACAATTATTTAATTTATTATATTTAGTTTCTAAAAGAGAAACCTGATTGAAGAGGAGCCAACTTTAATTTTATTTTCAGTGATATTTGTAATAATTATTTTCTCCAAAAACTTTCGCCCCCAGTCTTCCGCCCTGGAGCGACTGCTCCACTTGCTCCACTGTCGCTACGCCATTGCTTTTGAGGCAAACAGAAGACACTCTTACCTGTGTATTTAATTCTTCTAGACTTCTCACATTGAGTTTCAGTCTATCCACATCCTTTTCTAGTTCTTCAATTTTTTTTTGGCTGGTAACTGAAATGTTCAAAAGATAAACAGTCATCAAGACCAAATTTAATGTAAAAGCATTCATATTAAAACAGGTGTATCATATATTCATATCTTATAGTGGCTGAAAAAATTAGCATTTTGCTGATTTGCTAATTTACACTTTATATCAGGGTTGGCTGATATAACCACAATGGTTTAAACAATGGTTTAATTCACATTTTTTTTTTAAAAATGTATTTTTAAATAGAATAACTTAATAAATTTTAATGAAACGCATAATTCCACTCTAATAAAAATAGTTTGCTCATTAATATTATTACTTGTAATTTATGGGAACAAATAATTATATACTAATCAAGATCTTATTTAAATTATATGAATAAGTTGTAAATTATACCTAGCTAAATACTACTCTAAAATTCAATTAATTAGTAAATTATTGTCAAGAGTGTAAAAATAAGAGGCAATAAATAAATTTGTAATCTAAAAAAAAAATTCTTTTTTGGGAAATCCCTGACTGTACTGTAAATCCCCATTCTTTGGGGAACACCCATTCTACATCCTCCTCCTGTGGGGAAATACCCTTTCTGTGGTTAAGTCCCAGTCAGATGTGCAGATTTGCTGGACATCAGTTCTTTGACGTTATAACTTTCTGGTTCAACGTTAGTGGCAGAAAGCAGGCTGTTGTGTGACTTTCATTTGAACATGCTGAGAACTAATGTAATAGAAAATGCTGATTCAAACAAAAACAATCAGGTTTTTTTTTTTAAAAACCTGGTTTATTTTCCAACTCTGCTTTGAATTTTTTTTTGCTAATTTCCAACATAAATGTTATTTTAGCTAATTAAAAAAAAAATTATGTATGCTTAATCAAAGGGAGCATTACTGCTACATATTTTTTTTGACTGTTTGAAAAAATTTTGTACATAATTTATTGTTTTAAACTTCGAAACAACACTGACTTTATGATCTGACTAAGCTTATATTTGTACTTTGCTCTATTTTTAGGACACATGCAAAAGTATAGTTTAATTTTTTTGAATTTTAGGTCTCACTTAAGACCTATCAACACTTCAGTTACTAAACAAATACAACACATCCACCATCTTTGCCGCAGATTCTCATCACACAGATAAAAGATGTATAGCTGGCTAATACGGAGAAAACAAAACAGGCTGCACACTCTAGTATTTTACTTTAGCAGGAGAGTGAAATAAACCACAGCAATACTGCAGGTAATAGGGTATTTGATTATAGTGAAAATATTGATTTAAAAGTTGTTAGCTTTACAGTAAACATTTTTCCAAACCAATTTGGCCAACGCATTATTCAGAAATATATATGATTATTATAAGAAATCATTAATAAAATAATTAAATTCTCATGTTTGACGTGATTGAAAACGCACGGGATTGGCTGAATCTGGCGTGACGTCACCTGCTTGTAAACAGTAAATGCCAGTCGAAGTTTTGTACGGTGCATCGGTGTTTTCTTCAAGGTTTTTTCGTCATATTAACTAGTATTCTTATCTAATGCTGACTAAAAGTAATAAATTATTGTAATTATTAGAAAAAATACGATGGAGACCAACTTCATTAAAGCTGACAGTAGAAACCTCCCGAGAATAGACGCAATAATGGTCGGACTATTTTTTAAAAACAATCCCGAATTTTATGCTGCAGAATTAAAAAACGTGAAAGTAGCGTTGTAAGTGTTATTATAAATGATTAAAATATACTTTTAAATAATTAAGTAAATTAGAAAAGCCTAAAAACGTTTTATTATTGTAAACATTTTATATAATGTTGACAGATTGATTGGATTGACCATTCAATAACAAAAGTAGGGCTCCCGTTAGAACTAATTTAAAGCGAATAAAAATGAAATGATGTATTTCAATGTATATAGATATAAAATTATTCATAAAATTATCGTTTTGTGAACCACAGTTATGTCAACATTACTTTAATAGGTAAGAGTTCCGTATCGCGTATCCAAATTGGTCTCTTGCTATGGATGGCATGATCCTGTACATTTTTGTTACTGTGGTACATAATTTTTCTGTTTTAGTTCGTCGAAAGATTCTAGACATAATCAAAATTTGTGGTAAAATAATGACTAATGGTCGTAAGTTGAATGCACGATATATTTTACTTTTTATTCAAATCAAGATCATAATTCATTGGTAGATCACGGGTGCGCCATCTAGTATCGAGTAACGAAACGTTACACACGGCTGGATTTCGTTACTCGCATTTTTCGTATGTTTTACCCTGTTTAACGCATGCGCGCGCATATTCGATGATTTTACGTTACTAAGAACGATGTTTGTTTATTAAGTATAATTTGGAAATTCGTCGTCCAAGTTTTTTACTGTTTATAAGAAAGTATTTTTTTACAAATTAGAAATATGTATGTTTTTGTTTTTTATTATCGCGTATTTTCACGTTTTTTGTTCTTATCTTAAAAGAGATAATATAATAAAACTGCTCTAATGAGATTTAATTGTTACATGGTTAACAAAAACTGTTAATTATCAGATATTAATAGTTTATATTCTATTTATTATTATTTACGCGACGTCATACTGTACGCGTACGCAATACGACTCGATTCGTTGCTGCAACATAATATAGCATTTTATGCTGTATCAGAAGTAACAAGTAACGTAACGATACGATAGTAACGAGTACTAATTGTTATAGTAACGAATACATATGGGTATGCTTTTTTTCGTTACTTTTACACCTCTATGTGAAAGCTAACAGTTTGTTTACAAGCATGTGACGTCATGACATCAGGTGACCTGCAAAAATGGCGTCTCACCGGTTTGGCGGCTTTTTTATTCATTTAAACTTTGATGGTGATATTCATAGAAAATAGATAACTTCACAAAGAATTAATCAAATTGCTTAGGTATTATGTCATAATGAACAATTTTAGACATTTACCTAAAACCTGTCAAATACCCTATTGGTATCCCCCTGAATGGTACACTTGACCAAGCAGTGATTTTCTGGTAGTTATTCTGTACGTAGTTTTCATGACCAACATAGTGGTGATATTGCCATGTCTCTGTGATGCAGCAAAGTTAGATGTTTTCAAAACAATCAATAAGCCCCAAACAATTAATTAAGTTTATTTGTGAATTCCTATAAATTAAAACTGCAACTTAATGTTTGCTAGCATATTGCAGTACCAATTTTTTTTTAAAGTGCAATAGGTATTAATATTATTTTTTGTGTTTTTGGTCTAGAAAAGCACGAAAAAAACTTTTTTTTGGTACAAAACTGAAATAGAGGGTTATTTGTAGGTAATATATATATATATATATATATATATATATAATAATAATAATATATAATATAAATAAATATTTAGTTTACAAAAATGTAGTATGTAAATATTCGGTTCAAATAAGTTGCATTAAAAATGCTGATTTCAAAATAATAGATGCTGATTTGTAACATGCTATCAGTTTTTGGGTCCATCACATCTTGCCTAGGAGTTACCTGCCCATAAAATGAAGCTTAAGATTGACATCCCTGTTCTACTGATGCATATCCTTGATGCATCAAGTTTATAATCTGATGACCTACACACTTGTAATTCGGTAGTTTTGTTCCTTATATTATGATGTGTTTGGCCAGGGCAATGTCGAACTACTTCAGCTAGTTTTAACATAATTTCCACTATCTTTCAGTGAAGCATACTACAGTGAAAGGTCTTTTATCCGGAATTCTATGGTTCGGCACATTATCTAAACCAGCACCAAACTCACCGTACACGTTCAGATTTTTTCCGGTGAATTAAGGCTGTTGAGTTTGGTTACCAGGTTGCATCACTGCGCTGCCAGCATTTTTAATTCACTCAGCGTTACAGTCTGTTTTAATTTCAGTACAAAGCTTCCTGTTTCTCTGTTTCTAGTGGGTTACGTTTTCATAATGGTTTTTTGAAGAGATCTGGGTCAAGGATGCAACGAAATATCAGAAAATTTTTCTAAACAGTAATGCTCATCAGTAGGGACAAGTTCATATAGTTCTATTGTTAGGATAACTTCATTTTTAAAAACAGGAGGTTCCGGTATTACTGTTATTTTTTATGAATTCTGCTTATTCATAACTACAGCATATTAAAAAAAAATTGCATTTAAAGGATTTTGACTAATATATATTGCACTTTTAAGATATAATACTTTTTAAAAGCATGTTTAGCTATTTGGAACAAATAAAATAAATTGGAAGTATATTTGTGTGTTTGGAAAATGCAACATCATAGTGTAAATATGAGTTACTAATAACAGTTGCAAGATAAAAAAAAAAAAAAAAAAAAGGAAAACTTTAACCAATATTTTTAGTACATACATTTTGGTACATACGTATTTTCCGCTAAATAAATTAAATTTATTGAATTTACAGTTTTAAAAGATTAGGTTTTTATTGATATGAGTTAATTGCTTGGTTATTAATGCTGATTAATTTTATGCTTTTATTTGCATTTTGGTCCTTCATGGTGTATTAACTTACATTTCGGTGTTATAATGGCGATTTACACGCTTTTCAGTGTTACTTCGGTTTTATCACAATTCACCACATAATCTTGTCCATACTCATCATTACTAAAGAGCAGCTCATTAAAACTTTTCATAAATACCATTGTACATAATATTAATTTCAGTTTGGTATTCACATTAAAAATTTAACCAACATTCGATAATCCGGCAAAATCGCTAAGTGGTTCCAAACATGTTGAATCGAAGAACTTCTGTACTTCTAACACTCACATAAGCGCTTCTCTGCCTCTCTGTGCAAACACTCTGCCTTGTTTTTCTCTGCTTCAGTCAACATCAACTCCTGAGACATCCGGTCCTGCTTCTCCACCGCTGAATCCCGCGCCGCCTGCAGCTCCTGCTGCAGCCTCTGCACTTCGCGCACTCTCACATCGTACAGCACCTGCAGCTGCTCCGTGCCGTTGTAACCTGCAAGAGGCAGCGGGCACGTGTCGACGGCTCTCTGCCCTCCGGCCGGCAGCCGGTCGCTGGGCCACGCCCTTCCGGGACCGTGCAACACACGCGGCCGAGCTTCCAAACGATTATGTGTTTGCAGGCACAGGCAGGTACAAGGATAGGCTTTCCGAGAAACCCTGAAGATGCATGACCATGAACGAATGAATAGGGGTTTAACGTTTGGTCAACATCTGGGTCGTTAGAGATGACGAGAGGTGATGAGATGGGAATCGAGCACTATAAGAATGAATAGATGGGGAAAACCAGATCACACCCCCCCCCCCCTCCAAATAAACCTAGCTGACGTCAACGTCTGCACGGTTCATGCTTGTGAAAAATCCGGGTGTGACCGCCCCCCCCCCCCCCCCCCCCCGGGCAGGGATTTGAACGGATAATTGTAGCCTTTACACAATGATCAGTGGAGGTTGTAAAGTACAAGCTAGATTCTTTTTACTGCACCTTGACTTCACTTGTGTTTTTCATTCTCCCTATTTTGGACCCATGGTGGCTGAGAGGTTCAGATCACTGTAATCTCACCAAAACAATCCATGTTTGAATCCCGGCAGGTTAGAGCCTGATTTCTTTTGGATCACAAATTGGAAACGAGGCGGATGTTGCATGTGCCGGTGAATTTTCTCGGGTACACAAGATCACCTCCAACCATTCACTCCATCAATGCTTTATCAGCATCTCATTACCTTACATAATCTCTAATAACCTCAATGCCAATGTTATTTGAAGCTTAATTTATATAATTTTCACTCTCCCTATCAAAACATCTAAAATAGTTTTCTTAGTTTTTCATCCAGTCGCTAAGTATACTAGTCAGGACCAGTTAGCCATCTAATTGCAAATAACTACTGTCTCGAGCCATCCAAAAAAGCAAAATATAATTGTAACTGAGCCAAATATATCTTTCTAATAACTTACATTAACAAAACTGATACCTATAATGAATGTATGAGTAGACTACAAAAACATGCAGGTTCACATAGTGTAATACCCCAAGTGTCTTAAAGAATAATTAAATAAGTAGGTTAAAAGATTTGGAAACTCTGAATACTGGGGCCCTCAATTAATACATAGCTATAAAAGTCAACATCAGAGGCGACACTAGGAGTAAACAAAGAAAATTTAGAGACTCCCTACGAACACTTGCGAGGAAAAGGATCGTTATTATATATTAAATAAATAAAAACAACTGTTACGTCTATAGACTTCCTTATTTTAATAAACATTGTTCTTTCTTTTTTTTTATAGATTAAATTTTCCTTAGTAACATCTGTTTTTCATTGATAAGTGATCTTACTTAAATTCCTCACAATTACTCTTATTATATTATATTCTTTGAACTTATTTACTATCGGGCCGGCCCTGAATGTTTAACAAAAATAACAATACTTAAGAACATTAATGAAATCAACATTGGTAACTTTAAGGGTTGTACATATAGTCCTTGCAAAACATAATATAAATTTCTTCTCCTCGACTTGCTTTTACTGTCCGCTGTCTTAACTGGGTTACACTATTTTTTTTTTGAGTTCGTGAATAGAATAATAGAATTATGCGGGTATCACCCGGGGCTGTAGGTAGACGGTGATCGAGGTAGTAGGTCTAAAGATGGTGGATTCTGCTCAGGAACCGACTCCAGTGGGTCCTGGCAGAGGATTTTGGCTGCCCCAAACTTGGAACCCTGTCTGAAACAGAGGTCCAAATTCCAAAGAATTAGACCTGTTTCCAGACAGTATACTTAAATGGCGTAAAAGGCCAATAGAAGGAAAATTAAAGGGGGGGATGACGTCAAGACTTACCAAAACAGGGTGTTGGTCCTGGCGCTCAGGAGAGGGCGTCTCGTCTCCGAAAACCCGAACCACGATGCGCGATAGACACGGAAGTCATCATGAGTTAAAAAATATGTATATATATATAATTTAAAAAAAACCAAGGTTCTCTACTTTCAACTAAACTACTGACTGGTTAATATTAATTTTAGATAGGGACTTCATCCCTCTAGTCTGAGAAGACTACATAATATACGATGCGATGTCGATGATTCGCCGAAGATCGCAGTTACAAACAGTACCAGTCAGTCAGGAGGCGCGCACCGAAGTAAGTTCAGAGCGGGATATCACCAGAATATCATAAGCGCGGGGTCTCTAGAGAATGGGAGGGGGGGGTAGGCTCTGAGCCGAAAATTACCGAGTCCACCCGAAGGTGTCCGGCATAAAAAAAATTAGATCTTACTGGAGTGACTGCGCGACTGAGGCGCTATCTTTTGGTGGCGAGAAGAAGTACTAATAAATCGACTAGTGACCGACGAGAGTATCAAGCTAGGGGGTAATGGAGTAACCAGTGGTGCCACCTAGCGGCCTGAGACATAAGGGGGAGAGAGGTTGTCGTTACCTCCGTGTGAGCGCTGGTGTCGGTGCTGCCGACGCCCACAAGTGGCATTAGTGACCACAGCCGTCGCTAGATGTCGTTAAAGTCCAGAATCGTAACTGCGGCTGTCAAGCCTGAGATGGTTAACGTACCCGAGCGGTCGTCGCTCCTAGCTTCACTTCTGAGAAGAAAGGGTGGGTGAGCAGGAGGGGGATGGCTTCAAAAAACGCATGGTCTGTGGGACGCAAGGCCCACGGGATCCTCCTGTCGTGTCTTGCTGCTAGTGAACCTTATACCGATTCGTGACAGAGTTAGCAGGGCTCAGCACTGCTTCACAAGCTGCTCTAGGCAAAAGTGGTCACGCGAAGAAATAAAGTTACCGGCCCACGACGTGCCTGGAGGCGGGAGAAATACTAGCCAGAATGCTAGCCTAGCATGAGGCTGGGAAAGAAAATCAGCTCGCCTCTGAGAACAGAGGCTGAGGGCCTGGCCGTAAAGAAAATAAGATGAGAGAAAAAAAATTTTTTCCAAAAATATTTAAGATTACAAAATTTTAAATAAAACGTGCCTAAATCCCTAATACACGGTACAATAGTAATAAAAAAAAATTTAACCAATGAAAATTAACTAATGGAAATGAGTCAAATGTGGTTAATATATTTTACAAACAAATTACCTTAGTAAATAGATGTAATTATATTGCATTGCCCCTGCAGTGAATAATGCTAGTATATTTTCAGAAACCAAGCAAAATGGCACAATGGTAAAAACATTATATTTGCATTCAGGATGACCTGGGTTCAAATCCCCAACCAGTATTTATTATTTCTGTTTTCTTGGTTACGAAATCACTCTTGGCAAATGCTCAAGACAGTTGCTTACCACCGCCCATGGCCGAAGCCTTCTCTGATTTCCCAGAATTACGTTTTTACTTCTTAATGTGTCTCCAAGCACCTCTTCAACAAGACAAGGAAAATAAATTGTTCCTAATATTCATAACATTATTATTTCATGCAACAGATGGAATTAAGATTAACGCTTACTCATTTCCCGGTATAACTCATTTTCGTTTAGTGACTGCGGATATTCATTTACAGCTTTGTGGTCTCTGTAACATTCCGGATTTAACTTGCAACAGTAAAGATAATGATCCGAGGTATTTATGTTGCAAGTCTGCTGATAGTCCTGGCTTTCAAACATTTCCTCCTCTTCCGGCACACTCGACAATCGGCTCTGCAAACCACTGGCATAGTGATTTTCAGCAGGCATACTCATCTGCAGCACTGCAACACAAATGAGATCACATCAAATGTCATTCATCTGTACACACTGAATTATTGGATAATCAGTTTTAAATTTGCATTAAAATATAATAAAGTCAACTCCCGCTTATCCGTGGGTTAGTTAACTGCATATTAACAATGGCACCGATGAAAAAGTACTGTTTTTAATATTACTATTCACCAAAGTACAAAAATTTTGTAGTCTTAAATCACAAATTCCGATAAGAAAAACAATAAAGCAATGCTAACATAGCAAAGTCTCAATAGTTTCTACACTAGATAAAGAAGAAGTACAAAATTACTATTTTTGGTATTTCTGAGCAATGATACCACAACACTGAGGCCATATCGGCAAATTTGGCAAGACCACAGCCTTGGAGCATGCACCGCGTCACCTAACTTATATTAAGCCCTTCGCCGTTGTTGTGAAGTGATTTTTCAGTGTGGCGACTGTGGTGTAGTACGAACATGTCAAGGAAAATAAACTTGTTCTAACAAGCCAGCAAAAACTGGAAATAATAAGAAGACTCTTAAGATGACTCTTCAACAAAACAACTTTCTAATATTTATGGAGTGGGTGAAAACAATGATCCGTGGTATAAGGAGCATTAAAACGAATTTATTATTAGATTTTGAAAATTGGTCCCACATTAAGGCGATTGGTGCACGGTAAAAAACGGTCACAGGCCCGAAAACAATGAATTTTGTATCATATGACCACTAAAGAGTCTAGATGCCTATATGGGTGACCGTTACTATGTAGGGAGGTCAGGAGCTTAGTTCCAGCTCGTCAGTGGCGAGATGGCCTTCATACGGGAAGGGTGTTGCTGGCGGTCGCTCTGCGGCCTGCCATCTAGGAGGAATTAACAGAACCTCGAAGGTTTTATCTCCCTCTCCCTCTAACACACAGCCGATACGGTTCTATCGTGCCCGGAGGAGGGGAATGTTTAGCAGGTTTTCTCTTTCACTCATCCTTCGCCATGGGGAGGCGGAATGGATTATTTTTTGTCCGCAACTGCGCAGACGTCATGTGGCCACTCCCGCACTCTTCTCACTCAACTCACTCATTCTCTCACACTATTTCAATAAATCTTTTCAAATCTTCAACATCAATACTTTAAACCATTGCGCTTCCTACGGATTAATTATATTTCATGCAAGTGCCCGAATTCAGCTGAAAAAAAATAAAACGCGTAGTCAATTTTTTTCTTCAAAAACCTTCCCAAACACTGTGTGTTAAAAAACATTCTGAAAGCCCATTTTTCTAGATAAATGGAAATTCTAAATCACCTACGCCACAAGGAAACATTGTGCTTTAATATTATGTAAAGAAAACACCTCTTAGTTTTATAGTTATGTAAAGGTGGTGTGATATGTTTTAGATGTCGCACCATCTTATCATCCATGTAGAAGAGTTACCCGAAAAGCTAACAAGACTATTGCCATGGAAATGGAGATATGGTTAAGGAAATATTTTTCAAATGTTTGTAAACAGTAAACATCATATAAAAAATCTTATAACTGTTAAATTAAAATACAAACAACCCTATAGCAAATTTAATTTCAATATGAAAAAATCTACAATAATGTTTACAAGAAACGAAATTGCAATAGCAATACAAAAATATCGCAATTTTTTTACATTGTTAATATATATATTATTTTTAATAAAGGCAATAAAAATGACATACTCAATATTTGGAATACAATAAATACCTTAAGCCCTACATAATTGCTGCGATATTCACAATAAATGCTTTTCTTAAATATAGTAATTAAAAAACATCGTAAATAAATTATGAACATACATATTATGGTGAAGGAAAGTGGACACTATCACACTGAAAAATCTTAGAGGGTAGTTTTCCTCATCTTATTTCTTTCTTTGCGTTTTTGGTCTTGTTCGTTAAAATATTTCATGTTCAAATACTTGATACGTATATACGTTCTTGTCCTGACAAAACAGTATATAACTTCTGGATATTTATTTTCAGTAGTTCCGCAAATAATTTTAGTCAGTGACTCAAAAATCCGCTCTTTTTTGCACAAATTGTTGCCATGAATATTATCAAAACACATTTCAGCGATCTTTATTAATTCAAAATATTCATTAGTGGGACATTTTAAGTTACCCTTTGATTGTACATGTATCCAGCTATCGTCCTCCGAATTGAAATCCGTAGTGCCAAGGTCAGGATATTTATTTCTGAAACGGTGAGCTATATAGCCAGAAACATATTTCAGCCCTTCAAGAGAAATTTCGTCACTTGAAAGGGGCCTGGCCTCTAAATCTAAGTCTATTTCTTCCATGTCAGCAAGATCTATTTCATTTAAAGGTGATTTCTCTTGAAATGTCTTTGTAAAATACATTTCCTTGCACAAAAGTAGTTCTGTAATTTCATTCTGATAAGCACTGTCCTGTTCCATTTCATTTGACGAAAAATCACTTACCAAACACATTTTGTCTGTCTTCTCATCCGTGTTTTTACGTTCAGCAAAAACTGCTGCAGAATGTTTTCACAATATGTAGTTTATAATTCTGTATTTAAAGTAAATGGGCGACAGATGCGTATTTTATTACATGCTTTATATTAGCTTCACCTGTATGTTTGTTTGTCTGTCCGTCTGTAACTCTTTCGACTAAGAGTGAGTGGCTCAGCACTGTAAAATGTCCCACGAATTTCATCATGTTCGTTAGCCGAGCGGTCTAAGGCGCGCGACTTCTGAGACATCAGCTTTCGTATTCAGCGATCGTGGGTTCTACTCCCGGCCACGCCGGAAAAAAAAATATTTTTTTTTTTCTGGTAAATTCTAAGATTATATCCATACATCTAACTGTAAATGATTCGGAGAGACTTTACCATTTCTTTGTGACGTTGCAACTCCAAATAGTTATCTCAGATGGTAATAGGTAGTGTCGGTAACTCATTTCCCTATGATAATTATACATAAATATAGTTTAAAAAACTAAAAAAACATGCTTTTAAAGAATATCAAACTAAAAAGTTAAAAATAAATATAGTTTAAAAAACTAAAGAAACATGCTTTTAAAGATTATCAAACTAAAAAGTTAAAAATAATTTTAAAATTTAATTTATGACAATAGTATATAAGCAATACTAGTATAAATGAGAAAAAAGCATGGGGCGCTTAATATACAAAAAATATGGCACAAAGCGCCTCAAGTTTTTTTTCTCATTTATACTAGTATTGCTTAAATACTATTGTCATAAATTAAATTTTATAATTATTTTTAACTTTTTAGTTCGATAATCTTTAAAAGCATGTTTCTTTAGTTTTTTAAACTATATTTATTGATGTTCCATACCTCTAATATACGGACAGAGAAAAAACCACTCTAACACATCTTAGTTCAGTTTAACTGTTAACAAATATTTAGGTTAACAGGTCCTATATATATTTCCGAATGTTTTACTGACTGAGTTATACTGGACATTAATTAAATTGATCGCTGATATTTATACTTTTAAACGAAATTTTGAATTTATCATTTTATGTAAACTCTAATGCGTTAAAAAGTGTAACGCAACACTACACACAGGTAGTGATGTCTAGTGCACTGCCCTATGCACATTAGTTAACAAAAAAATAAAATGAAATATTAATTACTGATAAATAATACCTTGATGTCGTGATACAAGTAACACATGCTTATCTGATATTTATTTCAATTAGAATACGAAATAGGAAGATAAAATAATAAACTTATTTTAAGACTGATTTATTACTTACACAGTACAGTGCATTTTGAAGACAAATGGGTCTTAAGAAGCGAAAATCGTACTCGATTAAAGGATGGTATGGTGTTCGGTATATTAAGGTTTCCCCTCAAAGTAACGGTTTCACAATGCTTTTAAGATATTAGTTACATCCCAACATAAGTTTAAAACATTTCTCTTAAGAGTGTGCTTCGTAGCATTAAAAAATGTGCCTTAATTATTTTGCAAATTTATCATTGTTATGGTGACGATGTCAGGGGTTTTCGTAATTTTTTTTTTAGAAATATAGTACAGTATTAGCAACTACGTTAAGAACTGTTATTTTATTCACACAGAGAAAAGAAATACAAAATGCTAAAATTTGGCATTTGTCTTTTTATATACTATATAGGTTTTGTTATTATATGTGTGTTGTAACATGTATAAAAATGTTAAATATATTCAACAATATTTGGTAATTATATATATTAAAAAACTTTTATGTACGCGACTTGAAACTACGTGAAAGGTTTTCAGTCTATAAAGGCCTATTCTATGATTTTTTTAAAATTATTAATTCTTATGCAAACAATTAATAAAATTGGAAGTTTCTTACATTGTCAGTATATGCATAGCATTTCAGTTATTCCAAACAATTCTCTACCAGTGTTTACCTAAAGTTTGCATGTTACGTTGGTTCTTCTACTAATACACGTATATTACAAGAGGTTTGTAATAGATTAAATGAGGTAAGTAAGAATTCGTTTTTATAAACATTGTGTATGAAATTATAAATTTTGAGATATATAATAACAAAAAGAAGTGCGTTCCGAAGACAAATGTCGGTAGTGTTACCCACTGAAACATTATTCCCACTTCAACTCTCTGTAAAAATAAAAGTATGGGGTTGAAGGCGTCAAAAGGGGTATATAAATAAAATTTGAGGCTTCTTCCTTATTTCATACGCTAGTGTCCCCCACTTACAATTGCAAACAAAAATTTTTCCTCGATGTTGTAATTTACTCTGCGTAATCACAAAAACTTTGGCAGTAAATAAGTATTTAATTTTTAAAAATGAAAGCATTCATGTTTCGAAAAAAATATTAAAGCGATGTGGGGAAAAATGTTTATAGATACTCCAGTAAAATTTTCAGTTTGATTGTTTTGATAGTTTCAGAGCTGTTGCGAGTTTAGTTTGGAGGATTCTTCGGCCGCGCGAGGCGTGTTTGGCTCTTTTTCATTTTCTTCCAGCGTAGGAAGCCGATACCCGGCTTCACCTCGCATCCTCTGCTGGTCTTCCCTTGTCCTCTCCAGATGTATTACTGTATATTAGCTCCATGAGCGCGACCTTGACAGACCCTTCGTTTCTTCGGTCTCCTCTCGTCATCCCTCTACACCCCATTCTTCCCCCTCCCCACCCGCAGGCTGCGGCCTGCCGGCCGGAGCTCCGCCGGACTACCTGGTTGCGACAAGCGCCGCCCTCAGCGGCACGTCGTGGGGACATTCTTCCCGGCGGCGAGAGTTTTACACGCAGCACTAGAACTGTCACTCCAGAGGGCATGTTTTGAGTCGGATCGTATCAAAAACAAAAGGATATGAAAATATATACATAACTCAATAGTGTTCTGCCAATTATGTTTTCATTTTCATTTAAATTTATTCTTTAAATCGCTCCTGAAGTAGTCCAGCAGTGATCAATGGAAATTGTCAATATTAAACTGTAATTTTGACGATGAAAATTTTTTCTTCTTACTTTTATATGTGCAGAAACCTATTCGTACACTCGTTTCTTGAACTATACTTAAGTTTAACATAATTATGTGTTTTCTAAATAATTCTGGCTTGGAATAAAAATAAATGCATTTAAAATGACATAACTCAGTAAAAAAAAGTTTATTAAAAATATCCTAGGTATATTATGTCTTAAAAAGAAGCATCAAAAATAAATATGTACAGTTAAATTAGTTTTGTCGTAATATTTTCCATGCACCAATTGCCTTAATGTAGCTCTGAATAAATTATTTTCTTCATTTTTCTCATTTAACAGATATTTTTTTCTTTTCACTTTGAAGGATTGAAAGTAAAAAGCTCAATTTTGCCATAAACCTACTCATGAATTACCTAATAAAACAAAAAATCTCAGCATTTAAATGTATCATAAAAAACTAAACGAAATTGACTTTCTTAACACATCATGTGGAGCTGTACAACTTTAAAGAAAAAACGTTTCAGCCATTCCAAAAATTCCTAAAAAAAAACAGTGATTTTTATCTGTTAATGTGGAAATATTTTTTGTAAATATATTAATTTGTGGTTTTTCTCAGGAATAATGAAAGAAAATAATACCATTATTCAGACCAATTGAAAATAATGAGCAAAAATTAATTTTTTTTTTAAATTTTACAGTTCAATAAAATTATTTCATGACATTCCCTTATATGTATGCCTAACCATCATGACACCTTGACTTTCTCACACATTTTAAAATTTTCCATGTTTGTAATAAGCCTGTAATGTAGTTACTGTATCATTTGGAATTACGCAAAAAAAGTAATGTTTACATCTTGACAGCTAATTCACAAAGTCAAATATTGGTTAAAATCACATTAATTTTTGTAAAGAATTTAAACTGCTGAAAGTCATTAGGCGTTACCCATACGTTTATCCATGGCCATATCTTTCAAGAGAATTACCCTATTCCATTAGAAAATATAATTTTGGGTATGTTATAGATTTTCAGTCTTCATTCAAAACTGCAATTATTTTAGTGGAAAAAATATTAATTAGGTACTATAAATTATTTAAAAATCATAATTCTTGAAATAAAATGAAAATGCCACATAAAATACATGAACTAAAAACAAATTTCTAAATGGCATGGTAAAGAAGCAGTTTTAAAACATTTTCTTCATTGGTAAATTAATGTTAATTATAAAGAAATAAGTTTAAAAAAAATTCTTTAATAAAACAAATTACTTGAAACAGTTCAAATACTGGAGAAGTGTGTGGAACACCTTTCAATAAAGACTTTCAATTTTCATTGAATTCAATCTTTGAAGAGCATTCAATAAAAATTTGTTTATTTCAAATGAGTCTTTAAAATCCATAACAGTAAAATTACCTGCATTAGTGAAGCCTACAGATTGGCTGCAACAGAAACAACCATATAGGTTAAACTTTTGCTTACAAACCCTTTATCTGATTTTAAGACTTTGGCTGATAACTACTGGTAGACAATACTTTAGCAAATTTTCAAGCACTCATACTTTTAAGTTTTAATCATGAAAGGGCAAGAATCCTGCATGTATGCAGACTAAATGACATACATTATTTTCCCTACTGTAACTAACCCCCCCCCCCCCCCCCACACACACACACCAATGCTAAACAAACATTGCCAACAAGACAGAAAGAGAAACTGCCTGTGCCATAACATCTCGTGCTCATGGTCACAACACAATGGAACACAATGGTACATAATATTCGATGCGTAAAACTTCTCTTGTGATTTTCTCGAAAATGCCTTACTACTTGCACATTATGAGGTTTCATGAAACCTTCTGAATACTCTTTGAGACTGCAGATTGGCTCAAGGTCAGTTGATGAGCGACTTCTTGTTGACTGCAGCCTGCTTGCAACAAAGCAACAACTGTGTGGCTTCTTCTGGCGTAGTATCCATGGTTTTGCAAAAACAATGAATGAAACTTGCAGAGATGTGTTCAGGTCAACGTCTGATAAGAGACTGATGAGAAAATTGGACAAATTGGGATTATTGCGACGAGCAACTCGTGGTTAGAGACAGAGAGCATTTTGCTGTGCTTATGTTCAGATCATGTTAATTTGAAAATAAATGTACAAATTTTAATGATAAAGGGGTCCTTGCAAAGATAAAAGAATAGGTTATTAAAATAAAATGTTTTGTGAAAATTGGAAAAGCAGTTTTACAAAATTACACATTTTTGTGCACACTGGAGAGGTGAAGTATATACACGCGAGTGTATACACACACATACAATATACATACATACACATACACAAATGCTAATAAGGGTGGGTCACTGGGACAAAAATATTACATAACTTATCAAGCCAAAAATTATTTCAATTTTAAGAAGTCAAAAGTTACAATACACATACATGTGCGATATAGATACACACAGTCACAGTTTATTAATTTTTACAACAGAAATATTTTTAACACACATTTTTAAAACCAAACATGGGCGTAACTACCGCACTCTCAGAATATACATGCAGAGAAAAACCTGCATGGCTCAACACTGAAAATAACTTATCTTTTACACATTGCACTGTGAATACATATTTTGATTGTAACATAAATTAATCTGGGAAGACAAAGAAATACATACTTCAAAATCAACTGAAGAACCAAAGGATTAGAAATAATTTATACTTTGTTTAAACAATATAAATTAAAGGTATTAAAAATGGGCCTGTCACAGACACAGAGGGCAATATAGTGAAGGAAAAAATTGTATTAAAATGGATGTAGTTTTTTTTTACACAATCTATTCAATAATGTTCACATTTTATAACATTTAACATATTGAATGGCTTCAAACTGCATTGAAGTGTTCAAAACATTCAAATGGTCAGAGATTATAAAAAATATATATAATTACAGTATTACAAAACTTAGTTTTAATTTCTTGCAGTGGCTCAGAAAACTTCACAATGAAGTGATTTATCATTTTACTTTTATAATATTTTTGCTTCAAAAAATTGTGAAATGGTTAATGAGTAATGAATAAATCCTGTGGCAATTGCTACTACTAAATATCCACGGGAAAGAGCCAATTGTGTTTCTGCATGCATGCAGTGTCGGATCCGTGCCTAGACCACCTACTGTGTACCTCTCTCCCCTTCTACACTTGTGATGTGGCTCCCCCAACCCTCTTCCTTCCCTCTCCTCTCGTCACAGATCCCTCGGCGGCCACTTTCGGCGCTGTGGGCAGCATCCACGGCTAGCTGCCTCACAGGCCGACATCGCTCGCTCGTTGGCGAGTCACGGCAACGGCTTCGCACGCTCGTCTCTCGCTCCATAACCAGCCTGGGGTGAGCCACAAGTGTTTGGTGGCTCTATTTACCTTTCAGAAGTAGATGTACTCTTTGGTTTATTGGACTGCCCTCGGCAGCAGTCCTGTACCTTGTATCAGGGTCAAATCTAACAAGGGGGGAGGAAGGGGCAGACTGCCCTGGGTGTCAGGTTAGAGGAAGTGCAGGATGGGCAGACAAAATTTTTGTAGCCTACAAAAAAGTGTGAATTGAAAGGCTAATAGGAAAAAAAAATTCAAATCTACCAATATTTAGATTTTACTCATTATGAATAATCATATTTTTCAATGGAAATCTTTATTACCTAGGTACTCAGTTTCTAGTGTTTTTATGCAGCATACAAAACAAATTATGCCTGGTACGTTTATAGTTTTTTTTTTTGGAAAAAAAAGGGGGGAGGGAAGCTAATCACCATTTCTGCCCCAGGTGAAGAAGAGCCTAGATTCGTCCCTGCCTTGCATGCTTCTTTTGTGTAGTTTCTACTCACCCCTTGGCTGTCACATAAGTCCGTTGTTATTATGTCGTGGCAACACAGCCCTACTGCACGATGGTCAGGAGTTATTTTCCGTGTTTGCTAGTACTGTTTATGCCTGACACATTTTGTCTCTGTAAAGTCTGAACGCATGCTGCTTCAAATGTGCAACCGTACTCAACAAAAGGGCTTCACTGCTTGCGCAGAAACACAATCAAATACACTGACAGGGATTCAAATGTTTTGTTATCTCGTTCTAATTTCCACCACATCCTCACATGTGTGCGGATGGCGGTAGGATTATGAAACCTACCGGCAGTCAGAGCAGAGTCCAAAATAGCACTGTCGCCCTCTGGGTAGTCTTGGTCGGCAGTGCCATTTGCATAAAACTGCCCTGGCTTTGCCAGTGCTGCTTCATCTGTTTCAAGGAAGAAAAAAAAACAATAAAGAGCAGAGTTGAGAGTACAAACCACTGAGCTGATTGATTGTGGGTGCTATTCACATTTATACTTTGGATTCCATTAATATAATTTTCTAAGGCAAGATAAAACAAATTATTAAAAAAGAAAATTGAATATTTTTAATTGACATTCCTCTAAGACTTCTCTTGAAACAGCCACGAAATACTCACCCTACTGGTAGCCATGGGTTAAACACCTGGGATTTCCTCAATCTATGTCCCACAAAGAGATGGCAAATTTTATTACAAAATACTTGGATAAAAAAATTTATAAAATTAATTTATTTTAACTACTCTTACCAAAGATGTATGAACATGGACATAGGTATGAACCGTAAAGTGCTGTTTCTGCAAAATTAAAGATAAAATAATAAGGGCTTTTGCTATAAAAATTAAATAATTTATATAGAAGGTTTCCAAACAAAATTGAGTGAAATCAAAATAATTTAGTGAATCATATATTTCAAACATGCTCAAATAAAAACAGTTAGCTTGATATTTAAGTTTTATTAGCCTGAAAATTACAAAG
Organism: Bacillus rossius redtenbacheri; assembly: GCF_032445375.1. Taxonomy (NCBI): domain Eukaryota; kingdom Metazoa; phylum Arthropoda; class Insecta; order Phasmatodea; family Bacillidae; genus Bacillus; species Bacillus rossius. Next base: position 48,044,693 of record NC_086334.1, read on the forward strand.
GATTTCAAATACAAAAAGGATATACCTACCATAACAAAGGAATTCAATGATTCAAATACAATTATGAAAAATATTATTTTATTAAAATGGAAAACATCTGAAAATTTTACTACCTTTGACTTTGAGCTTCAACCACATAGCTGCAAAGTGTTTGCTTCAAGAAAGAGATATTGTTATATTTCTCCATTCATACAAAAAAAAGTAAGTACCTGTCATTCAGGTCTTGTGAAAATAAAATGGATGATCTTTAATTTCATTTTATTATTGATGGCCAAAATTAAGTCATCCACAACTTCAAAGTTAACAAAAGTGTCCTTAGTAAAGACACAAATAACACAAATTTAATTGATTCCATTACTGGGTCTAGCAGAAAAATATATTGAATAGTTCTTGTGAAATAAAATGTGAAAATTTCACAAACCAACCTCCTGCCTGAACAACACCTGATACATCACTTCCGCTAGCCGTGTAGTTTGTGTCATCGTCACTGTTATTCCTCTCATCATTGTCGTCACTCTCATCATCGTCACCTTCAAATATATTGCCAAATTCTTTCTCTAGGCACTCGTTAAGCTACAAAAAAAAAATTAAAAAAACATAATCAAACTAACATCTTTAAGCATTACCAAAGTACATACAAATATTAATAATGAGACATGACCAGAGACCAGATTTGATGGTTTCATTTTTAGTTGAATTTTGTTTATAAAACACCGTAACATTGTAAAATAAAAATGAGTTACTAATGACAGTTGCAAAACAATTAAAATCTACTTTTTTTTCAATTTATTAAGTACATACATTTTGGTACATACTGACCGGTTTCACCAATATCGCATAATTTTTAAGAGCTGCTTAAGGCTCTTTTATGGGCTGCCAAGCACATTGAATTGAACTCCTATCAATCTTAATTTAGGTGGCCCAAATTGAGCCCCTACGTTCTTAAGAATTTCTTACTGATCCCAAACAGGTTAAATAAAATATATGCTGTGGAGAAACACTTATTTTTGATATTAACGTTTTGGCTGAAGTTTTGGAACAGCTGTCACAACCATGAATATTTCAACACACAGCTCATTATTGTGAATAACTACATTAAAGTATTTTCAACGTTATTTTGCATCATGAAGAAAAATGCTGTCCATGGGGTAAAACTAAACATCGAAAATTATTTTGAATTCCCTTCTGACTGGTAAGAACTTTTTTTTAGTTGTAATTTAATTTTTAATTTTATGAATTGGTAGAAAACCACTAAATAAAACACTAAACAAGATTATTTTCAGGTTAGTTTTGTTTAGTAAGCATATTCTGGTGCCAAACAGTTTGCTATAATCTTCCCGAGATTTTGATAAAGCAAAATAAGCAAAAGATAAAATTAAAACTCTTCAAACACATTTTATGCACTAAATTAATATTACAATCAAGGAAATACATTTTACAACAACAATTACTGCAGTTGAAGTTTGTACTTTTCTTATTGTTTCATATTATTATTATTATTATTATTATTATTATTATTATTATTATTTATGTGTGTATGTGTGTGTGTATGTATGTATGTTTGAAATTAATTTATAATGTATCTGTAGCCTGCTACTATGAATTTACTCTGTTTTTGAATTTTTTACATGTGTGTGTACTACTGTAACTTAGGCAATTTTTTGACTGATTCTACATTTTTAGTTAATTATGTTCAAATGGGATTTATGGAATACATAAATAACCAAAACTGAGGGCTGAATTAGTTCAGAAAGTGAAGTATGGTACAGGTAGGCCTATCAAAAATACTAATGTGGGCCAAGAAATTTGTACTGTTATACTAACCTTAAACAATAACCTTTTCTGTAGCACCAAATGCAAAATAATTGTCACAGGAATTCTTCAGACTATCTCCTCCCCATCAAATGAGATGTCTAAAAGAAGTGGATCAATTTTTACACCCAAATTTTGTCAGCCACCAGTTTTCACGAGAAGCATTTTCTCATTGGAATGTACCACTTTTGCATTATGTTTTAACTTATCGTAAAGTTGTAATGGTAACTGGTAAAAGCCTTTATTTTTTCCAGCTCATGGTCTGCACCATGTTGGTAAGACGCTCAAAACACTGGCTCAATTATAGTGTTCACATTGTGGAAACAGTTTAAAATTACTGTATTTTAAGGAAGTGACTGTGTTTAACGACTGAGATTCTAATTGACACTTACTATCCATCATCAGACATGGTCACGCACCATTTCCGCAATGTTTCGGCGTTGACGAAATGGCAATGGCGAGATAAAAATGTGACTTCAACTACGTCACAGCATGCTGTCTCCTGACGATCCCTAACTCCATGCCTATACCCATTCAAAAAATGTTGATTATGAAGTGCTTATGGAATCTATCTGTATATATACACACCAGTTCAATAAAATGGCTGATTTTTTTTAGAAAAGTTGATTTATAATCAGACAGTGCCCATCCAGCAGTATATGGTTCCATACGGCTCCGCCTACTATTTGGCTCTGCTAGTCCCTTCCAAGCACCAGTTTCCATTTTAACATAGAGCCCAACTCGCAAGATGTTTGGCCCACAATATATGCTACTAAAAGGAAACATTAATTTTTAAATGATTTTTAGTTTACCTCTTTATTCCTTCTTATTCTATCTTCTTCTGCCTCACGTTCCACATCATCAGCTTGGTTAAAATTTTGAATCATGAATCCATCAGATGCTTGGAATAGGCTGTTGTCTGGACCATTCATATTGTCTAGATAAATATGCAAATTTCATAAAACAAATTATTTTTACATAAGTCCTAGATTAACGGCCAGGTTATCTTCCTGAAAATTGTGTGTTAAACAAGTCTCTGTTAATCGAGGACTTTCTGTATAGTACTTAAGCATATAAATACATCCATTTCTATACATACACACAACAATTTATACGCACATTAATTTAAATATATTTCTGAGTGCACGTTTCAGTGACTATGCTTCAGGATCAAGCATTCAGGATCCAGGGATAAACTTGGATACATGAAACAACAGCCACAACAAACACACAATATACGACGACTGTAATCAAATAATTCCCTGGAAAGATTGCAAAATTCAATGTGTCAGCTACTTCAGTGCACAGCACGTATTCCTCCAGAAAATGAACGACGTTAACAATTTAATTCTATTTTTAGGCTCTCATTAGACATATTCATTACATCATCATTCAAAACAGTACGTACTTTAAATGCAATGTAACAAAACAAACATTTCATAATTCAATTACTTATTTTAATAAAATAACAAACATGAAATAGAGGCATAAAAAAATTCTTAAAACTGCAACTCAATAGTTATTTAAATGAATTTCATTATTAGAACACCTACATTGCCTAAGTTCTCCAAAAAAATATTTTAAAAACCCACACGGGTAAACATAAACATTGAATTCCGGCGATTGTGTGACTTCATAAGTATTTTAATGTAAGCTGTAAACTGTTATTTTTTCACAAACCAGTAGGAATTAAGAAACAGTAATTTCAGGGTTAATTCAGGAATTCCTATTTATCGCGGGCAAAAAAAAAAAATGGAAGCGGCAGCGTAAAAGCGAATTGTAAAATATAAAATTTTATTTTTTTCATAAAACTAGTCGAAATTACGAAAACATCCCTTCGAGTAAATTTAGGGACGTATGTAGTTAGTAAAAACCATATTTTTCGATTTCTTTTTTTTCCGTTCTTAAAAGCCGCGACGTCCAATCATTTTCCATGATTGTTATGGTACCGCGTTGTAAACTATTTACATCTAACCTAACTAAACATCACGCAATTTTACAATTTTAAACGTAGCTAATCAAGCTTCACCAACCATTATATTTTTATATCGCAGAAGCCGGATTTATGGTGCATGCCTAAGGCCGGGTTTATAGAAAACGCAAGAACGCAGAAACGCAAGAACGCAGGACGCGACAACCGCAAGAAATTCACAGTCGTTTATAAAAAACGCAAGGACGCCGGCCATCGCCAACGTCAAAAAATAAAATTTCAGGAATAAGTCATGATTATTTTTAAAATCTTTGTTGTACTTATCGTACAGGCAGGGAAAATTTTGGATAAGCTGAATAAGAAATTAATCAGCTTCCTCCATTGCGCTGTATTCACTAGAAGAATGCCAGACTTAAACATAAATAAAGAAACACAAGCGTAACGATTACAATCGCAAAGCCTTCTATATGCATTACATGACAGTTTCAGTTTCCACATACTAAAGCAACCAGTATAGAAGGCCGAAACGCAAGGAGAAAACGCAAGAAGTAGAAAGTTCAACAACTTCTGCGTTGCGTTCTTGCGTTCTTGCGTGTCTTGCGTTTTTTTATAAACGTGCTGGTAGAAGAGTTAAGGTTGGACTTTTACCGTAGTTGCGTTTCTTGCGTTTCTGCGTTCTTGCGTTTTCTATAAACCCGGCCTAAGGATAACACTAACTGAAGAGAAGATAAAATACACATTAACCTCACTTACCCATAAAGATTTCACTACAATTTCAAAAGTATTTTAACCAAATACAAAACAAGCTAAAAACATTCCTTTAAAATACGACTTCGTATTACAAGCAAAAGTATGTCCAATTAATTCCATTGCATTGCACGCGTGCAGTAATAGCCCTCTATATTTACTTATTTAAAAGTTATCACCCACCAAATTTCATTTACAAGATTATATTTTTAAATACAGCCATAAAACAGCCAATTGGTTCAGCAATATTAAAATTTGGAAATGTAATAAGTTTAGCGATTTGCCAATAGAAAGCAGATATGTTCTTTCACGGTGATTTCATTCAATGTTTTGTTTACTGTTGCCAAATATTGGAAAAGTCCTATTACAAAATTTCTGTTAATCAGTGTACAAGGTTCTGTGGGTCGTAATGACTGACAAATTGTGAAATTTCTGTCACCAAGTATATTTGACAACATAGTTAAAATAATTAAAATATTTTTTGAAATATCGCAGTCTATTTTCTCCATAAAATTTAGCTAGTCAGCGATCGTTTCACAGGGCGCACGCATCTCTCTGCAGGCTGTTGGCATTTTGGGTTACCGAAGGCTGACAGTGTGTGGGGGATTTGTACTGCCTGGGGGAGACTTAGCAGTGCAATCTGCTATCGACCGCATCCCGCGGGTGGCGGATACGGGAATCCCAGCCCGAGAGTTGAAATCTCGCTGGAGTGACTGAATAACCAAAAGCAGTCTGCAGATCACTGGCCGGCCTGATGGAGTTGTTATCACGGCTCTCGGGGTGAAAGGTAGCCTGGATGCTGATCGGCACGCAGCTGGAAGCGGTTTCATCGGCGAAGGCACCGCAGGGGAGCTCGATGTGCCCTGGATGCGAAGTGTTGACGAACTGCGAGTTAGAACTGGAGAAGCTGCGAAATGCTGCGCGCGCAACAGAACTGAAAAGCACCGGAACTCTGAAGGAAGAGACAGCATTGCCTTCAAGTCTGACGTCGTCCAACCGAAGGCCACCCTAAAGCCCGACCTGCAACTGCCAGTATCCGACCCCTCTAACGGAACGCGCCCCTAGCCATGGCCCACCCGAGTCAGACGAGCGCCGTGGAACTTAGGTATTATCAACGCCCTTAACTTAATCGGCAAGACAAACCGAGTCACGTACACGGTATGTAAATTCAATACACTTTAAAGAATACGCCACTTTAAATTAACAACACCGTGCAACACAAGTGCAACGTAGGAGTGCCCGGGTCACTCACGTGTAGTTTTTTTTTTAATAAAACAGCTGTGAGTGCTCCCCTTGCGGCCTTCAGCCTGATTTCAATAGTGTTATATGTGACTTTATTAAAACAGCCCCAAATTAGCATTTATCATTCGCCACTGGAGCAAGTGACGAACAGTCTCCAGTATGACTCTGATAATTCAAACTTATTTTATAAAAACTTGTTACATGTCATTTCTAACACACACACACACACACACACATATATATATAATTATTAAGTTTTATTGTGTGAATTTAGAGCCACTTACATTTTGTTATTAATATAATTTTTTACTAATAACGGAACTTTAGAAACCCTGGCGCGACAGGAAGCTCACCCCTCCCCTCACGCCAGGGCCAGACGCCAGTACAGCGCGACTCGCGGACCGGGACGGACGCACGTTTCACGGGGAGCCATCATCTCTTAGTCTTCACTGAACTTCCTTTTGGTAACTATAGTCCAACATCGAAACCTTTTTTAATCACTCCCCGTGTGCGCCCGGTCCTTTTTTCGGTGTAGGGCCTATCCCAGCAGCGTAAATATCACACTCCCTGCAAAACACATTGCGCGGGGCAGTGCAGCATACGGCGACTCAAATAAAACTCTCTTCCTCAACCTCGACTGGCGTGAGGACATAATTTTAGTGATGGTGCATCAGAGTGCCCAGTGTATAATGATAGTGTACTTTATGTAGGGAAATCGTGTGAATGTAACTGCAAGTGTAACTACTACGTAATTAAACGTCCACTCCGCACACTCTGTGTGCGACGTGTAAACAATAGTGAAAAACCGTGTACGTTATTTGCAAACCCCTCCAATCCAGTTAGGGATCAGCGTCCTATGCTGTGTAGGGCCAATAGTACAACAGGCATTAGGGACCCCTAACATCACCACAACCGCCGTCGTTCCTAGTGGGCCACACAGGGGCCTTCGGACCTCACGACCCACCTCGTGGATAACCACCGCGTTAGCCTGGCGCCCTCCCGGACACGTTTTCCTGCAAGAAAACAGCCTTCCCGCTAGGACACAGCCGAGTCTCGAACATGAGAACCCGGGCGACGGCAAGTCGTAGCTCTGTTCAAGCCAGTGGTAGCCCTGGGCAGTGCAACCTGAAACCGACTTGGGGAATTTGGAGGACAAGAGGGTCCAAAACAGCAAGATACTTCATTCGCCTAGAAGACTTACCCCCACCCTGGCTTGAACGGTAATTGGCTGATGACTGGAAGAAGAAAGATGAAGATGGAGCATCGCCGGGCTGCCTGAAACCCTGTGCGCCCGCAGTTTGAGCCGGTTTACTGGCTCGTCTGCCCACCGTCGAGAGAACTTATGCTCTCAGCCATCAAGCCATACCTAGCTGCCAGCGAATCAGTTGGTTTACCAGCTTGCACGGCTTGCCTCGACGCCTTCTGCCACTGTAAATATTGCTAGAACCGAGGCGGTCCCACTGGCCTAGCCGCAGCTCCAGCGCTATGGAAAGGGAGTATTTACAGTGGCCCATTTCTTCTTTACAGGTGGCTGTCTGGGCAGCTGGGTTAGGCTGATGAGTGAAGTCGCCCACTCCTGGAGGTGCATGCGCCCCTGGTAAATACAACCCAGATGTGCCCAACAATACTAATGTGGACCGCAAGGTCAAAGCGCCCAACCCCTGCATGTTTGATTCTTTCTGACCCGTTTAACTCTTCTTACCTGGACATGTTTTCCTCTTGTCCAGTAGTTTTCTTGCTTGCATTAATGCATGATTAATTGATTCCGCATGACCCTACCTAGGGTTTTCCCTATGTCTATGCAGGTTTTACCTGGGTCACTTTAGTTAGCTTTTAGGCTAGGCAACCAAAGGGGTGCCAGCTATGGCTCCAATCGAAGCCCCGACTGACCAATAAAAACTCATAAGCACATGATGCACATACCATTGTGCAGCATGGTTTAAACCCCGCAGGGTAGAGCATATAGGCTTTGGCCTGAGACACACATAGGCCCTCCCCTAAACTGGACACTCCCCCCCTTACAATGCACATTTAGATAAACTTAGGCTAGGAAAAAAGTTAGCTGAGCAGATAATTTCAAACATAATTCGTATGGTGTCTCACTATCCAAGTTTATTATTGTACTGAGATAGCTTGAACATTTCAATTTTAATAATATTTTACATTGATATCGTACGGCCGAAGGCCACCCCAAAGCCCGACCTGCACCCGCCAGTACTCGGCTCCACTAATGGAAAGCACCCCTAGCCATGGCCCACCTGAGTCAAGTGAGCGGACCGCAGCCCAAGGTAGAGAATAGTGAACCAGTTTAATTACACATGCAACGCACTCCCCGTGCCTAAAAAATTCCCCACACAATAATTAATTAATCAGAAACAAACAAAAGCCCCTTACTAATAGAGTGTGACGTAGGAGTGCCCGGGTCACTCACACGTATTAAGTAAACAATACGTGTGTTAGTGTCCCCCTTGCGGCCTTCAGCCTAACTTAAATACAGCAACTAATTAACATCAGTGTGCAACCCAGTGCTTACATAATTGATTAGCCCCAGAGCGGTTAACAAAAGATAGACAGTCTCTGGTGTGACGCTACAAATTCAAACTTTATTACGTGAAACACTAAATTGCAATTATTTAAGAGAGTATTTTGTCAGAACTTGTCATTAGTAATAATATTAGGAATTTTAAGTGGCCTTCAGCCTTTTGTAAACATAGTAATTTCCGAATAACGGAACTTGGGAAACTTTGGCGCGAGAGAACGGCCGAGCCCTTCCCTCGCGCCAGGGTCACACGCCAGTTGAGAGCAGCTCGCGGGCCGGGGCGGACGTGCGTTACACGGGGAGTCATCACCCTTTGTTCACCGACCGAGTACTACTGGTAAATATAGTCATTTAAAACATCAACCTTTTCTTTTACAATTAAACTCCCCGTGTGTCCCCGGTCCTTTTCCGGTGTAGGTACTAACCTAGCCGCTCATTAATAAAACTCCCCACACCAGTGGTTACACGGGGCAGTTCAACGTACGGCACGGGCCGACTCCCGCTACCCCAGAACTTGAACTAAAAGCCGTGTGCACCGGCACTGGCCACAACGACACTTCGCTTGTGAACCTAATTTAGCCTACGGACCGCGGCCCACGCAAGTGGCCCGGCCCGCAACGTAGAGACTATTTACGGGATTTGCCGACAAACAATCAAGCTTCCCCCCCCCACCCACGACTGGCGTGAGGGCTTAATAAGTAAACACACATAGAGGCACGCAGGTGTCCCTCTTAGATAACGTGTGGAGTGTAATCGTGTACGTAAGAGCACCACAGTGTGCAGTTTTTTCAAGTGTAATCGTGTAATAGTGTAACCAAAACTTCTACGTGTTCCGAAGCCTCACTGGCAGTCATGTATCGCCGAGTAGAGCTCGCGCCCAATGTAATGAACCAGTGTAAATCGTGAACAATAAAACGTCCACCCCGCACGATGTGCGACCCGTAAAATAACTAGAACCGTGTATGTAAATTAACATAAACAACCCAACCTAATCAGGAACCAAATTATATCACCGCCGACGGTTCTAGCAGGCCACGCTGGGGTAACGAACCCACGACCATCACACGGTTAGACACCGAGCTAACCTGGCGCCCCCCGGAACAGAAATCTCTAAAAAAGCCAGCCACCCCGCTAGGACTTGTGCCCGACATCGAAAACGTGACCGCGGCTGACGGCAAATGGCGCCCCTGCATGTGGCTAAATTTTGAACAAAATACGTGAAAACCGAACAAACTGCAAGAAAACGGCCATTTTGGACGCGCTAGGGTTAGACAGGCTGACGCGCCAGGAGCAGCAGACAAAGGATCCCTCTATCCCTCCCCCAGCGCACGACATTCCAGCAGAACGCGCGACGCAGGCGAGCGACGTCACCAGTGGCGAAGGGTGAATTCCAAAGTGGGGGAACCAAGTATGTTCACTGTCACCCCCTATTATGGTGGGGTGGTCCGGGGGTCCTCCCCCGGAAAATTTTTATTTTAAGGTGCAAATTGGTGCTATTTAAGCGGTTTAACGTATCTCTTTTGTAGGAAATTTTATGCTCTTTAATTTTGTATCAAAATGGTTTTTTCTTTGCTAAAACCCATAGTTTGGAAAATACTTAAGCATAAGCTATGAATTGTACCTTTAAACAGCCCTCCCACCTCCCGTTCACCACCAATGGGTCTATTAGTATGTTTTTCATCTATTTTTCTTTTGTTGCCTCGACTAATAAGGCGGCTTCCGCAGCAAAACAATTTTAAGTGTCAATGAAAGCTAGGCCTAAGAATTTCTCTTCAAAATGTTAAGTCAACATTTCCTATATTATAATAAAATTAAAAAGCTGGTATGACTAAAACTTGATCAATCGTCGTTACACGAAGCAAGATACCAAAATACCTATATCAAAATTCACGAAATTATGATTTTGGTAGTCAATGCAATACATGTTAAAGTCACACAGAATTTAATAATCTTAACTCTCACTTTCAAGCATGAGCATGTATGGTCATTTTGTTAGGCTATTTCGCTTATTAGATTTGAAGTGTCTTTTGCACTGCACACCGCTTGATTTAGCATTTGTTACCATACACGATATGTCTGGCGTGGGTCTACCATGCAAAATTAAAACTAGTTTTTGTTCAAAACTTTTAGCACCAAAAGATGAAACAAGTAAATTTTCTAGAGCTGTAGCAAACCGTATGTATTCGGTACTGAGTAACGGGTGCGCCATCTAGTTACAAGTAACGAAACGTTACAAAGGGATGCATTTCGTTACTCGCATTTTTCGTGTTTTACGCATGCGCGCGCATATTCGATGAATTTACGTTACAAAGAACGATGTTTGTTTATTATGTAAAGTATAATTTGGAAATTCGTCGTTCAAGTTTTTTTTACTGTTTATTAATTATTTTATATAAATATTAATAATTTTTTACTGTTTATTATTATTGTGTGTGAAGACAAAGTTTGAGATTGGAACAAAAACAACGTAAGAAAGTATTTTTTACAAATGAGAAATATGTATGTTTTTGTTTTTTAGTATCGCGTATTTTCACGTTTTTTTGTTCTTATATTAAAATAGATAAAATAATAAAGCCGCTCTAATGAGATTTAATTGTTTCTTGGTTAACAAAAACTGTTAATTATCAAATATTGTTAATTGTATATATTCTTTTTATTATTATTTACGCGACGTCATACTGTACGCGTAGGCAATACGACTCGATTCGTTTCTGCAACATAACATAGCATGTTATGCGGTATCAGAAGTAACGAGTAACGTAACGATACGATAGTAACGAGTACTAATTACTATAGTAACGAATACATACGGATATGCTTTTTTTCGTTACTTTTACACCTCTAAAATTTTCTACCACGCAGTCACAAGCGCGTCTGTTTCCTGCCGCTCCCTCCCCTCCTGCGACAGCTTCGTCCCTCTGCACTCCCCTTAAAATCCCCTCCATGGTCAGGGCCCGCAGAATAGACTGTTGGTTCTCTTGGCCAAGCCTACCGCAATGAGCGAGGTCAACAATGCTGTAGCTATGTGGCCACTTTTGAATTTGACGAAACTCTTCATCAAAAACTTGGGACGTAATTAAGTATTATAAAGTACGTATTCTTAATGTAGTAAATCTGCTTTCAGGCTGTCAGGCGAGTTATTTTACGCAACGCGAAGCACACAATTTCTCTAGAGAATACGCCACGCGGCACGCGATGGAACCAGCTCCTGGCTTGATTCCCCAGGTCGGAAGCCGAAGCTGAGTGCTCACAGAAACACCCGAAGGCGAAGGCGGAGAGGAGTCGGCCACCAATGAAGGTGCAGAAAGCAATGGTTGCCCCGGGGGGGGGGGGGGGGGTTGCGGGAGCGGGGAAGGCAGAGAGAGAAATAGAGGCGTGAGAGAGATAAAGCGATAGCTGAAGAGGTTTAACGCGCGAACGCGCCTACACAAAGTGTTAGGGCAAGCTGTTCAAAAAATACGAGTTGAATTATTTACGACAGTAGACAAGTAGTAATATATTAATTTTATTTATTTGTCAGCAGTAGGGAACCAATGGTTCCCTTGGTTCCATGGAATATTCGCCCCTGGACGTCACAGCCCAGCGCCCATCCCCAACCCCTCTTCACTTCCGCACCATTCCGCTTTCTCTTTCGCGCGACGGGCTGAACGCCCTTCCCCCCACCACCCCACCTCTCCACACACATCTTCGCTCTCCCTTTTGTGCGGCTGTCCGGGCGCTACTCCCCCACCCCTCCACCCCATAGCAACTCTCCGCTTCGCGCGGCCATCCGTACAGCTTCCCCCTTCTTCAATCCTCCACCCGTCCGCTTTGTGCGGCTGTCCGGGCATTTAACCCTCCCCTCCCCCCTCAACCCCTTCACAACTACACCCGCGTGGCGCGCGCGCGATTACGTGCGCCCGTTCCTTCAACAGAGCTCAGCTGTCAACAACACCGCGCCTAACCATGCGCTATGCTGCCAAATGTAGCTCACGCGACATGCACACAATGCCAATGGCCTAGAGCAATGGATCTACTGACAGGCCCATTACCTTGGCGGAGCACCTGCCAATGCCCACCACTGGACAAAACACCACCGACGATTGACATGAAACACGAACAATGGGAAGTAAATTGGGATCAGATATGGAAAGGAAAAATAGAGACGGGATTAGCCATGCCACTACAACCTATGCCAACAACCACGGCAACCGATACGAAACCGCCCTGAGTGTGGACATGCAACCCGCACCACCACCGCGGCCGAGGGCGGGATAATCACCCGACCCGACGCCACACGTGCATGCACGACACGGACAGTGAACTACATGTCAAAATTACCGGAGTTTAGCGGAGCACCACACGAAGACCCCCTAGCATACACACATCAATGCGAAGTGTGCCTGGCGTGCAGCGGGATAACCATTTACGAGTGGCCTGAGAGGACCAGCGAACGGTTGCGGGGACCCGCCCACGCATGGTGGCAACTATGGGGATGGGCCGACATGGAATGGCCAGAGTTCACCGAGGCCCTCAACCACCGTTTCAATGCCGGATCTACGCTGGTACAATGCACCTCACAATTTTATAGTAGCACGCAGCGAGAAGGGGAACCAGTTGAAAATTTCATAGCCCACAAGCTACAGCTATTCCGCCGGATATCGCCACTCGTAGAACCGACCAGGGCACTGCCCACGATCACACTACTACTCAGAGACGAACTACAGCCTTTCCTACGCATAAGCCGTGCCACCACCGTCGAGGACTACGTCCAGCTGGCAGTGGCCACAGAACAAAACTTCCAGAGGGCCTGATGGAGGAACCCTCGCAGGGAAAACCGGGAGGACCACCACCCACCAAATGACCGGCGCCTACTAGCCATCCAAGGGGCACCACCGCCCCAACAACGCGAGGCCCCATCCCTCGACGGCCTACACCCTCCCTATGCGCCGGAGTCACCTCAAGCGGACGCTAACGCGGCCCCCCGACCACCACACTGCCAACTGGGATGCCCAAGGGGCACCTTCCACTGGCACAATGAGTGCCCACAGAGGGGGAACGCGCAGAGGAACACACGTCAATAACCGCCGCGCGACACACAACCAGCGGGAAACGGACCAAGGGGGAACTGAAACAGAGTCCCCCAACCCACCAAGTGACCACCGACCACCCCCCTGCGACAACAACAGTCGAGGGAACCACCACACACGCGAACGCAATGTCAACAAACCACAACAACGACCAACCAAATGCGATGACCAACACAGCCCCTGGGGGGCACCCCCCACCCAGACTGGGTTAACTGACCCAACCACCGGACAACCTGCTTCGCATACCAGTGGAAATCAACAACCAGCCAGCCATTGCACTCGTGGACACGGGAGTGAGCCATGTGTTCATCCACCCCTCACTGGTACCACCTGGCGCCCTTCGCCCACACCGGGGCGAGCTGCGCCTGGCCACCACCATGCACGCCGGCCAGATGGTGGGGTACGAAGACATCCAGATAAGCCTAAGGGAGCTGATTACTAACATGACTGCCATCGTTGTGAGCGACTTAAGTGAGGAGCTCGTGCTAGGGCAACCTTGGTTGACCGAGCACGACGCAGTACTGGAACTAGGCCCCGCCAAAGTAAATGTCGGACGGTCCGAAAGGTTCGTAGTCTATGCCATAGGGCGGGCCCCTACACCGGAAGACGGAGGCGTGTCCCTCACTGACTTACGTCATAATGTCCCACCTGAGTTCGAAGATGCGGTGAACAAAATCTTGCGTGAACAACGGAACGTGTTCACAACCACTGAGCCCCTACGGCGCACAACAGTAGCCGAACATTCCATCCCCACCACCACCGACCAACCCATCTACGAGTCACCCCGCGGATACGGGTTTCGGGAACAGCGAATAATACGCGAACAGGTGATGGAAATGCTGCACGGCGGGGTAATGGAGCCCTCCAACAGCCCATATAACGCATGCATAGTACTGGCAGCCAAGAAGGACGGCACCTTACGTTTTTGCGCAGATTTCCGCTCACTAAATGCTGTGACAATCAGTTCGCCACCCCCACAGATCAGCGTCGAGACCGCCGTAGCCAGTCTCGGTAGAGCCCGGGAATTCAGCACACTAGACCTCAAATCGGGCTATTGGCAAGTGCCCATACGGCAGCAGGACCGAGAGAAAATGGCATTCACGATCCCCGACGGCCGACGTTTCCAGTTCCGAGCCATGCCCTTTGGCCTAAAGTGTGTGCCGGCTACCTTCCAAGCCATGATGACCTGCGTGCTGGAGGGGTACCTCGGCCAATTTGCTCTCGTGTACTTGGATGACGTCATCGTCTTCTCGGAGACGTGGGAGGACCACTGTCGCCACCTTGCCCTAGTCCTCGAACGGCTCGCCACCCACCACCTAACGGCCAACCCAGCGAAATGTCATCTAGGCACGCGAGAAGTAGAATTCCTGGGGCACCTAATCAATGCGGAAGGGAGCCACCCTCAACCATCCCACCTAAAAAAAATCGCAGCGGCAGAGGCCCCGCATACGCGGAAACAACTGCAACAATTTATTGGCCTGGTCAACTGGTTGAGAAACTACATACCAAATTTTTCCCACATAATTTCACCCCTCACGGATTTGCTGTCCCCTCAGACTCGTTACCGCTGGAACACCTGGGCCCAACAGGCGTTTGAACAGGTAAAGGGCGCGTTCACCAGGTTTCATACGCTAGCACGCATTGACCCCGAACGCTCCTTAATACTCCAGACCGACGCCAGCGCACTAGGAGTAGGGGCGGTACTTTTTCAGGCGGATGACCAGGGAAACAAACAGGTCATTGAGTACGCCAGCGCGAAATTTGGGTCCGCCGAGCGAAAATATCATAGCAATGAGCAGGAATGCCTAGCCGCGATATGGGCCATCAAAAAGTACCGTCCCCACCTCGAAGGGCGGACATTCACCCTCCGTACGGACAACCACTGCCTCACCTGGCTCCAGAACATGCAAGGGCGTAAGGGTAAACTGATACGTTGGGCTCTCCTACTCCAGTCGTTCGATTTCGTGGTCGAACACGTACCAGGAGAGGAGAACCAACTGCCAGACATGCTATCCAGGCACCCGAGCGACCAGCACGAAGTGACAGATGCCGAGGGGTGGGAGGAGATGCTACCCCCCTCCCCGAGGGATGGCTGGCACCACCCACCAGCCACGTGCACACGCATAATCACTGATGAGGAAGGGGCCGACACACCACCTAACACCGCCGCTGACCTGGACCAAAGGGTACTGGCAGCCCAACAACAGTCTCCCGAGGCCAACCGACGTCGGCGTCGTTTAGGAGAGGAACCCCACGCCAATTGGAAAGTCGAAGCGAACTGAATCCTAAATCGCACCCCAGGGGGCGCGGGAGACTGGAAGACGTACGTGCACCCGAAGCGCGCGAGGCGGTACTCTGCTTTTTTCACGACCATGACCTTGCAGGCCACCCAGGCACAGACCAAACACAGAGAGCGGTCTCACAGCACCACCACTGGCCCGGGATGGCAAGGGATGTCAGGGAATATGTTCGGGAATGCGAGGTGTGTCAAGTACGTAAAGCGCGCCGGCGGGACGGCGAGCAACAACAACAACCCCGCCAACTGACACAAGCATTCCAGACCATCGCGCTGGACGTGATGGGGCCCTACCCCTGGTCACCCAGGGGCAAACGATTTTTGCTCGTGGTAACTGACATGTTTACGCGATGGACAGAAGCGTACGCCTGTAGCAACGCAAGGGCCACCACCATCATCTACATCATGACTCGTGAGTTCCTGCCTCGGTGGGGCTACCCGCAATCAGCGCTGACAGATAACGGCAGCCAATTTCTGGGCAAACAGTGGCAAGATTGGTGCAACCGGATGAGAATCCAGCACCACACCACCCCAGCCTACCACCCCAGGGACAACCCCACTGAGCGGAGGAACCAGGACTTGAAGGTCCAACTCCGCCTCAGGCTGGGCGACGACCACACCCAGTGGGACCAGCACGTCGTCGACGCATTGTTTTGCACCCGCCGCCGCGTAAACGCCGCGACCGGACGAACCCCGGCGGAGATGGTGCAGGGGAACAACCTGCCACTGCTAGGCGAGTGGGCTACCCACAGTGTCCCACACGCGGGAGAAGGAGAGAGGGAGCATGCACGGCGCCTGACCGCAATGCACAAGATCGCCAGGCAGCGCCAGGCGAATTATATGCAAGAAATCACCCCCAAGACAGCGCGGGAGCCCCCCGCGGTACGAGCAGGTGATCGCTTATACGCCCGCGTCCACCCACTGTCCGCAACACCGCGCAATTACTGCGCCGGGCTAGCACCCCGCTGGGGGGGGGGGGGGGGGCTACACCGTGCAGAGACCTCCAGGGAGGACGTCGTACCTGGTTCGACTCGGAGGCAGACGAGTGCGAAAAATCCACCGCGACGACTTACGCCTCACCTCTAGCCCCGGGGAACCTCCACCAGAAGACCAAGACCATGACGAACCCCTGGAACACGACAACCCGGAGGAGGGTCCCAGTTCAACACGCACAAGTGACAACCACGATGACACACCACCAACACTAGAGACGAGCGCACAAAACTCAAGAGACCGACTACCACCCGTGCCAGAAAACCCGCACGAGGCAATGACGCCTCACCAACAAGGGTGAACGACAGAGTACGAGCATGCAACAATCACAGAAATGGCGACAGGGGACTTGACACCCCAACCGGACGACGTGACGGCAATCACGGAGGAGCCAGAGGACTTAGACGCTACCCACTGTGTAAGTCCGACACGCGGAGCATGGGGACACTCAGCCTCTCTTACGGACACCACATTCAGAATGTTCATAGAAGAACCCGATGAGGGAACATCTGCGCCGCGTCTAGGATCGGAGCCACGCCAACTGTTCGACCCCAACGACACGGAGACCAGCGAAGCTCCAGGTATCCCGGAGCACAGGAGACAGCCCTACGCAAGCGGACCACAAGAGGTCGACGCCATGGACCAACGACTGAGGCACAACAAACCAAACATGCCGCCAGTCTCAAGGACCCACTCACCGCACTGAACACCGCCCACACCACCACCACCACGGACGGGGAGGCCCCAGAGGGACCGGCGACGCCCAGAATACCTAGCCGAATACGACCTCGGGAGGCCCCCTAAGAGAAACAACACCACCCACAACTCCGAGTTGCCAACCCGAGACGACCCATCCGCGAGGGACAGAATCTACCAGCTGCGGCCGCAACGGTGCCCGCCAGCTTGGACGTGCTGCCACCCCTAATGCGGCAACACTCACGTCTCCATCGCCGACGCCTCCCCCTAGCCAGCCTGCTACTGCCGCAGCCAGGGAGGCGCGCACTCTCGCCACCACAGGCGCCACGACGCCGCCCCTCGGCCCACCTGCCACAGCAGCAGCCGAGGAGGCGCACACACTGGATCCACCAGCCGCAGCCACCAGATCCAGAGCGCAGGTCCTACCAGCTGCGGCCACCACGGACACCGCTGAAGCGGTGCTGCTGCCGAAGCTAGGGGCGCCCTCACGTGGCGGAGGCACTCGCGGCGCAAGGTCGGGCTTCTCGAGGGGGGGGGGCATTTGACATCGTACAGCCGAAGGCCACCCCAAAGCCCGACCTGCACCCGCCAGTACTCGGCTCCACTAACGGAAAGCATCCCTAGCCATGGCCCACCTGAGTCAAGTGAGCGGACCGCAGCCCAAGGTAGAAAATAGCGAACCAGTTTAATTACACATGCAATGCACTCCCCCAACCTAAAAAATTCCCCACACAATAATTAATTAATCAGAAACAATAAAAGCCCCTAACTAATAGAGTGTGACGTAGGAGTGCCCGGGTCACTCACACATATTAAATAAACAATACGTGTGTTAGTGCCCCCCTTGCGGCCTTCAGCCTAACTTAAATACAGCAACTAATTAACATCAGTGTGCAACCCAGTGCTTACATAATTGATTAGCCCCAGAGCGGTTAACAAGAGACAGACAGTCCCTGGTGTGACGCTACAAATTCAAACTTTATTACGTGAAACACTAAATTGCAATTATTTAAGAGAGTATTTTGTCAGAACTTGTCATTAGTAATAATATTAGGAATTTTAAGCGGCCTTCAGCCTTTTGTAAACATAGTAATTTCCGAATAACGGAACTTGGGAAACTTTGGCGTGAGAGAACGGCCGAGCCCTTCCCTCGCGCCAGGGTCACACGCCAGTTGAGAGCAGCTCGCGGGCCGGGGCGGACGTGCGTTACACGGGGAGTCATCACCCTTTGTTCACCGACCGAGTACTACTGGTAAATATAGTCATTTAAAACATCAACCTTTTCTTTTACAATTAAACTCCCCGTGTGTCCCCGGTCCTTTTCCGGTGTAGGGACTAACCCAGCCGCTCATTAATAAAACTCCCCGCACCAGTGGTTACGCGGGGCAGTTCAACGTACGGCACGGGCCGACTCCCGCCACCCCAGAACTTTAACTAAAAGCCGTGTGCACCGGCACCGGCCACAACGACACTTCGCTTGTGAACCTAATTTAGCCTACGGACCGCGGCCCACGCAAGTGGCCCGGCCCGCAACGTAGAGACGATTTACGGGATTGGCCGACAAACAATCAAGCTCCCCCCCCCCCCCCCACCCACGACTGGCGTGAGGGCTTAATAAGTAAACACACATAGAGGCACGCAGGTGTCCCTCTTAGATAACGTGTGGAGTGTAATCGTGTACGTAAGAGCACCACAGTGTGCAGTTTTTTCAAGTGTAATCGTGTAATAGTGTAACCAAAACTTCTACGTGTTCCGAAGCCTCACTGGCATTCATGTACCGCCGAGTAGAGCTCGCGCCCAATGTAATGAACCAGTGTAAATCGTGAACAATAAAACGTCCACCCCGCACCTCCCGTGCGCGATGTGCGACCCGTAAACAACCAGAACCGTGTATGTAAATTAACATAAACAACCCAACCTAATCAGGAACCCAATTCCATCACCGCCGACGGTTCTAGCGGGCCAAGCTGGGGCAACGAACCCACGACCATCACACGGTTAGACACCGAGCTAACCTGGCGCCCCCCGGAACAGAAATCTCTAAAAAAGCCAGCCACCCCGCTAGGACTTGCTCCCGACATCGAACACGAGACCGCGGCTGACGGCAACTGGAAAGCCACAGTGCTGAATAGTAAATTTAAACTTTGACGACAATTGTTGATGCTCCCTCCACTCGCATAGGCATTTATGTCTCATCACCGCCTCAGCCAGGCATTTGTAGCAAGAGTAAGGCCATATATCGTGCCGGACACTAACTAGTATAGGGAAGTGTAATGCAGCGAGTGCACCAACAATGAATGCCATGTTGACTATCACGCACACAATAGTCCCCCAAGAACTATGTTCTGTGTTACCTACTTATTATATATTTTTATAGGAGACATTAAAACGAATTAAGAAGTCACTCATCACTGTACTTAATTTACCAATCTATGTAAAGTTTTTTTTTGCATAAAAATGATGACCCAGCTTCAGATTGATGCACATCTACCATAATAAATGCCCCTTACCGAGGTCACTTCCACCTGGGGAAAGCAGTTCAGATTCAGTTGCCATCGGGCATGAATACATTTTGCACATCGCGAGGCCTTCAACTTTCTGCAAAGAACATTCAGTCGCATCCATAGTAAGTTTCAGAATAAGAATCGTTTTCAGCCCTGTGGCCGTGCCTACACGACCCATTTTATATGGGTCACATTAATTAATTAACATGCAATAGTTCACATTAAATTATATACTATATAATCACCTCCAGTATAAGAGAGTATCCCTGACTTCACCATAAATGACTTTGTCATCTGACCATTTCTCAGCTTCGCTCACACAGGGCAGCAATGAACTGGGAAATCTGTGCTCATATATTTTAGTTAATTAATGCCTGAGGACTGTCGGTATATTGCATAGACTGCCTTCCTACACCCACTCGACACACATGCCTTACTGGGGTGGTGAGAGAAAAACAACCTGTGCGAACAGAGGAAGCACCGATATTGTCAATGTTAATAAATGTTTTAAATGTTAAAAACATGCCCAATTAGTCGCCTGCTACATTTCTTGAGGATGTTATTAAGGCAAGAATGCCGGGGTGCCAGTTGTGTGGTTGCCAGTTAGTCAACTCATTGAGCGACAAGACTATGGGTGACCTCTGGGGCATGATGTCACTACGTGACTTGCAGGCAGTAGTGCGTTGATCAGACAGAGTTACCCTGGTGTGTTAAAGCCCAACAGGAAGCTACTTACACTTGCAAGTACACTTTAGCTGTCCATGTGCCCCTAATAAGACAGCTTCAGGTCGCATGCCTTAATGTGAATTACTTTACTTTCACCCACACACTTCAGAGTGTCTAATGTAATGGGTTCCACACGACAAAGTGTTCAGCACACTTCAAAGTGCATCACTATACTTTCTTCAGTACCTACACAGCAACAGGTCGGTTGTAATGCATTCTGCACTAATTAATGTGTTCAAGTACCTTGTTCTGGATTTTTAAATACTCGGAGCTAGGACCAGTCGTTGTAACACATGAGGAACCACGGGAGACCAGTTGCCTTCTGTTCTCCATCATGTGTTGCGCAACAAGTCTCTCTCTGACTTCATGCAGGAACAGGTCTTGGACATGTGTAATTTATGTAATAGTTAGTGCATTCAATAAAAAATTAGCACAAGTGCTCCGGCTCTCAATTAATTTGGTAAACAAAAGTATATTTATCTGGCAAACTCCACAAACGAATACCCGAGGTTAAGGACAGACTGCAGGCTGTGGAGCCGGGTGCCAACCACCATCTTGGACAGTGACAACTCGACGGCCATCTTGGATGACCTCGGCCCTGACATTTGACCTTGACCTTCAAAATTTGCCAATATTCACCAAAAAGACCCCAAATTTACCAAAATTCTAACAAATTCACGAAAATCCACCAAAATTTCCAGTTTTAAGGAAAACAAGTTCTGCCAAAAATCTAATAAATAAATTTTTTCCATATTTCGAGGGAAAAATTCATGTTTTGAGGGGAAATTTCCCGTTTTAGTCCTCAAAAATGCCAACATCATGAAAAATCCGCAAAGCGGCTTATGAATCCATATTTACAAGCCACCATAAGCCGCCCGAGATCATGACCTTGACAACAAGGATGACATGGCAGCCATTTTGAATTATAACGTAACTGTTGAGATTATCGTTACACCCGCCATCTTGAAAATTTTGAAGACTAAAAGGGAAAATTTCCCTCAAAATAGGAATTTTCCCCTCAAAATAGGGACAAATTTTACTTATCAAATTTTTTAGATTTTTTGCGGAATGGCTTTCCCTGAAAACTGGAAATTTTTGGCGAATTTTGGCGAATTTAGTAGAATTTAGGCAAATTTTGGGTCATTTATGGTAAATTTTGGCAAATTTGAAGGTCAAAGTCAAAGATTAATTTCAAATGTCAGGTCATCTAAGATGGCCGTTGTGACGTAATTATCCAAGTTGGCGATCGGCTCCGGGCTCCACAGCCTGCAGCCTGTCCCAGAAAATACTTTTCTACACTACTGACCTACAGTACTTATAACATAGAAAACGAGTGTGATCCTGTTAGGCTTCTTTATCATTAAACGGAATCAAAGGTAAAGGAATAAAATCAGAATTTTCAGTAAATTTTACTTATTTCGTAAAATTGTAGCTAAGCGCTGGTTCTTTGGCTCCTGCAGTGATTTGAATTGCCGGTTCTAGTTCTCGAACCAAAGACTGTTATGATCTTACAGCAGACTTAATAAAACACACATATTTCCACAGTTGGTTGGCCTGCAATATTATGTATCGTATTGTAGTTTGCAATAATTCGCGAAGTCACGACTCTTGCAAACTGGCATCGTCGTTCGATGTGATGCGCACGGGAAAACAAACTTCTTGCCTGATGAAGTGCTTGGTGCTGAGCTGACGTAATTATATGAACACTTTTAAACTTTAAGCTCAGCTGAGCATAATGTATTGAAGAGGTAAGACTAAAAACACATCAGCACAGGAACTGTATACCCACTGATAAATAATATCTCTTCCAAGGTTCACATTCCCAGCTGTAGATTCTACAAACTAGGAAAGAAATCAGCCAAACTATTAGCTCGCGGTGACTGGCAGCATGCAAACATCACACAATCTATTCCTTAAGCAAGGATTTGGAATCTAGGCACTGAGCAGACGAGATGATAACACAGGAAGCAGAGGATATAAGTGGCTCGTCAGACGTTGGACTCAGAATATAATGAATATATTATATAATATCATCGAATATTATGAAGACCAAGATAAAGTTAGGAATATGTACTCGTAGTGTGCTTATGCCGGTTCGGGGACCGAGTTCAGGGTGTGGTGCGTGGTGCGAGGTCAATGACCGACCAACATCTTGATTCATTAGACACTGAGCTTTGACAATAAAATTGACTGAAACTCAAAACAAATAATACGTAGCCACCATTTCGGATTTTAAAAATTTCAGATTCACCCATCTTAGCCACCGAATTCATTCTAGAACATTCCAACTTTTTATTATCTAGAAAATTTTGCCATGTTGGTTTTTATATTCTCACGACTCTCATTTTACTAATGAATTAGCCATCTTAGATTAAAAAAAATAGTATTTATTATTTAAATTTTAAAAATGATTTAGGTATGTCACAGACACCAGAGTCTTCGGTTTGAACCTAACAAGGCCAATTTAAGAAATTATTAAGAAAAAATATTAAAAAATGAAAGATTTAAAACAAATTGAAAGGGCGCCTTCATTGCGGATGTTTGAGTCGTCGGTTCAAACCCGTTGAGAGCAAAATAAAAGTTGTCTTAAATCCTCTGTGCTATTCACAAGCCGACCGACCTCTCCTCCCTACAATATGTTATTATTTGCTATCGTTCAACCCTCATAACTTTCAACAATTCTTATGTGTTTACACACCTATCACCCAACTACCAAATTGCACCAATATTTCCCTTGCAATTCTTAAACCCACACCACCTCATCCAATTTCATACTTTTACCTTACAAATGCGAATTAATGGGTCCGAAGCATTCAGCTAGTGACAGTTTAAGTTCTACGGCTCGAATAAACTTTTTCAGAGGAGAAAAGTGCCGAAAATGAGATCGGTATCCTTTGTAGTCAATTGCAGTTCGGTAACGCGTGCGGCCATTCGCTTACAAGACCACAGGGAATCATCGGTCACTTGTCGGCGCCGTTGTAACCACCACCTACCGACGAAGACCCATCCGCCACCTGGAATTAATTTCCGAAATTGTTTTTTTTTTCCCAATTCATTCGTGCAGGTAATGAAGCCAATAAAAAGGCTGAACCAGCGACTGCCTGAAACTGGGAGTTCCATACTGCGAAGGGCGTGGCTAACTGTGAACGTCTATGCATCTTGCCTGATCTCCGCGGAATGTTTGGACCACAATGCGCTGCGATCGCTGCGTCCTTTAAAGACCCTGAAGCCCGCCAAATTCAGCTGTGCGCGCCACTGTTTGCGCATGGGGTTTCTTTTTTTAAAGGTAACTTTCACTTTGTCATTTTCGTGCCCTCATTAAATTTTACGACCCGCAATTTGTGAACACACTATATAATTTCCATTCGTTCATACGAGCAAGAATTTGTCTTGAATAATGCATCATGTAACTGTATTTTCATATCCCGAGTGAACATTTTATTAATTTGAAAATACGAAATACAGACAGATCCAATTATGATCTGATTCATAAAGAAACTTCTAAATGACCACATCTCATAAAAAGTTCTAAAGGGGAAAAAAGGAACGGTGGAACGTCGGTCGAGAACTGGAAGAACTTCTAGCGTGTCTCTAGAACTCTGACATTCAGGAGGAAAGGGGAGAGATGGGCAGAGAGGTGTCCAGTTCAATTAGCGGCACAGGGTCGCCCTCGCCGTGGTCCTGCTCGCAAAGCGACGTCTGTGAACGAGTCCTCCTCGTTCGTCGCACCGTGTCCTCGATCAGCCGCCCACACCTGAGCTGGATTCCGTTCCGTTTCCGTTCCGTTCCTCCGCGCCGCGCGGAAGTCGCGCCCACAAGTGGGGCGTGGCGGTCCCACGCAGTAGCAGTAGCAGTGTCTCGTCACCCGCGCAGCTCTCGAGTCTCACGAGCAGGTTCCTGCAGTGTCGCAGTGACCCGCACACCCGGCCACATTCACGGCGTGCAGAGCGCCAGAGGCTTCAGAGAACACCTCGCGACTCGAACACTGCTCAAGACATCACAGCGGTGTCTGTTCACGAAACTATAGTTCTGGAATGATGAAAGTTACTAAATCGCGTTTTAAAGTATAATTTTTAGGCATGAAACATCCGGTAAAAAATTTTGAGAGCACTCAAGATACTTGCGTTATAGCTTTTTTTTTTTTTTTTTTTGTAATGGTCACCACTCAAATCTCAAAGAATTCCTGTGCACGACGAGAAGACTGCGCGCCATTCCCCAGCTTTGAGCGACACCGCGCTATAAGTACCAGCTAGCGTCGCACTTATCATCCCGTCTCACTAACACTGACTATGAACTGTTTATGAAACATTGTGTGCTACGCCGGTTAACTTCTCAACCCGAGTCAATAAGTGGTGTCCTATGCCAATTACTAAATATTGTAGTAGGTTAATAAAGGAAAAATGTCGAAAATCCGCGAGACAAGTGATGTTCAGCGCTCCTGGCGGCATCAGCTGATCCTAGCGTTGTAAACTAGAAATTCATGTAGGAAGCTAAAATATAATTTTTTTTTTCAGCATAGTGCACCGGTTTAGACCTTAAATATTTTAATTTTTTTTATGTTGTCAAATAGTAGAATGCATTATTAGAATTACAGGATGGTGTAAAATGTTAAACCAATAACGAATGTATTGATAATGTTGTTAAATCATTAATTGATTCATTCTATACTTGATTAACTATATTTGAAATTACTTCTGAGATCTTTGAAAGTTTTGGTTTTAAAATAAGCTATGAAATAACACCTAAAACATTCTTTTCATAGCCTTAAACACAATTTTTTTTCTTTAAAAAAAAAAAAACACGTTAAGATGCTAGATATTATTTTTTGTTTTAATAATTTTTGTCACTTGCAAATTTGATTAACCTGTTTCATTTAAGATATTAATTATAATGTAAAAATGAGCAAAGTAATTTTATTTTGTTTCAGGTGGTTGTCTTGATGTCAATATTTCAAAACATACAGTGAAGTTAGAGTTTGAGTTCAAATCCTTGCAGCAGAAATAAAGAGAGGTCAAAAAAATCTGCAGTCAGCGAAATATAGGAGCACTTGCTAGATATTAAAGTATATATTTTAACTGTTGTTGATTTTGTTACCATTACAGATATTCACAAACTATAAATAATAGTAGCCCAATCAAAGTGGAAACAAACTTTGCATTATTATCATTCCCTTTCTACCTTCCACTGTCATTAAATACAACTGATTGCATTGTAGTGTCAATGCACATTTATTACTTTTCAGTTGTACTTCTTTTGATTCAGTCACAGTCCTTACAATTAACAGCTAGGTTGATAATTTAACAACAGAAAATAGGGTTTGCTGAAAGTTAGGAAGACCGTGTAAGTTCATTTGAACCTGCCTAGGTTGAATAACAAAAAAAAAAGTTTTTAAAATTTTTATTTAAATAGGCTTTACATCTTACAGCGAGTCCATTATAAATAAAAACACAACACATATAAATGGATTTAAAGCCGGCAGTGATTTCGAGAAACACATAATATTTGCTACATTATTAGAAATTTCATAAATATCTTTCAAATGTGATGAATGGTTTGCAAACACTTAGTGACCAACTTAATGCCTGTAAATTGAGGTATGCTTGTAATTGCAATAAAATCCACGATGACTCCTTAGCGATTATTATTTAACTAGCAGACACGTCGCGCAGGGTTGTACGCGGTTTTACGATGGCTATTTCAGGGACTGAATGAAGCAACACCTGGATAGCAGGACTGAAAATCCAGTTATGAGGTTACTACAGAGACACTGAAGGTAATTGGTATTTTTTTGTAGATAGTTTATATTTATATATAATGTCCAGTAATTATATGGCAGTAACACTATAAAATATCAAAAAATAATTATCTACACCAAAAATCCCAGCTTTATATTTTTTTCCTGCCAAATAATTGGTAGGAGAGAGCCAAAATATTTATTTTGAGTGTCTCTATATTATTTTTTCTTATTCAGTGCTAATGAATCCAGTGTATTGAATACTATTTTTGCAGGAATTTTGATGATTTGCGCATACAAATCATCTTGTATTGCTAATCATTAATTAGGCTAAAACTAAAATCCAGATTACAAATTAATATTTTAACATTGGTGTTAAAGTTTTTAGGCCTAAAAAAAGTTATTTGTTAGGTTAATACATTGGTTTGACTATCAAATTAAAAATTATGGAGGTAATATTTGTGTTGGATATATTTTATTAAAGCTCCGTTCCATTCACGTAATTACTCCTGCCAAATGCCGCGTGCCGTGGGCTCAGATGTTTGCGCATCAAAAAATGGCCGGAAGAATACGTATAAGTTTTCCCCACTCACGTGTCCACCTGCAGAGATTCCGATCCGCGCGCACACACGCGCCGGGCAGCGGAACAACATTCCGCGGCGCTGCGTGTGCGTAGCCTCTGGATCCGGAAGCGGCCTTGCGTCGGCAGTTGCGAGTCTCTCCCATTCTCTCGAGGGACGTTGTGTTCCTGGCCATTGTCCTCCGCGCGCGGCGGCGACCGACCGACCGCTACAAGTCAGTCGCGGAGCGAGTGCGCGGAACCCGTCAACGTCCAACTGCTTCATCATTATGTTCACTTGTGCTGTCGTCGTATTCTTCTTGTGTGACTGCAACTATCTTGTCGTTGTTAGCCCAATGTGTTCGTCTGGAATGTTTTTTTTTTATTACTAAATTCCTTCCACGAAATTCTCGTGCTTCTGATATTTAAAGTGTTGTGTGTCTACATTTCCTGTTCCTGTTGAAATGTATTGCCATTGTTAGCTCAATGTGTTTGTCTGTGTTGTCATGTTTTTCCATGAAATCTTCTATGGTGTCTAATATTTGAAGTTTGAAACAGGCTGATTTAGGCATGTTTTCTGGGTGTTTAATTTTTCATTTTTGTTTTTATTTCTTATTTTGAATTTCGAATTTTTTTATGACAAACAGTGCAAAATGCAATGTCGTATGTCCAAATAATTGTATTAAATCATATTTTGTTTCCTCCTGTTTGTCCTTGTGCTGTCTAAGGTTATCGTTTGTCCGTATTCACTGTTGTTGTGACAACTGCCTCGTCATTGTCAGTTCACTGGTTTCGTCTGTGCTGTGATATTGTTTTATATAATTCCATAGAATTATCTGTGTTGTCTGTTAATTAAACGATTGACATCGGCTAATTTTGGCATGTTTTTTTTTTCTGTTTATGTTCGTGTATTCATTGTTTGTCCATTATTAAAGTTTTAGGTACTCTATGGCGTACAATGTAAACACACGATGATGAATGTAGAATGTCTCATGCAACTTGTTTTGAAAATGACAGTTCTTGAAAGTGTCGCTAGTGGTATCCATTTCCCAATTGTCACTTGCAAAGCACACACACGTTGTTTGTTTGCCAAAAACCAGGTGAACCTGGAGCAAGATTCGTCCTCTCAGAGTGCGGAGCGAAGGCGGGAAACAGGCGCGGTGCACTGAGGCGGCCGACTGGAAACCGCGACTTTCTAGGAGAAATGCGCGAGCGGGTGCGTCAGCTCGTCACCATTCAGCACGGGTTCCGGTTCCGGAGAACTTGTTTGACGCGTATCGGCGTTCCCTGTCCACGTGTCCGCCGCGCCGTCACGCCATGACCGACATCTGGGAGCCTCGAACCACGGACCTTATAACCTTCTGACCCTCCCGATCTGAGCCGTTGTAAAAAAACCCGTCTAAAATTCACTCATGGAAATTATAATATTGTGCATCCTTTGAAAAATATATTTTTTCACGAGACCCAAAACAGATAATTTAATTTTGTTCATAATTTATTTTTAATTAATTAATTTATGTTTTTAGTTTCTTAGCTGCTGTATGATTGAGGACAAATTCTAGAAAGCTTCATTGACTATCAGAAGCACCCAAGGATATTAAAAAAAAATTTTAAAATTATCCATCTTGTACAAAATACATAATTATGTTCAAGTTTTCTTTGGGATACTTTTACGTTAAGCTTTCATAAGGACTTAAAATTTAAGTTTAGCGTTACCTGTAATGGCATGGAATGACAGATTTAGTATAGAACTGCAACACTGCAAAAGGAATCTGATTTGACAACCTTTTTTTCCTCATGGAGAACTTCGTCAAAATTCATTGAATTCCGACGATACGGCAGTCAATTCTGTCGTCTTATGCAAAAAGACACCTCGTAGAGGAATAAGTATACTATGGACACGATTTCACTCTCAAAATCACGATATTTCTGAGGGCGAGAAAGTTAAATTTCTGCCCTGACATAAATGTTAATAATTTTTTTACTCTTTCAGGAACTGTGTTTAGCGTCACGTTGGCACGCTAGTAAAATCAAGACACGCGACATAATTGCGCTCTAGTAACAGTGGTTATGTCGCCATGAGCAACCTCGTTGTCTGGACTCTGATAACACCGTGCCCTACTTAACTGATTGAGAGGCACTTACAGTAACCACGACTGTAGGTGGCTGGGATGCAACGCCCCGGTTCAAACTTGCGAACGAATGAATGAGGAGAATAGGAAGTTGCAGCTCGCTACACATAACGAGACAGACCTCGTCTGATACGCTTCAGCTGAAGGTACATAATGAAACAAAAAAAAAAACCCAACAACAATTTGATAACATACATGCGACTTATGGTCTATAGTTAGAGACCCGGAAATTTCGTGGATTCGTCTGGACTCAGAGTAGAATTCAAAGTCATAGTTGTGCTTAACACATGTTTGCTTTCCAATTGGTTGATTTCTTAGCGAGAACAATTTTGTCCTTGTAAATTGGCACTGTCTGATTCGCTTACTTCTCTCCTGGCTGGGCATCTTTGGCTCACGTTGTTAGAGGGTCGTGTCCAAATAATTGCGGTCCAATCATGAATAAAGTGCGAGAGTGTGAAGGTTTACATGATAACTTGCGACTAAACGAATGCGCGAAATTTCCGTATCTCTATCGATTGTGCTTTCCAGAAATGGTACATGCGTTCGAGTTTGAAGCCGAACAATTTTTCCATTGCAAACAGTGTAAAACGTATTTACGATGGAACACCAAACATGAGGATAATGTTTAATTTAAAAAAAAAATTACAACCTCCTTAAAACTTATTGTTATCGTGAAATGATTTCATTTAAATAATTTGGTGCTTCGAATTTATTCTACTTATTTTTTTCTGACTTGAAATTACCTGTTATTGAAATCATAATTAATTAATCAAATTCAACAGTACGGTTCCAGCGTGGTAAGGAAAACAAGACTATCGGAGATAAAAACATGGAAAAAGGATATCGAGTTAGCTGAGATCGTAGCACAGAATAGCTCAGGATGAAGAAGCGCAATTGTTGCGAGTTAGGTCGAAATCAGACGGACGACGGCTGAGCCAATAAGGACACTTTACCTGCTGGAAGTGGGTTGTCAGACGTTCAAGCTCGCTCCCACACTAGGGGGAAATGTGCACAGAGAGAATCAATACCATTTCAGTAACACGTGTAGGCGATAGCAGTAACCAAACACCCCTGTAAACAATTTCTGTAAATAATATTCTAGGCTATAGTTTATAGCAGTTCCGAGTATTTCAATGTTACCTCCTACCTTCTACCGAGTACGTATTGTATTTTTTTTTTATTTTTACATTTTCGAACATTTGCCCGTTAAAGGTGTGAAAATGGGGAAAGTTTGTTTTTATTTTACAAAATCATACCTCTGAAGGAAATCAAGTGGCAAACATCAAACATTTTGTTTCGCTGCTTTAGTGGCCACTTAAAAGGGGAAGCTAGTGACGATACTATGCAGTGGTAAACAAAACCAAATTCTATCAAGTTTATCGCAACATTGTAAATGTGTACCAGCACGTAAATTATCAGCTAAGTGGTTTGTTTTCTTGTTACGTTATTAGCAACTCGCTCAACGAAACAAAGTTTGACAAACGTCGTTCCCATTTGAACAGGAGAATGCTAAACGTGGAGCTCCAGCTCTACACTGTTTCCAACATTGGTCCACACGCAGTGGCGGATCCAAGGGGGGGCACCAGGGGCAAGTGCCCCCCCCCCCCGAAAAACCAGTTATCTGCTACATTAATATTGCCGACAAAAATGATTGTTTCTGAAACCAATAAAATATTTTAATATAATAAATTAATGAATTTCTTGTAGAATCATTAAATCTGGTGGTTGGATGTTATGTGTAGTGTGAGTAGATTAAATACAAATTTAGTAATTTTAAGACTTTTTTTCACTGGCTACTCTGAAATCCTAGAGTGCCCCCTCCGAGGTGAACCTCTGGATCCGCCACTGGTCCACAGCCACATTAAAGAAAGGTCAGCTAAGTGCATGACGACAATTCAAATTTCACTCAAATTGCGTAACGTCATGACGGTAAAAATGTTCACAAACCTCTTCCCCCGAGGGCATACTGATTATTATTCAACTCGGTCGGCGGTGAATCACTTGAGAGCAACGAGGAGGAAGATCTCGGAGTTATTTGCCTTGGAAAGCAATCAAAGCGTTAAATGTCTGCATCGGATGTTGAGTCGCCATCCAGCCCAGCTCTTGAGGACGCAACTGTATAGACGGTCCATGGCCACTAAGAAACTGTGCTGTCGACAAATGCCAACATCAAATATTAAGTTTTCAGTATGAGGAAAACCTAAGCATTTCTTAAACAGAATAACATAAATAAAAAATTAACGAACATTCTTGATTCAGAATTTATGAGATAGTGTATTAACAGAATGACGTATTGATTATAATGGCAAAATATACTTTGGAATGATTTTTCCCCCCAATGAGCATGGCTGCAAAGCAAAAACATTTTGTGTGCATTATTTTTTTTTTTGCAATAGAATCCGAGGTTATGATTTTCAGCACTCGAACTTTGCAGCTAGGCAGTTTTCAATAGTTGAAAAAAAAAGATTAATAATCTTATCATAATGTTTTGGTTGTTCCGCATTGAAAAAACAATCAGCTTAAACGTAATACAGTTAGTATTTCCAGCAACGAACGACCACATAAACCAAATCAAGGTTGCCAACATTTATGTTCGAAAAGTTGACGACTTTCAGGTTGTTAGGTTGCCTCTAAATCCCGCACGGGTCTCGGATTTCCAGAGAAAATAAGCGCGTTAGTTATAGCATTGAGTTTCCGCTGTTTGTATTCCTTGCTCTGTGCCCAGCCAGTACGCTAATAAACACTCCTTGCACCTCGCAGGTTGCCCCGACAGCTGTATTGATGACGTCATACTCGGCGCTAGCATAGGTAACGGTTCGGAAAAAACTTGCAGAAATCATGAAAACATTAAACTACATAACTCTTAAATCATAATTTAAATTAGAGTTTAATTTAAGATATATGGCCAAAACATCAATAAAATTACTAAAATTGTAATAATAATAATAATAATAATAATAATAATAATAATAATAATAATAAAGTAAAATATTTTTTTTTAATACTCTATACCAAAATGCTAAACCAAAAAAGCCGTTTAAATGCTGCACTCTGAAAGACTGTGGCATTTTTTTATGCGCATTTCCGAGTTGGCACGATGTTAGAATATAATTGTTTCATATTTACAATTTTGTGTAAAGCAAGCTTATGTCCCTGAAGTTAGGAGATATTTTTGTTTTTGTTTTTAGCAGTTTATAGCATTCGTTGGGCACATCAGGTTATGTCCATACTGTAGGCCTTGGAGTGGAGACTCGAGTTCAATATGATCTACATTGATCATGCCTTGTTTGAAAGGTATGCCAAGTATCGGAAAAGAAGGCCACATGTGCTTGGCCTATACGCTTGTTGTTGGCACTGTATTAGTCTTAAGGTGCACCGAATAAGGTATGCATGCTAGATGCAATGATAGTAACAAATTTATTCTTCCGGACAATTTTCTCGTATAGAGCTATTGTTCGTAGTGAGGATGATTAATATGCTCGTCGAAAGGTAATAGGAAAAATATAAGTTTTTAAAACCTGATATTATTTTCAGCACTGACCAAGTATCGAATCAAAAACCACAATCTATTTTTGTATTAACAAGTTTTTTTTTTTATGTTTTGTTTGGAAATCGTATTATCAAGATAGCATCCAAGATGACGTTAACGGCTTATTGGTGCCGGTAGAAGAACATTTAAACCACTATGGGAGACATTTATCACATTTAATTAACTAAATGATTAATAAGTATTTCTAAGCTAAAACTAATTTATTTAATTGACCAGCGATTGAACCAAGGATGGCAATTGATCAAATCAATCAATAAATTAATAGGTACATTTTTTAAAAATATGTACATAATAACACGTGTTCAAGCAATGTTTTGGGTGTTGAAATATGGAAATGGAGAGTTAAACTTTAAATTACATCACAGAATGCCATCTCCCGACAATTTATAACTATGCCTCTATTCCATATTTCTATTGACCTTATTATTAAAAGTTTTGGGGGAGGAGGTTCCATATGTACAAAATTTTGTTTCCGGAAACCAAAATTGAAATTCCCAGTGAACTAGCTGCTCCGCCTGCTTTGAAATATGTACGAGATCTATGTTTTCAAACAAACGTTCTTTCACGTATTCGTAAACTTGTTATCTATGCGATAAGCTCACACAAATGTGTTGACTAGGAAAGGAAACTTTCTAGTGGGTGCTCATTATCAGCAGTAATGTTGCTAACTGATATTATTCAGGCTGCTATATCTTAGGTGCATGAAAAACTGGAATAGGTAATGGCACTGAACCTTGGGCATGTATTTGGTTTGCTCGTATAAGCGACAAAGCCATCAGCACCCGGAAGGTTCTGCACTTTAGTCGAGCAAACAAAGCTGCAAGTAAACCGAGCTCGCGAAGTCCGCTTCTGAATTTGCTCGGGTTTCAACGGGGCGTGCGTGGGTGCGCGCGCGTCAGGCCGGCCAAGCCCTCTGCGCTTCTGGGCCCGTG
Source organism: Bacillus rossius redtenbacheri (assembly GCF_032445375.1). Lineage (NCBI taxonomy): Eukaryota > Metazoa > Arthropoda > Insecta > Phasmatodea > Bacillidae > Bacillus > Bacillus rossius. The sequence continues at coordinate 48,078,154 of NC_086334.1, forward strand.
CTTGTTCTGTGCCGGCGGCGGCGGGGCCCCAGGTTCAGTGGACGAGAACGGCTTCGTTGGTCAAGGCGTCGCTGGAGGAGGAGGAGGAGGAGGAGGGGGGGGGAGCGGCTTCGAAGTAGGTTTCAGTACCACGCGTGAAGCGGCGGGGGAGGGGAAGCGAGAGACAGATAGGGAAAGAGAGACAGCCAGACGGAGAGAGTGAGGCGGGCTCCCACCTGGGACCGGTCGCCGGCCCGAAGAGAAAACGTGCGGCGGCTCTTCGCGCCAGTTCTACGTCGGACGCGGCGGAGGACACAACGGCGCGGAGGCCCGAAGAACGCGAGCGGGGATAAGACTTCCGCGCGCGCCGCCACCACCTCTGTACTCTCCGCGGCGCGCGTAACGATGTGAGCGATGGTGTCGTCGGGTCTCGTAGCGGCGGTGCGCGATCCCGCGAGGCTCTGGGCCGCCGAAGACACCCGGGGGTCGCCGCAGTGACCGGGGAGGGACACCTCGGGCGTGTGGTCGTCGACGGGGACGAGCCGGATTCTTGGCGCGAGGTCCTCCGGGGCTCCGGAGAGTCACCTCGCCGCTGAAGCGCGTCTGTGGCCGGGGAGAGACCTCGGGCCTCGACGGGGACCGGGAGAGATCGTGGCCCCACGACGAGGACGCGAGGTCCTGGGTGCCGGCGACACGGCCGTCACGTGACCGCGCGAAGATGCGTCGAGCCCGCGCTTCTTCAGCAGTCCTCAACTTCGCCCTCGTGTCGGGTGAGTCTTTGGTTCCACTCGGCGTCCTCTGGGTCCTCGGCGGTCGCGCGACCTCTTTTCTGGTGCTCGTGTGGCGAGGGTCGCGGAGTCGAGCCCAGCATCCCTGCACGACAAGTACTCGACTGTTATCATTCAGGCCCATTCAACACTGGCACGGAAACAGACGGATCACGTGAACGGAGACGGATCTCACGGTACAGAATTTCTACAACAGCACGCAGACGGACACGGTTCCGTAACGGATGAAGTCGGAAATGTTGATACTTCCGTTTACGTTGCTCCGTTGAACCAATAGGAGCCGAGTATTTGGCTGCGTTGGTAGCCAAATTTGTTTATGTTCTAAGTATGTTAAGAATTGTTACAGGTCCAAGTATGCCTTGTGTTGTATTATTAATTTTGTGGTTTATTTTTTATTATATATGTTAATTCTGCCAGTGCTATGATTTCAAAGGATAATATTTTTAAAAATTAAATTAATATTCCGTAACCTTGAAACCCAATCTTACTGGTTGACATTTGTTCCGTTTTTGTGCATTGTGGATGCAATAAAGATAAAAAAAAATGATACTAAATATTAACATGGTATTTATTTGCGAGGCAATTTTTTGTAGTTTGTCATTCCTAGTCATCAAAAACCAAACGGCGAAATCAAACGCTTCTATGTATCTAATTATACCTGAACAAATGTAAACATTTTAAATTGAAAATTTTGAAATAATCATATGAGCAAAAAGAGTTTGAATGTATCTAACCGCTGGCTTGCGTGCGAATGTAGCTTCGGCTTCTGTGCTGTGCGTGTGAAAATGTGGCATTCATATGCTGCTTGCGTGCTGTCGCGAATGTAACCTAGGCTTTAAGGCTCTGCCACATTCGCGCAGTCAGATCTGTCTGACCGTGATCTCCGACCATGCTGTCTGATGCGTTTTCTGAAGCAGCGTGCCAATTAACCTTGTGTGGTGCATCTGTTTGCCTTGATAATCCTTAGAGGGTAGCAGGGTATCACGCTATAGAAATGTCATTTGGGCTATACCCGAGAGATTTTTGTTTTATTAAAATAAGAGTAATACATATAAGCAAACATATATATATATATATATATATATATATATATTTATGCCTACATGCGTTTGCCATTTTATTTGCTTCTTCGAGTACTTTGTTTTCAATTTAAAGCAAATTAACGAAAAATAAGTACAACAAAATGGTGTCAATACGAAATAATAAAAACGTACAATTAAAATTTTTTTTTTGGTAATAATTATTTTTTCGTAAATTTATATTTTGTTTGAATATAATTTTGTTTGTACTCATCATGTTTCTCATTTGCGAAAATTCTTCATGATGTCAGACCTCGGAAGTTCAAATTCGCCAACTCTGATTAGACAGATCCACTCCAAGCGACTGTACCATCAATACCTGAAGTCATAGGTCACGTGAACAAATTAAATGCCATATCCGCATCTCACCATCAGATCCTACGCATCGGACAGGCGTGACTGCGCTAATGTGGCGCCATAACTAACCAGCACCGCTAAGTGTACGTAATAATGTAAGATGCATTAGTGCATAAGTTATATTCTATGGAAATGCACTAAAATGTCTCCGGAACGAAGATGAAAACCACCCCGAGTTAAGGAGGCAGTATTTTTCAGAGAAAATGGTACAAAAAAAATACCTAACTGACATGCTGGTTGACAGGAAAGTTTTCCGTGGATTCGTAATCGTTATCTAAGCTTAATGGACACTAGTTCTAGATAATGTGTTCCAGCTAATTGTGTTGTTTTTCGTAGATGTGAATTATCAAGAAACAACGTCATCCTTACAGGGTCAATAGCCTGAGACTCTGGTGAGAGCTCTGAGGGCGTTGTCTTGGTGTTGGAATAGCAACGAAAGTTTCTAGAACATTGATTAACTGTTACAAACAACAGCTGTAACTATTCAGTGGCTTTGCTGTCTTTGCGAAGATAGTCAAGTGATTATCTTGACTAATTTATTATTTGTTATTGGTAGTACTACGTCATCGCGAGCGTGCCACCTAATATCTTCAGATAATAACAAAGAAAGTATAGTCAAATTACAAGATTGCGAACGAACTTAAAATAATAGTCCCCCTAAATGTATTGAATTACCTGTGTATGTAATAACTTATTAAATGAAGTCAATAAATTGTTTACTTAATTATCTTAAAATCTTAAGAAGCTGATTTACATTTAATTTCTAGTACAAAATAAGTTCTTGCGTTAATAATGTATAATTTTTGAATGAACTATTTGCATGTAACCTTATTTTTTAAAATTAATTCATAAATCACAAAAAATATTTGTTTATTAAAATTTTGTATGTTTAAATTTCCAGGGTTTCGAGAACCTCAAAATTTTAGAGATTTATGAATAAAGTAATGAAAATGTGTAAACCATTTTACGAGAAAGGCTGCAATAAAAGAATATTCAGAGCTTCAAACAAAATAATGATAAGAGTTGAAATTTCAATGGTATTGTATATATATATTGTTATTTTATTAATTCGTGAACAAATATTTCGCGAAACTATATGGGAGCCATTTTCTTTGGTGGTTTTATAGGAGTATTTTTATGAATGATGAAATGTATTTAGTAATATTTTCAAAAAAGTTTTTATATACGAAAACCTGTACCCTCAAACACGAAAGAACACGGCAGCGTATATAAAAACTTACTTGAAGTAGAGGCAACCTCTACTTGTCTCGAAAAAAAAAGGTACCTGGAGGAAACCACTTTGTACTTTGTACGGAGCGAGTTGGAGCAATGGAAAGACACTGAGCTCGCGTCCAGAGATACCGGGATCGATTCCCCATTCCGATTATACTGTTCTCGGTTTCCCGTGGTTTCCCGAAAACGCCTCGGGCCATATCCCGGAATAGTTACTCGCTTATAGGTAGAGACTGGAAAAATTCGCGCTTTGGATCGCCTCTAGGATAGACTCCACAATCCCCTACACACTAGGGAAAATTCCACCTTCTCATTGGCTACTGACTCGTGACACCTGTCAACTGGGACGCTTGCGATTCGATACTTTTTTGGTTGAAGGTTTTTCATTGGCTCAAAGTCCTTCATATAAACTGCAAGCCAATCAGAGAAGCAATATAAAGGTACAGTTGTTTGGATTCTATCATATCGTGAAACGAATCCGCGAATTATTCCGGTCTCTACTTATAGGTCATAGCCGATTCCTTTACCAATGTCCCCGATGTGTGCTCTGTTTTTTCCGCTTCCAGCGACATCGCGATCTAACAGACACCAAGAACCAATTAACACTCACTAGCAGACAGACAGACAACGCACAGCTTAAACCAAACCCGTGGGTCTAGAAGTATAGTAGAGTCTCGTTAATCCGGATCTCGTTCGCTCGGACATCCGGTTAATCCGGATGGTATTAAAAATAAAATTTTTGAATTTTTCATCACTGATCATTTAGTACGATAAAAACTTAGCTCCATGTTGACGGTGTTATGAAAATGGGATTTAATCTGTAGGAAAATTTGTATTCATGCAAAATAAATCATAGATTTTTATGGTTTTACCCATCTTAAACTTGAATTACGTGCATTTGGAAGCAGATACCGTTTAATACGGACTTTCGGTGATTCGGACAGGGTTCGGTCCGATCTAGTCCGGATTAGCGGGACTCCTTTGTATAACATTTTGCATAGGAGTTCCTTATGTAATGTAGTAGGTGAGCACTGAGAAAGGTTTTTTGAAAATTCATCCCCTAAAGGAGTTTAAACAGAGGATGAAATTTTGTATGGAAGTTTGTCATTTTTTAAGTTAGACAGTCACTTGTATAAGTCTTCGGTAATTCATCAAAAATGAGGATGGGAAATCCCATCGGGACACGGGGAGAGTTTAATGAATATACAACTATTAATGTGTTTTATAATGGCAGAAAATATATTGACTTCATATGAACTTTTGGAAATAATAGCCCTTATAATATTTATTTTACCATTTATACATTAATTAAAATTATCGTTCTTTTTACTACCCAGTATTGATAGGCCTGACGGGACCGTTTTACAGCAATTGTGTGCCGTTTACGAAGAAAACAAAATTACGGTATAACATTTACGTGACCTTTCACGTGGTCTGATTAGCTTTTCCAGGGCGCTCCTCAACAGTCTGTTGACCTTGAACTCGTGCCTGTTCGCGCGGGAGTTGCATGGCCTTTGCGAAGGCACAAACACGGTGTATCATCACAATAGGACTTGGCGGCAAAACACAGGAAGTGCTGGTTGGAAGAAATACCTAAACCGCTCAAAAATATACATTTTGCACAACTTTTATTTCTGTGCCAGCACGTGAGCAACATTTTACTGCACACAGTGTATCTTCTGTGACTCCATAACACACACTTTACTGTACAAACCTAACCGAAACAAAACCAGAAGTCTGGAAATCATACCACAATCTTGTTTACAAGGTACCTGAATGTAAAAATAAATAAATAATAAATAAATAAAAACTTGTTTGTATATAGTAGGACGTAGTTAATTCCAGAAGAACCACAAACGTCCTGTATTGCAACAGCTGCGTTTTCATTGTGAAACCGTAAGATTATTTTGCCGGACAGAGCCATTAAGGTTGTAATTACGCAGACAAACAAAGCGTATTGAAGTCCAACAAACAGTCGAATTCTCCCGCTATGAATCAGCATCACAAACGATGTGTTATGGATGAAAAGGGGATAATTTACCCTCTCCCCCTCCCTTCTACCTGTTATGGCCTTCCTCGAAGTTGTCATGAGAACACTTACTGTTACGAGGAATAAATATCCAGACCACAAAGGCTTTCACCGAAACACGAGGGTTACATTTTGGGAAGGTTTCGGGTGGTTAAATTTCCAGGGTTACGGGAAACTAAAATTTCAAGTGATTTATGAATAAAGTTTTAAAAAAATAGGCAACCAATTTTATGAGAACAGATACAAAAAAAGGATAATTCAGAACTTCATCCAAAAAAAAATTATAAAAAAAATTGGAATGATATTGTATATGAATATTGTTGTATCATTTAGTGTTGTATTATTTCGCGAATCTATATGTGTTGCAATTTTCTTTAGAGCTTTTATAAGCAGATTTTTATTAAAGTTAAAATATCTTAAAATAGTATTTTCAATTACTATCATTCAATTTGAATACTTTTATATAATTTAAAATAATTGCATGAATATATCCCTTTGCTTGTTTACACTGTTTGTCGTAGAAAAACCTCAAGAATGAACAACTATGAATGCATAAACACAAAGAACAAGCCAACATCAGCTGATATCGAAATATTACGTGCGTAGACAGCACAGAGAATTCAAGGGAAGGAATTTAGTCAGAAAAAATTACACAATATACGAACACAGTAGGTCGATAACGAGACATTTGCAACAAGAACTGTTATCTTTTTTACGAATAGTATTTAAAAAATACTATTCATGTGTAAATGACTAATTAATCTCTTTGCTTTGTATGTTTAATACTTTTGTTGCTTCTACTTTTATAAGTACGCTAATTGGTACTTTATCACTTGTATCTTAAAAATTGTTGTTTTACCTTATGTTCGATTTCAGATAATTTTTATATAAGTTAAATATTCAGGTGTTTTTTTTAATTATATACCCTACCTTCACATTCTTAATTATGAGACGCTTCAGTGACCAGGGCTGCTGTAAGAGCTCGTCTAGTTAATGTGATCAAACACCTATGATTTGACGAGTTTCGAACCCAGAACCTCTCGCGTCGAGTTTAGTTGGCACTCCAACAAACCACGTAATTTTGCTCCGTCTTTAACATGCATGAAGAGGCTGTAGTTTTTTTTACATGCTTTATATTAGCTTCACCTGTATGTTTGTCTGTCCGTCTGTAACTCTTTCGACTAAGTTTTCTTTTCTTGCAAAGCACATACTTTTACCAGTTTCAATTGTTCCTTCCTCTGTGCTAGCCTTTCAGCTTGCTTAACCACGCCGAAAAAAAAAATGTTTTTTTTCTTCTTTTTTTTTCCGGTAAATTCTAAGATTATATCCATACATCTAACTGTAAATGATTGTCTGTCCGTCTGTAACTCTTTCGACTAAGAGTGAGTGTCTCATGATTGTAAAATGTCCCACCAATTTTATTACGCTCGTTAGCCGAGCGGTCTAAGGCGCGCGACTTCTGTGACGTTAGCTTTCGGATTCAGCGATCGTGGGTTCTACTCCAGGCCACGCCGAAAATTTTTTTTTTTTTCCCGGTAAATTCTAAGATTATATCCATACATCTAACTGTAAATGATTCGGAGAGACTTTACCATTTCTTTGTGACGTTGCAACTCCAAATAGTTATCTCAGATGGTAATAGGTAGTGTCGGTAACTCATTTCCCTATGATAATTATACATAAATATAGTTTAAAAAACTAAAAAAACATGCTTTTAAAGAATATCAAACTAAAAAGTTAAAAACAAATATAGTTTAAAAAACTAAAGAAACATGCTTTTAAAGATTATCAAACTAAAAATTAAAAAATAATTTTAAAATTTAATTTATGACAATAGTATATAAGCAATACTAGTATAAATGAGAAAAAAGCATGGGGCGCTTAATATACAAAAAATATGGCACAAAGCGCCTCAAGCTTTTTTCTCATTTATACTAGTATTGCTTATATACTATTGTCATAAATTAAATTTTAAAATTATTTTTTACTTTTTAGTTTGATAATCTTTAAAAGCATGTTTCTTTAGTTTTTTAAACTATATTTATTTAAACATGAGAGCGGCTAAAATAGACATTATCACACTTATTATCTACGAGCGTGTAAATAAAAGAACGTTTGTCGTTCCATAGAGGTATGCAGCGTAAATTTGTCATTAATTTTACGCTAAAATCTAAACACTCCCAAGTTCATAGTCATCGTAGTAATAAGTAAACATACTTACATAAAAACACAATGGTGTGGTATTCAATGGTGTCGATTTAGGGGAATGAACCAACTAGAGATAGAAGCAAACATGTTTACTAGAAGCGTAGATGTTAATACAAAGTGTGCACTTGTAAACAAATACCTTACTTTGTGTGTTCTTCTGGTCACGCTTTGCAATCTTCTCCGTGCCACAACTATTTGAGCAACAATTAAATGCTGTGTTCCACACTGGTTCGTGCAAAGCTGGTTGGCGTTTTAACATGTTTCTTTTTTTTCGTCGCATGCAAAAATCAATCCTCGAGTGGACATAGTGACCAGTATTTATTCGTCAGTTAGGTACACGAAAAATGATAAAGTAGTTTTAAACAAACCAACTACTGTTACAACAATAATTTTATTTCGTAACTATAGCAACAACAAAAAAAGAAAGTAAACGATTTAAAATTCCTGAACACCTTTTTTTTTGTATGATGACTGAATCAGAGAGTTTCTGTCGCATTTAATACATACAGCATATTCCTCAAACATATTACTTTACCCGTTTTAAACTTAATTTGCAGTATGTCAAGTACTCAATATATTGCATGCTTTTTGTTCTCTATAAATAAAAGAGTGTTTGTCAGCATGTAGTTTGCGTAGCGTGGAGACGGTGGGGTCAAACAAAAGCCGTATAATTTAATACGTTAATTCTCCAGGAGCGAGAAGGAATTATTCTTTTGCAATTCGAAGAGATTTATTCATAATTATTATTAATGTTTTTATTATATACATATTTTTTTTGCATTTTTCAATAGAACATTCCCAATAACGTCCCCGGCACATGCCATTACGTTGTTGATGCTTTATTCTCATTTGGACTTAATTTCGAAGTTTCTGTGACTATCTTTTGCCAGTACTGATTAAATATATGTGAATTCGTCAGGGTTTTGAAAACTTTTGAATCCAAGATGGCACCTTTGGTTTACATATCTTCCTGTTTTCTTTGTTCGAAAAAAAATATATATATATTGTTTCATAAGTTGATTTTCAAAATTCGAACTTTTTTTTTTCCGTTAAAGTCTCTGCAGTGTCGCACCCACTAGGAGGGGCGAGTCGAAAGCGGGGGACGCACCACAACGCCGAAATACCATAACGCCGAACGTACAATAACGCCGAAAACCATAACTCCGAATGCCAAATTGACTACAACGCCGACAGCTAGAAAACTGCTGTGTACCACAACGCCGAAATACATTAATGCCGAAAAATGTCATTGCAGGACTGCCACAAATGTTAGGTTAGGTAAGGTTAGCACACAAATTAATTCAGTTGTTTTTCATTTTGCTCCTGTGCCCCCCCCCCCCTCCCCGCATCAACATTTTTCGGCGTTACTGTATTTCGGCGTTGTGGTACACTGCAGTTTTCTAGCTGTCGGCGTTGCGGTCAATTTGGCATTCGGCGTTATGGTATTCGGCGTTATTGTACGTTCGGCGTTGTGGTAACGACCCTCGAAAGCGTGTATGTTGATACAAGCGCGAATACACTAAACATTATTACGCACCGGCATGCTGGCCTGGCCTCGAAGGATCACATGGAATCTCCAGCGAGCCGTTGGAGTTCCATCCCTCGGCCGATGACCAACGTTAACGGGGGTAGTCTTCGGTTGGTTTGACCTCCTGAATGATTGCGAGCTCTGAAGCAACTGGGTGCCGACTCGTTGCTCGCGAACTTGAGACGTGCCAGCGTGCTGGGATCGAACCCGTAACCCTCGCAGTACGAGTGCTACGCCTTGGCCACCACAGGTCCCGAGGACCCTGTGACCTTGGTCTGATTTCCTGGGCTTGCGCGTCCCAGCCGCGTCCAGCCTACTGCATGGCAGTTGCTCCCGCATTTCACTGAAACGTCTCGTGTCAAGGCATGGCTGTAAATACGTTCTTTAAGTGATTCATGCAATGATGAATTTTTTATTTAATACAATTTTTTTGAACATAGCCCATTGCAGTTTTGCATTTTTTTGTCATGGAGAAAAATCAACAATTCATAATAAGAAATAAAAATGAAAACATAAACCCACAGAAAACTAGCCTGAATTATCTTATGTCAAACAGATGGACCCAACAATGAACCTAAACAGATATTATGGACAGCGTTCTCATTGGTCCAGCCACGTGCGGAGGAAGTACTCCCCAACCACGGCCAGTCATTAAACAGACTATAGAAAACATTATCACAGAGAGAGAGGTAGGGAGGGAGAGAGAGAGAGAGAGAGAGAGAGAGAGAGAGAGAGAGAGCGAGAGAGTGTGTATGTGTGTTTGTGTGTGTTTTTTGTGAGCGTGTGTCTCTCTCTCTTTCTCTCTCTAACAACGGTCAACATTTACCATCAAATACGGTTGTTTCTACCTCTTACGTTTAATAGGATTGACCGCGGAACGTGATATTCACGTAACAGCTACGATCCTGGAATATTGTTATTTCGACTGTTGGCTAAAATAAAATAAAAAAGGCAATTCCTACATCACATATCCTAAAGGTGTCCCTTGTTTCAATGCTCCATGTCGGAGAATGTAGGTGAGGTGACGTGTCTTGTAAAGGTATGGTATGATAAGGTGGATGAGCTACTGGAGCGTAAGAGTTCCACTTGCCCCGAAACCCACGAGCTATTTGCCTTTGTTGACTGAGCCGTGGTCTTATTATGCCTTTGGTGCGTGTCTCGCTCCTCGTTACAGCCTCTCGCTCACAAACATTCCTTCCTGGATTAAGGATGTGAGGATTACTGCATGCCTTCACAGACGCAGCGAGAGGAATTCCTAGCGTGTCGTTTCTGTAGGATTCACTTCCCGGTAGCATCGAGTCAAACTGTTTTAAAAATAGAAATTAAAAAGGGGGGAGAAATATCACTGAATCACTCGGCTGGCTTTTAATTTATGTTCCATATTACATAATTGTTTTGCGTGTTGTATTAATCTGCGTGTATTACGTAGGACCATGTATTCAACAGAATCTCAGATTCTGAAACGGCCTGAGCACGTGTGCATACAACCATTTTATGAAGTTTATTTTAAAAAAAAATAGTGTAAAGGATACAAACGAACGTTATAGACGATTTGTGTTGTCTTAGAAACCAAATTTTAGCAATTTCAGAAATCGACACACACATCAGAACGTAAGCTTAAATTATACATATTTGATAGGCTTTCCTACTTGGGCACTCTCTAGGGCAGAGTGCTAGAGTTGAGCGTAGGGATGTGGTGACCCCAGTGCCTGTGATCCTGCAGTCAGCCGCCAGCCTAGCGACATCCGGAATAAGGAATATCCCTCTCTAGCAGTGCCAAACACCTCCTGGAGGGGTAACAGGGCACCCTCTTATCCCCTTATCCCAGAAGACGGGTGAATTACTTGATGGTCAACGGCAATAGGAGGCCACTGAATTAAAGATCCTCGCTGACATCCTAAGGAAAATCATCGTCCATGATAACCATAAAGGTTGCCAAACCTTCTTGGAGGAGATGCCACATGAAGAAGAAGTGTTGCTAAATTAACACACAAGCAGTGGGGAAAATCGGGTTAGCTCTCAGCTTTGTACAGGCCATTTTGTAAGGAACATTAAATCGCAGAATTGTCTTAGAGTGATTTCTTAAATCCACGGAAAACATAAATAAGGGCAGCTGGATAAAAGTCCTTTCAAATGAAGGTTTCACCACTACGAGCGGGCGCAGAATTTCATTTGATCCGGGGGGGGGGGGGAGGAGCATAGAAAAACTTTGCTTGTTTGCTTTCGAATTATTTCCTTTTTTTGGTGGGAACGATAGATTTTTTTTTTTTACGATCTTCGGTGCGGCGGGGATATATATTTCCTCATTCCCCTTCTGCGTACAACTCCTGATTACCATAGCGCCAACTCGATGGATTTTTTTTTTTAAAGAATAAATCAAGTGTCAGGGAGGGAAGGAAATGTTTCGATCGTGATCAATGCTCTCGCCCACCGGAGAGCGTGCCGTATCTCCGGCTCGCTTGTTCCGTTTTTCGTCGTTGGTCGGCGCATGAGCACGTGACTTCCGCATGGCCCGCCCGCTGCTCTGATTGGCGGAGCCCAGCGGCCGTCACCGCATGCCTCCATCTTTGTTTCCTGCTGCGGTCGGCACGTTCGCGTTGCTCTCGGACCCCCACCCCCCTCTTTTTTTTAAAGAAACTTCCAATTTTTCCCCCCGGAAATTGCACCCTATCTAAACATTTCCTGCTATATGACTACATTTTCGGGTTGGCAGAAATTAGAATACGTAGACGCTTTTAAAGTTTCATCGGTGCAGTTTCGACCTTGCACAAATTTGGTGCATAACTAAAAAAAAAGATTTAACGAGACAGTTATCTTGCAAGCATGGTATTTACGGTTTTCTGTCTTTGTTTTGGTTTGGTTTGTTCCGTAATTTGTGTGTTTAGATGGTCTATTCACTAGTAATAAGGTCTGGCAACTTCCTATCCTTCTCCTTGGCGAAACCTATAGTCTTACTGAAGCTCGCGCATGCTAGCGAAATAAAGGCGCTTATAACAGTTTAGTTAGAACTTGGCCCATAGATGGGGTTGGTGCGTCCTTCACGTCTTGCCTAGGGGTTACCTGCCTTCCCACAAAACGAAGCTGAAGATTGGCGTCCCAGTTTGTAGCAAGAAAATATTATACCGAAATATTACAAGCCTAATTACTAATTATGTCTTCCTTAAAAGTTACTTTAGACATCATTGAACAATCGGTGGATACACTCATCTCCGCAATCAATAATTATAATGCTGCAACACTATTGGTACTGTAATGATGAGACTTGCGTAGATAACATTGCTTTTGAAATTTTATTTACGTACACATACTGGAGTAATTTAGGTGGTTACTGAGGCATGTTGTAAGTCTAAATTTCGATAAACGGATCGGGTTAAAGGTCGGTAGCAAAATCGGGCAGTTTCATCGTCACAAAAACAAACTAGCTATGTCTACTGACATTCGCCGAGTTCCCGAGCTAAACCTTCTTTTAGAGACATACTTAGATAGCGCTTTGACTATAAAATTGATATTTTTATTTTAACGTTTCAAAAAATTTGCGTAGAGAAAAATGAATGAAGGAATGAATGCATTAATAATGAAACCCCACAACCACAAACCAGTGCAATAGGGACATAGCAACCGTTATATTTAATTATTTCCAAATAAAATACTTTTTTCTCATATACAGTCAGTATAACTTCACAAATATGTTTTATAAATAATAATTTCCCCCTTAAAATTGGTAAAAATGGCCACTAAACTAATAATTTCATGTAAAGTTTTTAAGGTGGTTGTAAGATAAAATGACACTGACAATAATATAAATGACAATGGAGGAGGTAAAAATTAAGGCTGGGACTTTGCAATGTAGTGTATTAAATTCTAACATTTTTAAAACTGTACTACTGTTTACTTAATGTAAAAATCTTTACAAATCACAAAATAGAATATATTTTTTTAACCCGAAACATGAAACGATGTGGCCATTCAGTGCTCTGTTGCAATGGAAATGTGGGGTTTCTAATCAGTCGTCACAAATGGTTTTCAAGAGTTGTTGCGTAACAGCGAACTCTCTGGGCTATCCAGTCACAAGGGCGGAGATGTGGTTAGTGAAAGTTTGTAGGTCGACCTTGTAGCCATATCCACCGGTACAAGGTCACGGGACACTCACAACAAATGTAAGCCGAAAGACGCCATATTAGATCTAACTGTTTTCGTTTGTTATTAACCACTCATAATTGATAATATTATTACAGTTACTCAAACGTTTATTTAGAACTGAATTCCACCATTTCGCAAGAGAAAATATTTGTCCTAAGCACAATACACTTAAGTCTCAGACTCACATGTCTTGTTGATTTTTTCCCCTTCATATATTTAAGGGCTATTTCTGAAATTCTAACACGATACCTCTCTTGCATTTGTTGTTCTGTGACCAACAACTTTCAACATATATAATGGTTGTAAAACGTCGTACAAGTGTTCGTAATAATTCTTATCACTTGCGCGACTATTTACACTAATTAAATATCTGTTGAAATATTAGTTGCAGAAAAAAACACGCAAGGGAGGTATCGTGTAGGCAATTCAGGAATAACCCTTAAGTAACGGCGATAAAATGGAAACAAAACTCAACGTGCACGTGAGATCGAGCCTCGAGGCATCCCAGTCAACCACACGCTGGGCTTCAACGGGGACGGGTTTTCGCCTGCGAGGTGGTGCGACACCCGGGTCCGCGACACCAGCAACTGACGTGTGGACAACGCGGGTTTCCCGGCAGCCGCTGTCGCTGTCGCAGTCGCTGTGCTGTCTCTGTCGCTGTCGCAGTCACTGTGCTGTCGCTGTCACTGTGCTGTCTCTGTCGCAGTCGCTGTCGCAGTCGCTGTGCTGTCGCTGTGCTATCGCAGTCGCTGTGCTGTCTCTGTCGCAGTCGCTGTGCTGTCTCTGTCGCAGTCGCAGTCGCAGTCGCTGTCGCTGTCACAGTCGCTGTGCTATCGCAGTCGCTGTGCTGCCTCTGTCGCAGTCGCTGTGCTGTCTCTGTCGCAGTCGCAGTCGCTGTCGCTGTCGCAGTCGCTGTGCTATCGCAGTCGCTGTGCTGTCTCTGTCGCAGTCGCTGTCGCTGTCGCAGTCGCTGTGCTGTCGCTGTCGCAGTCGCTGTGCTGTCTCTGTCGCAGTCGCAGTCGCAGACGCTGTCGCTGTCGCAGTCGCTGTCGCTATCGCAGTCGCTGTGCTGTCTCTGTCGCAGTCGCTGTGCTGTCTCTGTCGCAGTCGCAGTCGCAGTCGCAGTCGCTGTCGCTGTCGCTGTCGCAGTCGCTGTGCTATCGCAGTCGCTGTGCTGTCTCTGTCGCAGTCGCAGTCGCTGTCGCAGTCGCAGTCGCAGTCGCTGTCGCTGTCGCTGTGCTGTCGCTGTCGCAGTCGCTGTGCTATCGCAGTCGCTGTGCTGTCTCTGTCGCAGTCGCAGTCGCAGTCGCTGTCGCTGTCACAGTCGCAGACGCTGTCGCAGTCGCTGTGCTATCGCAGTCGCTGTGCTGTCTCTGTCGCAGTCGCTGTCGCTGTCGCAGTCGCTGTGCTGTCGCTGTCGCTGTGCTGTCGCTGTCGCAGTCGCTGTGCTGTCTCTGTCGCAGTCGCTGTGCTGTCTCTGTCGCAGTCGCTGTGCTGTCTCTGTCGCAGTCGCTGTGCTGTCTCTGTCGCAGTCGCTGTGCTGTCTCTGTCGCAGTCGCTGTGCTGTCTCTGTCGCAGTCGCAGTCGCAGTCGCTGTCGCTGTCGCAGTCGCTGTGCTGTCTCTGTCGCAGTCGCTGTCGCAGTCGCAGTCGCTGTGCTATCGCAGTCGCTGTGCTGTCTCTGTCGCAGTCGCTGTGCTGTCGCTGTCGCAGTCGCTGTGCTGTCGCTGTCGCAGTCGCTGTGCTGTCGCTGTCGCTGTGCTGTCGCTGTCGCAGTCGCTGTGCTGTCTCTGTCGCAGTCGCAGTCGCAGTCGCTGTCGCTGTCGCAGTCACTGTGCTATCGCAGTCGCTGTGCTGTCTCTGTCGCAGTTGCTGTCGCTGTCGCAGTCGCTGTGCTGTCGCTGTCGCAGTCGCTGTGCTGTCTCTGTCGCAGTCGCAGTCGCAGTCGCTGTCGCTGTCGCAGTCGCTGTGCTATCGCAGTCGCTTTGCTGTCTCTGTCGCAGTCGCTGTGCTGTCTCTGTCGCAGTCGCTGTGCTGTCTCTGTCGCAGTCGCAGTCGCTGTCGCTGTCGCAGTCGCTGTGCTGTCTCTGTCGCAGTCGCAGTCGCAGTCGCTGTCGCTGTCGCAGTCGCTGTGCTATCGCAGTCGCTTTGCTGTCTCTGTCGCAGTCGCTGTGCTGTCTCTGTCGCAGTCGCTGTGCTGTCTCTGTCGCAGTCGCAGTCGCTGTCGCTGTCGCAGTCGCTGTGCTATCGCAGTCGCTTTGCTGTCTCTGTCGCAGTCGCTGTCGCTGTCGCAGTCGCTGTGCTGTCGCTGTCGCAGTCGCTGTGCTGTCGCAGTCGCTGTGCTATCGCAGTCGCTTTGCTGTCTCTGTCGCAGTCGCTGTCGCTGTCGCAGTCGCTGTGCTGTCGCTGTCGCAGTCGCTGTGCTGTCGCTGTCGCTGTGCTGTCGCTGTCGCAGTCGCTGTCGCTGTCACTGTCTTGTCTGCTGGACGAGCGACGCCCTGGAGATGGGCGGGATGAGCCGCAGTTGCGTGGGTCGACGCCGCGCCCGTTGGTGGGGGGGAGGGGACTTTCTCCCGACCCTGCAGGGGGCGACGCGACTGTTGTCGCCCGCCGGCGGCGGTGGACGAGTCGTCCCTCGACTTTCTCCCGCGGCCGGCCGCAGCGGTCTGGATCCACGAGCGACTCAGATACACCCTCCCCCTCCCCTCACCCACCCACCCCAACACACACACACACACTCACGATCAGTCCGAACACTCGGAACCGTCCCGTGTGGGCGAGGACGGTGGTACCGATGGACTGACGGAACTGTCGTGTGTGTGTGGGAACAGCGTTTAGCCAGTCCAAAACTGTCAGTCCAAACAATCACTCTGTGGTTACTTTGCTTTTTTTTTTTTTTCAAAAAAAAATTTCCCTTTACTAGCTAAAAGCGCAACTGCGATTGCAACATCCAAAGTTTCTTCCAAATTCCACGATGAAACGACACATCCAACAGCAAATAACAACCACAAGACTGAGCGTGAGTGGGGAAGGTTTCAGTTCGGTCCAAACTGTCAGCTCGGACTGTTCGTAGGACTAACCGTGTGTGTGTGTGCAGAGGGCCTCAACTAAATCCAATCGCTATCAGTTCGGGCTGAGAAGTCCTAACATCTGGAGCTGGAGTGATAGTCTGTAGGGGGGCCTTTAGAAATACCGCAGGGTACTGGCTTGCATTAACTACCGTCTTAACACTCCAGATCTCACCTCGGCCCTTATTGAAAACTAGTTGCATCAAACTAAATTTGCTGCACTCGGACTAGACCGCAGCTAGAAGTAACCTGACCTAACAAAATGGCGGCTGAGCTGAGCAGTTACGCTTAAATATCTTAAGACGGTTAAGATCAACAGCAAATTTTCAAAATGAGCGCTGCCGCTGTGATGTCACAGATGACAATAGACGGTAGCACTCACTAGACACAGTAAATAGCCACGTCGTAAAAACTACAAGGCTAATCCTTTAATTTTCTATGGAAAAAACACACTTAATTTCTACTTCCCCTAGCAATATAATAAATAGAATGTCAAATTACCGTTCAGTTCAAAATCATACAGGAACAGAGGCTATGGTTGGCTAGCACTAGTCAGAGTAGTGACTGTCAAAATAGTATGTGAATCAAAACAAAACAACTGTTCAGAAACGTAAATAGTGAAATATGCTGAAAAATAAACCGAATAATCTCCTTATGCCATTATTTAATAGCTAACTCACGTATTTACCTCTTCCGAGAAATGACACCTTTTAGAATAGCCACTTAGAAAAGTACAGTTATCTTTAAAAAATCCAAACAGCTTAGAAATGTCATAAGTTAGATAATAATCAGAAACACACAAGTCAGTGCCCTCAATACTTCGGAAATAATAACTTGGGACTCTCGTGATTCAGAAACACTTATCTCATAACCACCAAAAGAAATGAACACGACAGTTAGAAAGTTCCGAAGCTAGAAGAAAAAAAAACACAACTCGGGGAGAAAATAACTTTTTGGGTAATTACTAATGTGTGTGTTTTAAACGTGCTCGTTTCCAAGCGATGAGTTTCTAAAGCTAGGGCAGTCATCGGCTAGCTAGCACTACGTACCTAGTAACCGGCGTTGCTCCATACTGCTACGATCACCGGAGCTAAAGTCGTTGTTTTGAAAAGAAGCAACGGCTCAGGAAGTAGCCTACTGCTGGATGTTCACTTCACTTTGAATACTCAGTTCGTTTACGTGTTCAATATTTGTGACCAGTATACTCATCGAATTAAATCATCAAAAGATTTCAAGGTTTTTTTCCCTTTGGTATTTGCACTAAGGTTCACACGGTATTCAATTATAATAATTTCTACATTTATTTTGTGGAATCCACTGTTGTGATTACATTACTTTTCATTAATTTTTTTTTACTATTTACTAATGAAATAGCATTAAGTATTAGGAGTGCCACTAGCCATTAAAAAAACTAAATAAAGTTTTGGGGGAGGGGAGCCATAGTAAAAATTTTACTTGATTTTACGTTTACCTCGACAGGGAATTAAATTTGGTGAGCCTTCCCGGACAAGTTTGTGCCAGATCGCAGATTCACGTACATTAAAGTACATGTTACTGATATCATAATTTATACGTTTAAAAAAATAGTAAACATAGAACAGTAATATATTTAACAAAAGATTGAAAATAAAACTCATGACAAATACATTGGTAACTAAAAACTAATCGTCATTAAACATAATATTATATTAAAACCTATAACAAACAATTTCAATAAGCACACATACACACCCTTGTACAAAGCTCTTAAAATTAATGACCACATCCACTACTTATTCCGCTTTGCGATATTTTATTGTTTGTTGAGTTCTTTTATAATCACTGGTATTTGAGATACGCCACTAGTGAATAATAAAAGCAATGATTTGTTTTATTTTAATAATTATTCTTTCGATTACTGACTGAACCATTGGTGAGTCCGAGATGACTTTGAAAACACAAAATTCTTGTCCTTGAAATGTGTCTGAACTCACGTGTGTGACCACTTTGTGACGTAACACGGCGCAATCTGAACACTGTTGAAAATATTGCCACAAATGTACGGAAAATACTAGTAAAAAATTATCCAGGCATCTTTTAATACACAGATATCTTCGTAAAATGATGAGTACCGATATTACGCACTTTTAACATGAATTCACCAGAATCTCATCTTGGGAGTATTGACAAAATGTTTATAAAATTGTTTAGTCTACAGTTTAAAACTGTTATTTCTTCCAGGACACATGTCAGAAATAAGGATCATGAGTAGTTTATTCGAAGGTAGTTATCTTGAACGACAGAATCTGTCGTTTATTTGAGGTCTGTTCATCGTTGAAAAGTCCGCAAAAAACGAACGAGTTGAACTGACGCACCAAGTTCCATTTGCGTTATGCGAGAAACGGGCTACGTTATCAGTATAGGAGTAACGAGCGAAACGCAGCAAAGGAGCACGTTCATAAACCAAGGACTTTGTGGTGTTTGGTGTCATGCATTCCGTTTCCATGATGTGTTTGCTGATGCACTCGCAACGGCGAAAGAACATGCTTAGTCACTTTTATCTGTACTCGTTTCTCAGTTCCGTTTTTACCACGAACTGGCTTTGTTTTTACAGGCGTTTGTAGTAATTAAATGAAGCAGGGAATTACGTATTATCATCTTC
The DNA here is from genome assembly GCF_032445375.1 of Bacillus rossius redtenbacheri. Taxonomy (NCBI): domain Eukaryota; kingdom Metazoa; phylum Arthropoda; class Insecta; order Phasmatodea; family Bacillidae; genus Bacillus; species Bacillus rossius. The sequence goes on from NC_086334.1 coordinate 48,097,203, forward strand.
AAGGTCACCAGAGTCGATAAGGGAGGATGAGGCGAGACTGGAGCATTAACCTGGTGAATGGATTACGGGAACTGGACTAAAAAAAAATCAAAAAAATATATCACCAGTTTGCGGAAACGTCCGTCACGTTTCCCACTTGAGAAAAATCTAGGGTTTGGCAAATCGAGAATTATTGAATCCGAAACCAGTTAGTGAAAGGCGAACGATATTATTTGTTTCTGTAATAAATGTTTGGCTCGGTGATTTTCTATTATTCCTTAGATGGTTCATTGTTAAAATGTTGACACATGTTTCTCATTTTACGATTCATTAAATAAATGTGATAATTTGGTGATTTTTCATAAGTACAAATTTACACCCATACCTACCTGGGACTCAAACCCGGAACCCCTCACACCGAAGCTGGCGGTAATCTACTCATCCACCGTTGCCCTACACTATAAATGATTGCCTATATCATTGTATTAGTGATGTGGGATGATAAGTGCGATGCTCGCTGGTGCTTCTAGCGCGGTGTCGCCTCTAAGAAAGAGGCTCTGAACTGACAGGCTGTCTACTTGTCGTGCGTAGGCAAACTGAGAAATTTGAGTGGTAACCATGAACTTGTATGGCGGAGTCCCATGAGTGCTTTCAAGAATCTGTACAGGATATGTCATGCCTAAAAATGACACTCGTTTTTAGCCATTTTCACTCTTCTAAAACTACAGTTTTGAAACGAAATCCTGAATCATAAATACTAATCGAACCTAGGTGTGTTCATAAATTATTTCCGTAAACAGGTCCTAATGGGCTATATTGAGCAGTTTTCAAATCGTGTGATTTTTTTTTCTAAAGCTATGCAAATCTTGTGTGTTCCCAGGTTAAGCACTTCATTCGTTCAGTTCAAGAATTTTCAAGTGAAAATGTTGAGACTGAGAAGCACAGTATTACATGGTTTTATAAAATCATTCGTGGAAATACGCTGCTTATACAGTACCTATATCCATAACAGAATGTCCCAGTTATAAATTTTGGTAGTCTCAACTAAAAGCGCTGTAGGGTTTTTGTGAAAATGTCACAATTAAAGGGTAACTCAAACAGTTTTAGGTAAACGCATGCGCGAGTACTGCTTTGTTGTTTTCTCGCTTGCAGCGCCACCTACGTAAAATTGCGACACTTGAGCGTAAAGCCTTTTGTGTTATGAAATTTACTAAGAGTGAATCTGTAATTTCAGTTCAATGTGCGTTTCGTTTAAAGTTTAAAGTTTAACTATCGAAGTCCCTGATCGTTGAATTGGTCGTAATGGTCGAGCGATAGAGCTCTTTTTCGCTGATGGCCTCCACGTTCACCTGACATAACGACATGCGATTTTTTCCTTTGAGGTATTAAAAAAGATCGTGTCGACGGTCCGCCGCTACCTAATGATTTGTCAGAGTTGAGACACAGAATTGAAGAGGCTATTACTTCCATTACTCCGGACGTGTTAACCAAAGTGTGGGAAGAATTGGACATTAGGTTGACGCGTGCCGTATAACTAGGGGCATGCTGATTTCGCGAAAAGATTTCGAGACTCGATGCAAGTTAAAACACTGTAGCACCGTCTGTGTTTCGTGATTGGGTGAGTTTCTCCCAGGTACACGTCGATTGTAACAACACCAACCACAGTGATTCAGTGCGGAAGTAAACGCGTCCCGAGTGGCTCGGACAAACAAGGCAACGACTTCTCTCACAGACGGCCGCCAATCACAAGTAAGAAACCACAGGTGCGGGTATACCTCGTTGCAGTCTAATAAGTGTTCAGATCTTTTCGCGAAAAGTGCCTGCCCCTACGTATAACTAAAGGGGCACATAATAAACATTTGTAAGATAAACTAGGTTGGTTTACCTTCAATTTAATGCATGATTTGTTGCCTGTAGATTACGAACACACACACGCTCTCTCTATTTCTCTCTCTTTCTCTCTATGTCGTGCTCTGGAACCACAACAGCGAGATTTGCGCGGCGCGATGGTCGCGATCGCGAATAAAATTATTTTTTTAACCCATCACGTTCGAAACATCTGTGACGTAAGCGCGACAAAGCTCGCGGGCGCGACAAGACTTTCCGATTAGAAATATTTTATATTTCCATTGTTTATAGCGAGCTCAACGCTACTGAAAGAAACGCCAGTTTTGTTTTCGGAAGATGTTTACCTTGGTTCATTGGGTTTACTATTATTGCTATTTTGATATAATTTAAAGGGTTCAGTTCACAAAATTTATCTGTGATTAGAACCGGTAAAGGGCTTTGCATGGGTAGATAAAGCAATATGTAGATACTATCATAGGGTACTCGTAATCTTTTAAAGAAACCCGGTTACTTAGGGAAAATACAATAAAGTCCACTTGTATAGATAGCAGACGGCAACACGGGCCACGATAGAGAATGTAATAGGGATAAGCCTACTGTCTTAGTTTAAAGTTTTAGCAAGCATTTCGTTTGAATTATTTTACATTTTAAATTTTATAACCAAGTGGCATATGTAACATTTTATTCGGCGTAAGCTTGCAGATATCAGTCAGTATAATTAGTTTTTTTTTATAGTTTTTAAATAAATAAAATGGAACATAGCCTATGTCCATAAGTAATAACGTAACTTTAAAATAGTGAACTAATTTTTTTTTTTAAGTAAGACACTTAGTGGTAGATTTTACTTTTTAAATCCAAACAGACTAAAACCACTCTCTCTTTATGATGGGCTATTAGTGTGTGTGTGTGTATATATATATATATATATATATATATATATATATATATATATATATATATATATATATATATATATTTAAGTGGTTCGCGCGCGATAGATCGGCCAACTCCGGAGCGCTTCGGAACTATTCGGGTGTGGCTCTCACCGCAGCGAACTCTAGGCTTCCCGGTCACAGTGGCGCGGTGGTTTGTCGTCGCATGGCAGTCTTCGCGCAGTTGTGATTGCAGCACTCTTCTCTTGCAGGTGTTTGGACGACGCCCACGCCTGGAAAGTGGAGGGGAAAAAAAGGGGTGATGGAATTGGTGGGGAGGGGGGATGATGGTCGTCGCGGCGAAGCGACGCCACGGAGCGAGCGTAGGGAGAAACGTGAAAACTGGCGCGTGCTAATCGGCTTTCACTCGCGCACGGTACGCTGGTTCGACTCCCTTCTGTTCTCAAGTCGAAATAAACTGGTTTGCAATTTGATATCAAAACAGTCTGTGGCTGAGTGAAGTCAGAAGAATGTTTCATGTCTTGAAAGGAACTCGCTAGGACGAAACATAAATTATGCCACCACGAAGTAGGTATTGTTGGAAAAAAAAAAATAAAACAATCACAACATATCTGCAAAGGATTAACATCAAACTTCTTTATAACTAAAAAAAAAGTGTTGCTCACGGAGTTAAAGAATTACCAGAAGACGACATGTATTGAAGTAGTAGACGTCACTTTTTAACATCGCTATCGCCATATTGTTCCGCCCAAAACATTGCAGAAATGGTGCTTGATAACTTCTGATGCTGGTCAGTACGTATAAATTGGAATCTCTGTCGTTAAAAATAGTAAATTTCACTAACAATGACATTAAAACTGTTTCCACAGTGCGAACACTACACCTGAGCCAATGTCTTGGGCGTCTAACGAATACGGCGCAACAATAAGCCAAAGAAAAAAAAAATGGCTTCACACCCACCGTGTAATCATGCAGACGTGGCCACCTCTTGGTTTTGCCATCCAGGTAGGATAAGACAGTTGGAAATCGTTCTCATATTGACTTAAATTATTAACATGGCAAAGATTTCCCACAACGTTTTCCTTACTCATTACCCTCATGGTTAGAATTTTGCTGAACGAATTCTTCGTTTCAAGCAGGGGCAATGTATGTTTCGAGAAAAGATTTTGAGACTAGATGTGTGTTGAAACACTGTAGCACCGTCTTGCGTTTCGTTATCGATTCGATTGAGCTTCTGTTTGGTTCATGTCGAATGTTGCCACACGAATCACAGCCATTCTGTGTGAATGCAAACTTGTCTGGTTGGACCTGACCAAATAAGGAGATGGCTTCTCTTGCAGGCGGTCGCCAGTCGCAAGGAAGAAACCACTGAAGCGGGCGTACTTTATTGCAATCTAAACGATCAATGTTATTTTTTTTTTTCATTACAAATATCTGCGTCAAGCGATACGTGCTTGACTTTTCGTGATTAGTGAGTTATGAATGTACTTCTATAAAATCACCTTTACGTTTAACAACTTAAAACGTTTTTTTCTTCTTCGTTGAAACATTATTCGTAAACAGTCTTCTACCGACTGTTGTCCCTATGATGACGTTGGTGAACCCTTCAGTTATGACTTGGCAAAAAACCTCAGTTCTGTTATAGGTTTACAGGACATCTGTAGTAACATTTCAAAGTATAATATAACCCGTATAAAGAAAGTTCTAAGCACATGTTATCTTTTAACAGGTATGTGTGTTGGAGAAACAGTTTGTAGTGTCTCTGACTCAGATTATTGTTTTCCGTGTAGGCTAATAACTGACATAGAAAGTCATGAGTACAGAATTTTTAATCATACAATAATATAATTTTCTCAGTGAGTTTAATGCACAAGGATGGAGACTCGAGCTGTCACAGTGACGTGTAGCAACTGATCATCGCCATTTCTTCCACCCGTCTGTCATTCTTCAGTAAATGTTTATTTGCGACTGTATGACATCCTTCCAACCGACTGAATTTCAAGCAAACGAATTTCCTCGGTAGAGGCTGTGCCATTTAACTTTTCTCAATTTTGACTGTTCTCAAACGAAGTACCAGTGATACCCATTTTCCAAGATATTACTTACAAAACAACACATGCTGTTTGTTCACGAACACCGACAACGACATGAAGTTGTTAACAAACACTGTTCGCAGAACAATAGTGTCACAAAAGATAACGTAGATTATTGGTAATACTTTTGAGAAATTTAGAATTTGAGAGAAGTTATTTTTCTCACGCATCATCCAAATTGTCCCACTCCCTTTTATAGCAAACATTTCTTTTGAAAATCGCATGCTTATGCCTACTAAGTCACAGGCACACGTATTACTCGAAAGACAATAAAAATTAAACTATCATTTGTGTTTACGACACTCTATTTGGCAGTTGGAAGGAAGTGCATATTAATAAGTTATTATTATTTTATAATCATCCTTTCATACTTCATCACATTACTAAATAGTCACCAATATAATAAAAATACTATGTTTATTTACAATACATAAACAATATATGTTTTTGAAAAAAGATGCATACATACAAGTAAATCATAAAACTCAAGTACAATTTATGCTAATTTCCTATTTTAAAGATAGCGCTTTCAAATGGTCAACATAATATAAAACATATTAACATATAAAATGTTATTTATATTTTTAACACAGTAAAATGATCTTTACTACGCAAATTTAAGGGTTATTTAGTAACTTTTTAAAAAACTTCATTCAGGGGATACTTCAATTTCGTGTTTTTCTAACTTTGCAGTACTTTACCGTATAAAAACTTAAGAAATACTTAAGCTACAAAAATAAAACTTCACAATTAAAAAAAGCTTTAGATTTCCTATCAGAAAAGCTTAGTTTCAATTTTATGATTTACATTAAAAATTGGCTTACATCAGATCAAACATTTGAAAATTTCAAGTATTAAAATTGTGTTAAACTTTATACTTTCCGGATTTTTAAATAATAAACCTAAGAAATCACAAAAACTTCATCAGATGGACTTTACATCTGTTTTTTTTACAGATATGGAAAAAACGTTGCTTTTGGGCTTTAAAATTGTTATTGAATGTTAGAAACTGTAGTTCAAGGTGAAAATTTTAATCGATTGAAGGAAATGAATAACAACATTTTAATAAAATAAACAAGAACATATTTTATTTCACTAAAACAAATACTTTTACGTTCCTTAACTAATAAGTTAAAAATTTTTTCCGCGATATATACGAATAGTATCTATAACCTTGAGATAAAATAAAAATAATACCTACTATTAAGAAGTGTAATTCTTTCAACTTCGTTACTACGATATATTTTATTATTTGCACTAGAAAAACCAATTGTTACCTTAACAGCTTCTTATTAAAAAAATAACATAAATAAATAGGTTACAGGTTTTTATTCAAATATTTTACGGTACCTAGAATATCAAATGAAAAATAAAATAATAATTTTAAAAGAACTAATAAAACATAAACTTCTAATTCGATTTTACATTTTGCCAATCTAAATGTAATACTAAGTTCCAAAAGAGTTTTTTCCCCCCTCTTTTTATTAGGCTCAACCCATACCATCATGACTTCGTGATAACGATAACATTCGCACAAATATTCCCATTATTATTTTTCATATTTGGAACAAAATTAAAACTTTTGTGATATCACTGTTAAATGAACAGAAAAATCCCCCCACCCCTGTTTTCATCCCATGCCGAGTGAATTGTAATGGCCTCCTACAAGGACACAAAAAAAATGTTTTTTTTTCTATGCTATTGCCTCACACAGCATTCTGGCAATAGAAGAGAAAGCTACACTGTTAGAAACTACAGTAAATTAACGGGCTTTTCAACAAAGAATTTTACTCAAATAATGAAGGGTTCTTCGTAATTTCAAATAAATGAATTTCCGTGGTAACTACGCTGTATTTCGACTTCCGACTTGGATGTTTTGTTCTAAACAAAATAAGAGTGATCTTGCTGTAAACTTAACCGGTTTTAGAATGTTTTGCTAATACCTACACCAACAATATTATTTTCGATTCATGTCCAAAGTACGTGAACTCAATTCACGAAGATAGCCCTAAACTTACAAAGATACCTGGATAGTTTGTAACCAGCGTCCTGCGTAAATTGAAGGAGAAAATTTTTAACAGCGTAGTATGCCGTAACGGGGAGGCAGAAGGTCACGTGTTGACGAGTGAAGCATTGCGCTAACCCACTGAAGTCGCGGCGTCTTAAAGTGGATGGTTATGATTGGTTGGAGGGGGAGTTGGTGGGAGAGTGAGTAGGGGGTCGTCCAGACCGCCCTTCCTTGACATGGAAAAGCACAATTAACAGCGACACTCACAGCGGGTCTTGCCCCTGGGTGACTTGCAGCTTGTGACAAGAAGAGTTATGAGCGTGGTGCTTACTATGACTACATTACATAGCACTACAGTGGCAGGTATTCTTATTAGATAATCAGTAGCGACCTGCATAATTTGCGTTATTATTTAGATACATTCAAGGTTTGCAAATGTTTTGTACATTTGAACGACCCTTTTCACTGGAGTCTCTAGTTTTATTTGACGCGGCCTAAATTACTAAAAGCATATTCACGAACATAAAAAAAAAAATCTGACCGAATCACAGGTGAATCGGAGAGAAATTGAAATGCAACATAAGCCAAACACAAGATTTTGGAGTCTAGCCCGGAACCAGAAAACAATGCGAAACTTGATGAGCTCTTAACACATGATCAGTTACTTTAAATGGAGAAATTAAATACAAAAGTTAGAAAATTAAGTAAAATAATAATTTTCAAAATAGGTATCAAAATCAAAACAATCAAAAGGTCTAAATATAAACCACCCTGCATAAACGTATTTTATCTTAGTTAGCACCTAAATAGTTCGTGAAAGATTAAAGAAAGGAAATTCGTTGAACAGAATATATTTGTAATCATTAAATATAATGTTCCACGAAATGAATAAATGTTTCAATAACTAAAAAATTTAAAACGCTCTTTGACCATTAGATGCCCCACTTATGGGCTACGGGCTCGAAGTGAGTAAGCTCTAGAACATAGCAGAAACTAGGCTGCCTTAAGGGCTCCGCCTACCCGGGCACACACACGGCGTGCAGAACTTCAGGGAAAACAACGCGATTTCAAAACCACTCAAGATATCCGAGTGGAGTTTGCTCACGAAAAAGCATTTAAGAATTCGCTGAGAGCCGAAAAGTACATACTTTTGATTTCGGATTAAGTTTTTAAACTGTATTTTTAGAAGAGTTAAAATGGCTAAAACACGTGTGTTTCAGAGTAAATTTTAGGCGTAAAACAACAGGTACAGATTCTTGAAATCACTTAAGGGCCTTGAATTACACCTTTATCTTCTTTTCTCAGCCATATAACGTTACAGTCACCGCTCAAATTTCACAGTTGTCCTATGGTCGACGAGAAGACTGCGCGCCAGTTCAGAGCCTTGCGCTTAGAGGTTATATACCGCGCTAGAAGCACCAGCGAGCGTCGCCTCACTAACACACATACACCCCGACCAGACGGCTGCCTTTAAGTGAAGTTATTGATGAAAAATGAACGCAGCACCGCTGCGGCTTGAGCAGTTGTTTTCCCCGCCGGTTAGCGGTCAGAGAGGCCGCGTGCAGAAAGGCTTGTGGCGACACGACGAGCGCTAAACTGCCGCGCGGTGCAGCTAACTGTCCCGCTGGGGAAAAAAAATACGTGTTTGAGCAATCGTTAGCGCCGACGTCGCCTTTCTCATTCGCCTCGCCGGCGACACACAGGGGGCTTTCGCACCGCGAGCTGGCCAAGGGAAGGCCGTCTCGTCTGCCAGGACGCGTTGCGTGACTGGAGAACGGCCTGGTTTCGCCCAACAGCCATGAGGGCAATTTCAGCAACAATTTATCACGTTTTTCGCAATTCGTTCCATCTGCACGCGACTGCACGCGATTGTAACGATCCAAACATCCGGCCAGCTCAAAAGTGGTCTGGATTGCACTTATACAAACACTTGAAGAATGTTGCTGGCGGGCGCCAAGAACCATTTCAGTTCCATTGGATTTTTTACTTTTCGAGGTTATGGACTGTTTACCTCGAAGATTCCCATGCGCAAATAAAAGAAGTCACGAATATGGTTTGTCCATTTATTTTTCTCTTTACCTAACACTGAACACGGCCGCCATATTAAGACGCAGTAAAGGTTTTTTTTTTTTTTTTTTGTATTTTCTCATCTGAATAGTGCAAAACCTACAACTTTACTTTTTGTGGACCCACTTACGAAGCTTCGTGTTCCATCATTTGTACTTGAACGTGGTGTTTTTAACACTACCATTTTCATTTCGACTCCTTCCTGTTCGATTGATGCGCGGCCAACAAATCGACTGTCGTACGTAAGAGCGGGCTCCCGCCGATCCGCCGATCCATCATATTGCCATCCGGGGCAGTTAGTGCGTGCGAGACCAGAAACCGAAGTTTCTATAACTCGCTTAGTGCATTGTAAATCAGGTGCACCCCACACTTTTGTAAAATCACTTGGATCAACGGGTGGGGCGCGTGTCTTGTTGAATAAGTTTGGCACACGGGCCTGTGTGTGCGCTGGTAGGTTGTGTAATGCTATAAAAAGTTACGTGTACCTGTCATCGGCGGGGGAGAGAAGCTCCCCACCAGCTAGATCGGCTAACTGGCGTGATGTAGTGTCGTGTTGGTGTGCAATAGAGGCTTGTCTGTGTGCTCGATAATCCGCATGAACCGGATGGACTCCGCTTGTGTCAGCCTGCCCACTGGCTGTGACGCGGCGTTTCCCCGGGTGTCGGGGGTTAGCTACCGGCGCCGAGAGACCGTGGGTCGGCAAACGAACACACGAGTTGATAACAGCGGCGTCCTGGACAAGTATTTCCTCTTCACTCCATTGAAACGTAAATCTGGCGAGCCACCGTACCACACACGTACCTACTCTCGCAGTTGCCCGAGTACCGACCAACACGGCGACCTACGACTCCAGCCTTCTTGCCGGCTGGAAGGAGCTGGGCTCGTGACGTCATCGACAACCAATGACAAACGCCGCTTGCTCCGCGGTGTTTTGTTGAGGTGCGTGTGCTGACGGCAGTCTCGGCCGAGAGACCGCGCGGGGCGGGTCGCAGGCGGCCGTGGGAACAGACTCCCGCGGTCCCGTTGCGCTCCGCTCCTGGCGGGCGGTAAGGCAGCGCATGTGGGTCACCGACCCCCCCCCCCCCCTCCGGAGTGCCACTAGTTCCGACCGCAGACCGCGACTAGCTGGACGTACCTGCAGCTCAGCATGGTCGCGGCTAAATCCACGTGACTTAGAAACACACCACCTATAACCACCAAAACTTAAAAAAAAAAATCCATCATAACTTATAACTGTCATTACTTAGGAAAAAAATACAACTTAGAATTGTCATAAGTTAGAAACACCTAACTTATAAATACACAACGCCGAAACATAACTAAGACACTTCATAACTTAGAAAATCCAAACTATTGCCACCATAACGTATATAAGAACACATGAATTATAAAAGCATAGTGAAACCAGTAATTTAATTCTTTAACGTTTTCTTAAACATTGAAAAAAAAACACTTAAAGATAATTCATAGGTGATCAGATTTGTTATCTTGTTATTTGTTATCATTGACCTATGACTGTCAAAATCAGCTGACGCAAGTAAACAAATAAAGCATTAGTTCATTTACGTTTGATACACAGACACTCAAATTAGTATTAATTTGCTGCAGTTAAAATTTTTATTCATGTCAACAAATTACCGAACACTTTTTTCTTCATTCAATCTCTGTCTTACAATGTGTCACGTAATTTTATAATCTAAAAATATGCGGTAACTTTGTACGCAAATATATATTTTTCCCCCCCTTCATTGCAGTGCTGTTGGCACAAAAACCGGTACGTGTGGGGCAATAGGTATATCTGAGGAACTCAACTGTTCATTGACACCGAGTCTTTTCGTTATTGCTGTTGTAGAAGTTCAAAAGTAGGTTAGGTCAGGCGTGTTGCACAAATAAAACTGTTGTAAAATTTTATCTCACTTTCAGGTGACCGTGACAAAAATGAAAGGCGCTGGTTAGGTTAGTTACGAAAATTTGTTCTTCTACTCTGGAATGGTAGGTTTTTACTCGTCTCGGTGATTGTTAATAAAGGTTTGTTAGCATGGTTCTGGGACATTTTATATACTCTAAAATCGTAAAAAAAAAAAGTATAACATATTTTAAATTTGTGTGTTTTTTTTTTTTTTTTTTTTTTTTCAATTCCAACCGCTGAGTGTCATGAGCAAGCGGCGAACTTCGGGAATGTTCGGGATTGACGATGAAACGAAGAGATCCGAAGACTTCCCACAGACGTGTTACAGACGAGTACAGTCGACGAGTCGCGCTGCTTCAGTATTCGCCCCGCGAGCCCGTAAAGAGGGGGGGGGGGGGGAGGGAGGGGGGCGCTGCGCATGCGCACTTCCGCTAGTTGCCGCTCGTCAGGGCGAGGTCACGGGTCGCGGAGCCGCTACGTCGAGGCGACAGACGGCGTCCTGCCCTCTGCCCGGGCCCCGTGCGAGCACTCCTCCGCAACGCCGAAATACCACAATGCCGAACGTACAATAACGCCGAATGCCAAATTGACTACAACGCCGACAGCTAGAAAACTGCTGTGTACCCCAACGACGAAAAATGTCATTGCAGGACTGCCACAAAGGTTAGGTTAGGTAAGGTTAGCACACAAATTCATTCAGTTGTTTTTCATTTTGCACCTGTGCCCCCCCCCCCCCCTCCCTCTCCCCGCAGCAACATTTGTCGGCGTTACTGTATTTCGGCGTTGTGGTACACAGCAGTTTTATAGCTGTCGGCGTTGCGGTCAATTTGGCATTCGCCGTTATGGTATTCGGCGTTATTTTACGTTCGGCGTTGTGGTATTTCGGCGTTGCGGTAACGAACCCTCCGCGCCCCGCCGAGACACAGCTCGACCAACGTGCGGTGTGTGACGTCAAAGCCCGAGCAACCACTCACCACCTCGCACTTCCCTGAGGATCTCATGTTTTCCGAACTGTGAATGCTACGGCGACAAATTCACGCGGCAAGACTGGGGACTGGTTGTGTTCAAGGCGCACATAATTATATCACTGAAAATTACCCAAACGGTACGAATGGTTTGAACCCCGCCGTACCTATACAATTGGAGAGCTCAAAAGGTGTAAACATCTCCGTGCGATACAGCACGACGTGTTTTCATTCAAGCCAGAATTTGTGATAGCTTCGCGTGCACAGAATTGCTGAATGGCGCAAAAAATAATAATTGCATGTCACTTTGATTTTATGAGCTGGTAAACACGTAAACAGATAAGTGAGATGTAGGTATGGCATAGGGAAATCGTTAAGTAAGAAGTTTAGGGGAAAAACATTTTTTTTCCAACTAACACAAAACGGACAAGGAAAAGAAAATAACACATTGAATTGCAACAACTTTCTCACGCAGAAAGTCGCAGTCACGAAAATAAAGAATCCAGGAACGAAAGATTTATATTTCAAACATACATGAAACTTCTCAAGAATAAAAAGAAAAAAAAAATGGAACCTGAAGTTAGGAATCGTCAGGAGATGGCATGCTGTAACAAAGAAAAGTCACATTTTTTTTTTTTAAATTTTGCCAACGCCAAATTATTCCGCCAAAAACATTGCGGAAATAGTGCATAACCATGTCTAATACAGATTAGAATCGTATGAACTAGAATCTCCTTCACAGTAAATTTCTTCAAATACAGTCATTTAAAACTGTTTTCACAACGCAAGCACTACATTTCAGCCAGTGATTCGGGCGTCTAGCCAAAACGGTACAGGCCATGAGCTGATGAAAAAAAGGCTTCAACCGAATACCTTCTATTCATGCAATCATGCGGACACGGTCACCCCTTGCCACTAACGACGTAAAAGCTTCTGACTGATTTTATTGTAGTCCGTATTGGTGCAGAAGTTTTATCGATGCCCAAATTCTGCGCAAATATGCTTGTTTGCGTGCTTGAAAACTCGAGGCAAAAACTTCATATATGATCATGCATCTCATAGTAAAAATATAAATTGCAACATTTACTTTTTAGAAAAAAAACTACTTAGAACAAACTACGCATAATTTTTAAGCATTCAAACCACGTAGACATTTAACATAATACACAGTGAAAAAAAAAGTTGTAACTATTTATGTTATGTTTACGTTAGATTACTCTCTGGGGTGGACATCACTGGAAATTCATTTCCTCGTTGTCTACTAAGAGCTTATATCTATCGTAAAATTCAATTGCTTCGTTCTCTCTCTACAGGCCTCGCAATTCCGCGTGTTCGTTAAAGCGCGCGCTCACGTGGGCTCAAGTTTCGCTAGCTTCCGCGTTTCCCCGCAAACATCCACAACATTACGCAACATTGTTTTTGTTATTATTCCTGGCAGCCGAACTGTGTTCAAACTGATACGTTTGGCAAGAGACCGACGTTTGTTTTTAAGTCCGCCGCTTTCTTCTCCGTTTCCAGACAATGGATTTACGCAATCTGTCCTCGGTGTCTTGGCTAAACATTTATTACAGTGGTGGCCAGGAGACTATACTGTGCTATAGCGTTTGAGACGTAACAATGTTGGTAAATTCTATGTAAATTAACGGAAACGTTAAGGTGAAAAATTCTTCAGACACTTTCTTTGAATGTTTTTTTTTTTTTTTTTTTTTAATGGGGAAGATTGATTTAAGATTGTTTTGGACATACGCCATTGCTGGTTATACTGTACGTTATTAGAAACCTCAACAACGGACCAAAAAATGTATATGCAAAAAAAAAAACAGAAAAAAGCCAAGATCAGGCGATGTAAAAAATAATAAATAAATAAACATATCACAAAAAAATTCGTCGAAGGAATTAGTAAAAAAAAATATTTTACGCACAAAAGTATAAAATGGGTTAATAACGAGACAGTTGCAATAATATCAGTATATAAACTCAACTCCAAGGACAAACAGTGAGACCCGCTGGGCTTTCGGTCTCTGGACCGTTTATAGTTCCCCGCCCAAAACCACCATATTCTCACGCTAATCCAGTAAGAATGTAGGGGTGGTAATGACGTAAGCGATGCCATCTTGGTTACGTCATCAGTATTGTTATGAAATCGCAAAGTAGACTACTCCCAGATATGTTCCCGTCCTCAGGCACAGACTCTTCAGTCTTTTGGCTTGTTTTTTGTGTTTTTTTTCCCTTTCATATCATACTCATCAGTCTATTTCTGCCTGAGGACGGGAACAGATCTCAGTTCCCGAAACGGCACAACTGCTGTCTTACGATGCCTACTGTGTGCGTCTGTGCTGAAATAATTTTTTTTAACGAATTCCTTCCACGGAATTTTCTGTGTTGTGTACGAGGGGGGGCCCAAAAAAATACTGGACTGAGAGCGCGCTGCCATTCGTTGACATAGTAGAGAGTTCTCCCGCTAGATGGAGTTAGCAGATACCTTCACTAAGCAGCTGCCCAGACGGTGTCAGTTTGTAGGTTAACGTTTGATCGTGGTATATTGTTTGTTTTTATCTCACTGTTCTCGTGTTCCGCCTGCCAAGTCGTTATGGCAGATTTAGAAGAACAAAGATTGTGTTTGAAATTTTGTTTCCTGCTTGAAAAATCGGCAACGCAAACTTACCAAATGCTTCAACAGGCTTTCAAGGAGGATGTGTGAGCCGCACACAAGTTTTCGAGTGGTTTCGGGCGCTTTAAACGTGGTGAGATGAGTGTCCAAGACCATGCTAGTTCTGAGCGCCCTTCATCTCGAAACGAAGACAACTTTGAAAAAAACCGCCTAAAAATAAACGAAGATCGTCGTTTCACGATCGGCGAAATTTCAGAAGAGACAGGAGTGAGTTGGAGCTCGTTCCAGTGGGTTTTGACTGAGGATTTGCAAATGAGACGTGTTGCCACTAAATTTGTTCCTCACCTTCTCAAACAGGATCCAAAAAAACATTCGATTAAATTTGAGCCAGAACTTGGAAAAAAAAAAAAGAGATTGAAAGGGATCCAAACTTTTTGACCAAAGTCATTACAGGTGATGATAGTTGGTGTTACAAGTATGACCCAGAAACCAAGCAAGCGTCAAGCCAATAGAAGACTCCCAACTCTCCCAGACAAAAAAAAAAAGCAAGACAAGGGAAGTCGAATGTTAAGACGATGATCATTGTCTTTTTTGATGTTCGTGGGAATTGTGCACTAGGAATTTGTTCCCCCTGGCCAAACTGTTAACCAGCACTTTTATTTGGAAGTTTTAAGACATTTCCGAGAGGATGTGAGGAGGAAACGTCCGGAACTTTGGCGATCAGGTGACTGGTTCCTTCATCACGACTACCCCGCACACACGGCCTTACGAGTGAACCGCTACTTGGCCTCTCAGGGGTAATCTGTCGTTCCCCACCCTTCGTGTTCACTAGACAGAGCCGTGCGACTTTTTCCTGTTCCCGAGAATGAAGAAAAATCTAAAAATTGGTTGTCTGTAAAGTCGGTTTACGGACGATAGTTTAACGTGACAACGTCATAACAAAACATTGATGAAATGATTGCATACTTTTATGAATAAAATTGAATCATTTTTATTGAATTATCACTATTTTGTATGGATACAAAGAAGGAGTGAAATGAAATCTACAATTTAATTAATAAATTTACTTTTATTTGCACTCATTAATTCAAATATGTTTATTACTTTAACGAAGAGATTATTTTAACTATAACTTTTATACATGTTTGCTATAACTTCTTCCAATCTGTGTTATTCTGTTAAGGATAGGACGATGATAGGAAAAGTAGGAAACGAATGGGAGTGTTTCAAGTTAAATGTGCCTCGAAAAAGTCAAATCGATGGTTGTTCCAATCGAGTGGAAGAGAGATAGATGCAGCGCAAGCGTACAATGAGCGTAACGGGACACAGCGTAACGGGACAATGTGCTTAACGGGACAATGAGTCATCCTTTTTAGTGCGTGCAGCCGGCGGAGGTTATTAAAGTGAAGAGTTCCAGAGGTGTTTTAAACATTGGGGGGGGGGGGGGGGGGGGGACTTGAAGAGTGCATCGCATCTACTGGAGAGTACTTTGAAGGTGACTGAAGGAATTTTGTACAAAAAAGAGTAATAAATAAATTTTTTATGTCAAAAATCTCGTCTTTTTAAGGGTCTTCCTCGTATGTTTTTAATTTTTTTGACATCGCATGATTTTGGCTTGTTTACTGTGTGTTCACAGGTATTTCCAAATTCCATACATAATTCGGACAATAGCAGTCCTGATTAGCGGAACTAAAAAATATTACGAGGGAAGAACTATCAGTATTTATTTTGTAAATACTTATTTTTGGATGAAGTTCTATCGAAAGTGCATTTTATGTGGTTATATGGTGTCATATTCCAATTGGAATCATAACTCAATTCTGGTAAACTGGTCAGTTGTGAGGTTGTAAGGACATTACACTCAGTTGAATTTAAAAAAAATTCAATGACTGATTAATAACGTTTTTTTGAAAATATGTTGTTTGTATTTTATAAATTTTTATACGTTGTTCATATATAAACGTGCTGTGTAATTACTTATAATAATCATCACTGCCATATGTAAAAGTAAAAATATTCTTTTTAGTGGTTACAAACTCCGTGTATTTTTGTTTTTTCGCCAATGACACTTAGTTACAAAAAAAAAAAACAAAAAAAAACACGGAGTTTGTACCTAACCACTAAAAAGAATATTTTTACTTTTGCATATGGCAGTGATGATTATTATAAGTAATTGCACAGCACGTTTATATAGGAACAACGTATAAAAATTTCGCTGTATCATCATTAGCTGGCTTGAAGAATTTAAAATACGGACTCTAAAAAGTAAAACGAAAAGTAAGCCTTTATTATCTTAATGGAAAATAATTTTAATTTTGAAGGTAGTTAATTTTTTGGCTACCCATTTTGTTGGCAAGAGTCCAAGAAATAAATAGTTCGTGATCAATTATATTGAGAAATGTTAAGTTGATTTTGAGCAAGACGCTGTGGCACGTAGATGACGCACCAAAAGAAAATGTAGCGGTGTGATTTTTTTTGGGTAGCTTTAGGGTGGGGTCTTACACGCCATTTTTATTTATTTTTATTTTTTGGTCATTACTATTAGTTAAGGGCTATTTCAGTAAATAGCACTATATCTCTACTGTTCTTTTTTCTATTACAGATATTTTAGACGGATATTTACTAAGTGTTATTTAATGGGTGTAAAAAATCGCGCTATTGATAACAATTGCAAATTCTTGCACGAATTTTTTTACAGCATTTATACAACACCTAGTTAATAACTGTTAAATCTTTGTGCTGGAACAAGAAATACAAGAGAGGTAAGGTGTTAAATTTACAGAAACAAGCCCTTCACTAATTATAATTACGAGAAAATGAAAAAAAAAAAAATTATCAAAAAATGGCGCGTGAAACCCCCCATCTTGAGCGCGTCGCTCCGTGAAGAGTTCTAACTGCCACTTCCGAAACGCTGGCTGGGCACGAGAGCGCTTAACGATTACGTGTTCCCCTCGTAATAGTCGGAGATATGGGGCACTTGATAAACGAGTTGGAATCTTTGCGCAAGGATACAGCTTTCTCCCCGCCTGTTGCCACGCGGCTCTCGTTTTAAGAGGTTTCTTTACGAACGAAAATTCTCCCCCCCCCCATACCCACCAACAACCCAATTCCCTGCCTCTGCAGAATTCAGTTCAGCGGCCCGGATCCCACCAAATCGCGCACGTTTCAGCAAGATGCGCCCACAGCTAACTACGGACAAGCGAAGGCCCCTGGCTCGCTGTCGAACTTTCGCCTCCGACACCTTCCATGAAGTCTGGTCAAATAATGTTGGAGGCTTATGGCGTCCCCGAAAAGTAACTAGCAAAGCCGTGTTTGCTTTACAATCTTTGGATGGCTTGATTTTTGCATAAAGTAGTATTATTTTTTTGTCAAGGACTTGTTCGAAAGAATTCTGGTTGTTTGACGTAACTAGCTAATCACGATTGCTCTCAACGGAAAAGGAAAATGGCTAACGTTACCGTCTCTACGAATATTTAAAATAATCCCGAACACATGTGATATTCTTGAAGTTATAAAGTTAAAATAACTAAATTAATGTTAAAAAATTAATGTTATACGTACATTAATTCATCTTAATAAACAAATTTTCCCTCTTTAACTTTTCAAGATTTCCTTTATTCATGTAACTATTTATGTGATATCAATTTTAAAAAAATTTTGGAAGCAAGGAATGTACAAAAATCATAACAATTTCAAATTTGACAACCAGCACAGTGATGAATTATCTTAATCTTAAAATGTAAGTGAAATTAAAAGTTAGAGCTAGCTTAGTTCAGAAATAAACTTTGATAGTGTAACATGATTAAAAATTTGTTTGAGGTTATCTGTCCAACTATAATTGACGGAAAAGTGGAAATATCTAGAGTGCGTTAGGGCCTTAAGCGCAACTCGCTGGCGGTTCCGCCGATATAAACACACTCACCGCCTCCGGCTGGGCACCTGCTGCTTTAAGGACATGGCTTCCGTTTGATTGGTTTCGCGGACTTGACGTTGCGAGACGTTTGTCTCCCATTGGACACGTGTTCTCTCGACGGCCTCAAAGTACCGGCCATCTTAGACCCAGTGACTATTATAAGCTTGATCAGAATAATTTAGTGTAACACGACATTTCCACCGTTTTTGGTCTCAGCGCTTCACCAAAGTCTTCGATCGGGTGAGCTTCAGGTACTTCATCGCAGTCTTCGATCTTGTCAGCGTCAGATGCTTCATCACAGTCATGGGTCTTGTCAGCTTCAGATCGTTCTATATTGTTCTCAAATTCGCGAATGTGACCTGAATTCGGTGATAAGATATTTTCATTTCCCATGGAGATGCTACTTTCATCGTTAGTTTTCGATTTTAAAACATTAGCGAGATATGTGATAGTGTTGTTAGCATTAGCATTTTCACATTCTTCAAGAGCTTAAAAGTCGTCTAATGTTTTGTCCTCATTCCTCTGCCTTGGGTATTGTTCAGATCTTGCGATGTTTATTAAAGAAATATCTTTGACGAAAGGATTTCTGACACTCACTGAAGCAAGTACCTAAACTATATTCAGTCCTCTCATGACGTTTTGCATTTTTTTCTCAAGGTAAATCCTTGCTGCAGTAACTACAGTAGTGGCCTTTCGATACAGCTGCAGGCAACGATTCGAAATCCATATTAGCTTCTTTAACTGTGGGCAGATGCAAACTGAAATTTTATTTCGAAATAAATTACTTAAATACGAATTTCAGTAATCCATCAGCCAGAGATAATTTTCCATTTTGAAAGATTCGTGGCCAAGTAGTTATGGGTTTCATCAACTGATGTCGCCACATGTTGTGTTGAGGTAAATATTATTCATTTTTTTTTAATGTGGGATGCGGAATGCTCTCTCGCGATAGATTTTCTCAGCTGTCTCAAGGCATAGTAATCGACTGAGTAATGAATCTCTTTTTATTGAATTTCATCTGATTTAAATATTATTAGTTTTGATTTGGTAACAAGAATTCATCTATTAAAGGAAACTCTGAATTCAATTGCATGTCTCATTACGAAAAAATACCTGCTGAGATTGTTTTCTCAGGATTAACTAGAAGTACACGGAGAACACCAACATTAGTCTTTCCAAGAATGATCAGGGGGAGAACACGGGGAGAAAATCCACCTCAGAAAATGCATTTGGACGTATGATTGGATAGTATTATGCTGTACATACTATTTATAATCGTCTAAATGTACAAACTACGCTTCAGAGAAGACAAATGTGGAAAATCAAAAGACAGAAAATTGTTACGGCCAAAAAGCTGTTGAAACTAAACTGGCTGCCCCTTAAGAGCACCACTGCAATGTGACGTGGCCCTGATAGTCTCATCAGTACAGTCACTACAGGCATGTGACGCGCATGCGTCTTACAAGGTAGCACACCCACCACGTCTTACATCTTCTGCGGAGGAAAGGAAAGTATAAGCGACACACAAAAAACCATCTTCTCGTCCAACGTAGCCGAGTTCTTGTCAAGTCCGTCCAATGATGAGTTGCATTTACCGCGGACGGAAAGTTAAACTGAGGCGCGAGGAGAAAGCATTATATTTTCGTTCTTTCCCTTTCACAGAGCGCATAAAAAGCGATGGTTGACAGCGAGTCTTCTCACCACGCAGTTAACAATTACCGTTAGGTTCCATAAAAATAAAAGAAGACAGACAGAATACGAGTGAAAATAGGGCATCAACATCCTGCATGCAACAGTGACTTAAAGACACATGGTTTATTATCACGCAGTTAACAATGCTCATTGTGTCCCTAGAATTGAGTACAAAGAAAAAAATTTCTGTACTTTTGCAAATATTCTCTGGAAACCAGTTGCCAAGAAATAGTTTGTATTACTACAATAAATATAGTGTAACTTTGAACAACACATTACTATGGTTATTTTGGAATATATGAAATACGTTTTTCGAATTAATACTGTGTATTTATTACGGAAATTGACGCATAATTTTATATTTAATCTGATGATTTAGTCAAGCATATATTTTTTAAAACGTGGAAAAGATTCAATAATTTGACTTTTTTGTTTTATTACGCTTATTAATGTGCGCAGTTAATATTAGAAAGCTATTCAAGGAATTTTTACAAATAACTTTAACTATTGGATGTGCTGAAAAAAAAAACAAAGCATAAATGCCCGGGTATGAATCAGAACCCACTATTTTGTAGTGATACAGTTCTTTCACGTAAATGTACAAATTCATAAATATCTGTAATTTTTCATGAACGTTTCTGTTACATTTACAAAAAAAAAATATAATTACGCTGTAGGGGCATACGCTTTGAAACAAATTTGTCTGAAAAGCATTAAAACTGTTAAATTCTTGTTCGCTGAAATCGCTCTGGTGACTTAATTATTTTAATTTTACTTATTTAACGGAACTGTGTTTAAATATTTGCAATGGATCTCAGACTCCGCCGGCGGTGATTCTAGGTTCACCCAGCTGATTCTAATTTCCCAGTCGGCGGCAGTCCATTCGAGCGGATGTCAACGAGATGCATTGTGCCGATGGGAGCCCACGATAACTTGCAAGCTGCAACTTTCGCGCAAATATAAACCAGGTTAGCGGCAACTTTCGAACGATCGGAACAGCACGCCCTTCTCGCCACGGGGCGCCGTACTGGCAGCTGTCCAAAAAGTACGTGCGGACTACACCGTAAAAAACAAATGTAACGTAAATTCTTTAAATTCCGCGCGCTCACCGGATTGGATCGTTTGTGACTCCTTCCTGTGGAGTTATAACTCGATGAAAAAGGTTTTCGAACATCGTCCTCACACCTCGGAAGAATGAAGATACGAATTCTGGAGAAATAACCGCTGTACCCCTCGAAATGTGCCGAAAAGCGGTCGAAGAGTTCCAAAATCACCTTCATCAATGGTCACCATCTTCTTGATGTGATTTTCATAACTTGATAAAAAAAATGGGGATGTATACTGATTCCAATACAATAAGAGTCATTTCTGTCAGTTGCTCTATTTTTTTTTAAATAGCCCTTTAAAAACCGATACATACCGTTTACCCCACCCTGTATGACGGGTATGTTTATTATAGTTGCTCTGATGTGCTTTCAAATGACTTAACAGGCTGTAACTGGAAGCTGATATCTTAATATTTGAATAATATAATTTTTTTCAGTGATTGAATAAACCCAGCAGTTTCTAAAGTTAATTATGCTAAACATATACCTATCGAATTAGTCATTGGTCATTGGTCCAATTTAGGTATCCTCCTTTTCAAAGCAAGTGATATGTCAAATTGAGTTTTTTTTAAATATCCGAAATAATATTGTGCATGCGTATCTGTAATAAAGAAGCATTTTTTAGTTTGTTTTGAAGATTTAAGTTTTATTTTCTGAGTTTTTTATAACTTCCAAATCTAAAATTGTTTTTCATATGGCAAGAAAAAAAACTATTCTTTAAGGGCCCAGATTTATTTCCTAAGTATTTCAACTGATTAATTTTTAGAACTAAACCTGAAATGCTCTGACAATAAGTGCATGTTTCTACATCACTTACATTAAAGGTTTTATTTCCATAAAATTACATGCAATTCACCTCTTTAACATTTAACTCAGTCTGCTCAACGCAGGTGGCTTTCCACAGTTTTTACGGGTGTTTTAATTTCATGTTTGAGCGGAGGTACAGCATTTAGTTTGAGACGTGTTCCAGCGCAAGTGTTTAACAATCCAGCTTTCAAGTCACGCTCGCAATCATCTGCGAAGTTCTCTAAACAGACGTAAGATGTGTTTGGAGTCCACTTACCATCTCGTCAGCAAAAGATGTTCATCACTCGGGAATAAATTACAGTAATGATAGTAAATGATTTAGTTTACCAACCTATTTGTACACAGTGTACTTGGTATCGTAAAGTTTAAGTATAATAAAAAAAATGCCTTCATAAAATAACAAAACCAATTAATTGAAACTTATACGCTTAATATATTGTCTGTTAGATATTAGCTAAGCATTTGCGCACATACAATATATGCAATAATACAGTTTAACAACACACCTATTTTGTATAGTCAAACTCCTCACAACAACAATTACCGTTCCCACGTTATGCTGTTTCTTAACACGTTATTACGAGCAAATGCGCCACTGAACTACGGTCAGTATAGGAGCGGATTGGCTGGTAAGCCGAGCCGGGGCTGCGAGTGACGTGATGCGCAGAACGATGCGCAAGCGATCGAAGAAACCCCTCTCTACTAACCTTTGGGACAAATCAACTTATTGAGCATCCATGGACAATAAATGTTTCGTAAATACGCTGGGTTGTTCGTCGAGGTCTTTTGACAACTGCTCAATAATGTAACAGGATTCTCAAATGAGCAAATTTTTTAGACAAAAAACTTTATTATTTTCTTAATAGACATGTAGGTCATACAAGGTGGATTCTAAATATGTATCACATAACTTGAGAGTAACTTAGTGTGATTATTCAAAGAAACGCATTTTGCAATCACGCAAAGGATTATGCCACATATTCAACACTTATAAACAAAATGGTCAAAGTTCGGAAGTTATGAGTCGAGGGAATTCAAGAGAAGGTTGAAGAAATGTTTCACCGCCAAAAAAATTATATCTTCCTTACATATTTAAAAGTGTTCTTTCAATCTGCGTAGGACCTCATTTGGATCTCCAAAGGCTTCGAAACATTCGTGTTCATAAACGAATGTGTCAAGCCGTGTTATTTTTTCGTAGATTAAGAAATTATTTTGTGATGCACAAAATATTTGGTAGGGTGTAATATCGACACATTGTTCAGAGGTGCCCACAAAGGTTTTTTTTTTTTTTTTTAAATGGAACATATTTAAAGCCGGTAATATCAGTCGAGGCAATAACTCAGCAGAGCGTAACGAAGAGTGAAATGCCAGAAGTAAGGCACTCGAGGGTGTAGAGGGAAAAGGGGTTATAACAAAAAATGAGATACATATTCAGAAAACTGTAAATCTCTTTGCATGTTTATCATCTTAATTTTTGTTACAACTGTGACACTTGCAGCGTGAACCTCCTTTGATTACACTGTAATTTTGTTTCGTAAATGGAACAGAAATATTGATGTAAAATTAGAAATATTCATAAAGTTTTAAATTGACGTGAAAACAACTGGGTTTGGATTCTTTCCGGGGCATTTATGCTCTGTGTTGTCGCAGTACCTCCAATAGTTAAAGTTACTTTTCAACCGATTCATAAATAGCTTATCCAGTATTAAGAGCGCACATTAATAAAATAATAATACTAAGTTTAGTCAAACTATTGCATATTCTACCATCGTTTCCATGGTTTAAGAAATCATACTTCAATGAAACATCAATTAAAAATATAAAATCATGTACCAATTTTCGTAAGAAATTCTCAGTATCATTTCGAAAAAACGTATTTAATTTATTCAAAATTGAACTATAGTCATGTGTTTTACGAAGATACAGTATCTTTCTTTTAGTATTAGAAAACATTTCTTGGCAACTGGTTTCCAGGCAGGGCGAGTGAGACAGGGGCGCTTACGCCCTTCTTGCCCGTCGCTTGCGGGCCGGAGCACGAACGAATGGATAACGACCTCAGTTGACATCCAAGTAGTTAGGCTGGACTCACAATTGGGAAAATAACTGTAACAGTAGGTCGGGGGCACGAGGTTTTGACCGCCATGTTTTCCAACCTACTGATTCACAACAGCGCATAGCACGGCGCGGCGCTGTGCAAGCGGAGACACGTCGCACGCATAGAAGGGAAATTAATGTATTTTATTTATGTCACGGACGCATGGCGCAGCGACCAATGACAGTAGAGTAGGATGCCATTTTTGGTGGGACTAGAGAAGTTTATGTTTATTAATCATATCGTGGTGAGAAATCGTCGAAATTTTACATTGCTCAGGTGTAATCCAAATATTTTTTTTAAAAAAATTGAAGGTATTACTTACGAGACACTAGCAAAAATTGTAAATTAAAAAAAAAAATGTGTCGTAGTTAGAATGGTTAGCTAAAAATTTTATATAACCTTTATTTACAAGTTGAAAAACTGTGCTCGCAAAATTGCTGGTCGAATGTCACGGGATAATCATTTGGCAGTTAATCTAATTACCTACTTACACTGCCAACATATGTCGAATACATCGCGAAATTTCATTGGCTGGAATGAACTGTAACATCTCAATTGTGAACCGGCCTCGCTCAAGTGTCGTGTGCACAGTCGCGCTCAGGCCTGCTGTGCGCTCGCCTATGTTTTATAACCGTGCACCCAGTCTGAGGGTTGGGACAGTCGACGACAATGGAAGCAAACAGAAATTTCTCTTCTAGGGAAGCCTAAGATGTACATCAAGTTCTGTCCCTGCCCGAACACGCCCGAATATTCACCTTCGGCCAACCTCGGGTTTATTTATATATATTTATATTTCTCTGTTTATTTTAATGTAGCTATACTAACCTAACTAACCGTCCATAGCGTTTTAAAGGGTTTTAATGTAGCTAATAGAGCTGTAGCAAACCGTATGTATTCGTTACTGAGTAACGGGTGCGGCATCTAGTAACGAGTAACGAAACGTTACACACGAATGCATTTCGTTACTCGCATCTTTCGTATGTTTCACGCATGCGCGCGCGTATTCGTTACAAAAAACGATGTTTGTTTATTAATAAAAGTATGATTTGGAAATTCGTCGTCCAAGTTTTTTTACTGTTTATTAAAGGTATTGTGTGTGTAGACAAAGTTTTAGATTCGAACAGAAACAACGTAAGAAAGTATTTTTTACAAATTATAAATATGTATGTTTTTGTTTTTTATAATCGCGTATTTTCACGGTTTATGTTCTTATCTTAAAAGATATATTATAATAAAGCCGCTCTAATGAGAGTTAATTGTTTCTTGGTTAACAAAAGCTGTTAATTATCAAATATTTTTAATTGTTTATATTCGATTTATTTTTATTTACGCGACGTCATACTGTACGCGTACGAAATACGACTCGATCGATGCTATGTACCATGTCATGCGGTATCAGAAGTAACGAGTAACGATACGAAAGTAACGAGTACTAATTGTTATAGTAACGAATACATACGGGTACACAATTTTTCGTTACTTTTACACCTCTAGTAGCTAACCTAAGCAACCACTTTTAATATTTGAATTCATTTTTCCTGCGCAAAAATAAAACAAATCCCGAGGTTGGCCGAAGGTGAATATTCTGGCGTGTTCGGGAAGGGACAGAACTTGATGTACATCTTAGGTTTCTCTTAACTTCTAGGTTAAACAACATTTCTTCTTCTTCTTCTTCTTTTTTTTTTTTTTTTTTTTTTTTTGTTCTTCTGACGGCTACGAACGATTCCGATACTACCAAAAACACAGTGCGAAACCAAAGGAAATCGGTTTTGTCCCGACCGATTTAGGGATCTAGGTAAGTTTAGAGAAATGGGATGGCCACGTTTGCATGATTACATGGTAACTGTGTGAAACCTTTTTATTACCCTTCAACTAATTTTTTCGCCATATTGGTTAGACGTCCTAAACATTGGCTGAAGCTTAGTGTTTACATAATAGAAACACTTTTAAATGCCTTTTTTTATTGACGTGACAACGTCTAATAAATCGATGAACGCCGGCTGCACGCACGCAAAAGGATGACTCATTGTCCCGTTACGCACATTGTTCCGTTACGCTGTGTCCCGTTACGCTCATTGTACGCTTGCGCCGCATCTATCTCTCTTCCACTCGATTGGCCTATGCGTCCGAGGAAAAGAAAGACAGTGGCAGCAAACAACTTGATTGTTTCGTCGACTGTTTATAAAGTGAAGTGAAAAGTTAATGTGGTTTTCATTGTTTATTACAACAACAACTTCGGCAATAAAGGTTAATTATTCTTGCATTTTAAAAATATGATTACTAGTATAATTTCAAGTATTTATTCTTTTATTATTAAAAAAGTAGCATCTGTCTGGGAGTGCAGTAATAATAGGTTATGTTAGATATTTGATTACAGTTTATTTATATGAAAACTTGTTCATAATTATATTTAAACGAAAAGTTAATGTGGTTTTCATAGCTTATTACAACAACAATTTCGTCAATAAAGGTTAATTATTCTTGCATTTTAAAAATATGATTACTAATATAATTTCAAGTATTTATTCTTTTTGTAATAAAAAAAGTAGCATCTGTCGGCGAGTGCAGTAATAATAGGTTATGTTACAATTGACTAAAAAATTATGGTGATTCATATAATTGATGATATATATTTGATTACAGTTTATCTATATGAAAACTTGTTCATAGTTATATTTAAACTTTATATCTAAAAGCCAGTTTTTATAATTAATTACAAGTCATCGACACGTGTCGACTGTTTATAAAGTGAAGTGAAAAAATGTGGTTTTCATTGCTTATTACAACAAAAATTTCGGCAATAAAGGTTAATTATTCTTGCATTTTAAAAATCTGATTATTAGTATAGTTTCAAGTATTTATTCTTTTATTATTAAAATAAAAATGATTCAATTTTATTCATAAAAGTATGCAATCAATTCCTCAATGTTATGACGTTGTCACGTTAAACTATCGTCCGTAAACCGACTTTACAGACAACCAATTTTTTAAAATTAAAATTGTATGCGGACTTTTTAAACTTGTAGATACTGAAAATCAATTTAATTTCTCTGAAAAGGTATTATAAATGGTCCAAACAGATTCAAAATGGAGCAATTCCCACAGTTTCAATTGAAATTCCAATTATTAAAAGTCGCGTAAAACAGTTTCATATTAATAATTTATTTGTCATACAAGAATATTTTACAAATATTCAACATTAGTGTACATTCTATTAAAGATAATGTATTAATTTTTTAAAAGTTATTTAGAGAACATCCAGACTTCGAGAGCTGAATTTTCTTATTCAGTAAAAAATAATAATTAATCAATCATGAACGGTTAGTCTAGTGCTACAAGAGTCATGTTAAAAAAAGACACACTGTCTTGAAAATAATATATTTTTTAAGAATAGATGTGAAATCATGAATTTTAAGAATTATATAATATGAACAGCTTTGTCTAAGCTGCCAACACTGGTTTTCGAAGTCAACAATAAATATTTGAGAGTGGTATGTTGTCATTACAATCATACTAGTGTTTGAAGTTGATATTTTTGAGATATTAACCAGTGTTGTGGTGCATGGGACTGGAAAAGTTTAACAGTAAAATAAATATAATATTTATTTTGACACCATAAATTTATTTACCGTGGTTGTTTTGACGATAATTTCGAAATTGCCGAATTATGTAAAATTTGAACCGTGGTTTTGTTTTTTTCCCCATAAATTATACAGTGTTGTTTTTCCTGTTTCTGTAAAATAATCCCTCCCAAAAACACACAACATTTTTTTTTTTTTTTACCAAAATGATTATTTTATTACAGATTCTCAATTAGCAAAACATTTTAAATACGAGCGAGATCATGTAATTTGTTGTGCTATGTTGGATCTAATGAGCGTTTACAGAGTTTTCCGAAATTTGTGGTACGTACGTTAGGGGACGAAAGAACACACAATTAGACAAGCAAAGGCTATCCCTTCAACGTATGCTGGGAACTCAAACGTGTAAGCACTAGAAGGCGGTACGTGCTGTTATGAAATGATGAGGAACAAAACAGAAACGGGAGGTATGACAGAACACCGATATATGGAAAAAATAAAATAAAAGCCCTCACATGTAATGCATGCCAGCCTTCTCTTAATTCGAGTACCTGTCCATCTAGTCGGAGATCCTGGGCGACAGCTGATGTGAACTGCACGTTTATAACGTTTGCGCGAAAGCGCCCTCTAACGATTTCATACATTGTATGGTGAATTTTGCTTGTCTGGTTTAGTTCTAACGTTGTGGCCCACGAAATTTTAAACTTTCTGTATATATTCGTCGATGCCTTTTCTCATAGCTCTCTTCGCATTTGTTGCTGGAAGCGTTGGACGAAGATGGAAGAAGGCGCGGCTATGGGCGGAGACCCGTGGGAGGGAGACTGTGGCAATGAACCTGCAGTAGGTCAAGGTCAGTCACTCGTCCGTGTTTAAGGAAGAAGGGGGGGAAGGGGGGGGGGCGACATTTTGAGAGGGCGGGAACAGTCGCCCGCTCTCATAGCTACGTCACGTTCAACTCCTTCCCCCCACCCCTACCTTCTTCCCCCAAGACGAAGTAATGTAAATCGTTCCACTTCAGCGAAATATAAAATCAGTTATCTTCTACTTTTTTTTTCTTCATTGGATGCGTTCTCACCTGCTATATTCGTTATTTATCGCATTCCAATTCATTATATAAGCATATTTTGAAAATAAGAATATAGAATGTATGCTGTACGCATTACCCAGTTGTGTGGAACCAGAAAATGAATTTATAGTGACTGACATTGACGCCATAATAATAATATAAAGTTTTTAGCTTCAGATACATGCCTGAAGTCTCACAAAACATAATGATGAGAGTAACAAATATCAATAAGCAACGAAGTGAGAAAATTAACAACAAAACATAGTACCTATGTAATTACGTTATAGTGAAACGTTCGAAATAACTGCCCTAAAAAAATGACTGTCGTGAAACTACGGGAGCTCAACGTGACGGGTGCATGTAGGAGATACAAACAGACTGCAGACCAGTTATTATAACCAGCCCGAGGAGAGATTTAACTCATTACAGTGTTGACGTGTTAAAAACACGGTGTTTATTGCAAACCAACGAAAAACTTCAACCCTGTGATTTATTATAAAAAAATTAAACGCGAGTTATGGCTGCACTAAAGAATGAAGTCAGGGAAGGGTAGGAAGGAGGCCTCTAAGGAAACTCATTAATCAGCTTAAAATAACGAATATATCGCTCAATTTATGGCCACTGAATATTAAAAATTATGGAGTAAGTAGTCTTCTTTTTGAACACGCATTAGGAAACAATCTTAAGCAGTAAGTAGTGCATAGTGTAAGGCATGGGCGTAGATCCTGAGGGCTGGAGTTAAGCCCCTCACTAAAGGATCACGCTTGCGCTTGCAAAAGCGTGACTGCGGAATGGGTTTGATAAAAAATGTAAACGTCAAAAATAGGTTATATGGAAAACTTTTGTAAAGTTTTTTTTTTGTTTGTAGTATGCATATAGTCCAAAATATGGGCAGTATACAACATACTAGAACGCTATCCACGCTTAAACTAAAAGGGTTCCCTCTCCCTGCGAATTTTTGTGGAAGGGGCCCCCCCCTTCCCCTTGCGAATCCCACAGAATTGCACCCCTGGAGTAAGGATCCACTTTTCATAAGTGTCACGTTTTATTTTAAAATTTCACATTTTGGAAAAAAAAAGCACTTAAAGGTCATCATATAGCCAAAAATGCCTATTGAAGAATCATCTAAACTTTTTTTTTTTTTTTGGGGGGGGGGGGGGGGGGGAGGAACACCGGACCAGCCTCTTGTCTTTGAACGTTTGGGATGGTTGGGGGAGGATAGCATTCCGTACTGTTCCCATCAAGCTTCCAAAAAACAGGCCTATCAAGAATTTAATCTTCTTATAGCTTCATTTGGCCCCTGTAGCCGAGTTACAAAGCAAACATTAGGCCTTCATGGTGGAACAAAATCCTCTATTTTACTCGCTGCTGCACCGATATAATAATAATGAAACACACGAGTTCTGTTGGAAGATGCGATGTGACAACATAAAAAAAAACACAGCATTTTAGTAAACACGTGGAATTTACCACCCGACACTATTCGCACTACGTATACGACAACCACCAAGGTTTACAAGTTGACCTGTTTGAGGAAAAATAGGGTTATATACATGGTTGGAAAAATCTTCGAAAACACGAACGTATTTAAAAGATTTCACAAACGATTTTTTTCTAAACAACACTGCATAATTTAAAAAAATCT
Source organism: Bacillus rossius redtenbacheri (assembly GCF_032445375.1). Taxonomy (NCBI): domain Eukaryota; kingdom Metazoa; phylum Arthropoda; class Insecta; order Phasmatodea; family Bacillidae; genus Bacillus; species Bacillus rossius. Next base: position 48,127,481 of record NC_086334.1, read on the forward strand.
TACTATAATTTCATTAACATCATGTCCACGACGCCACTGGAATTAGAAAAACTTTCGCCTGTCGCGTCCGCGAATTTCGCCAGGCCGACGTCACGCATGTGTCAGACGTGACTGGTTAGGAAATAATCCCATTCGCGTCGCGTCCGTCGCACGGCAGTCGCCGGATGGTCGTGATTGCAGCATCGCAAGCAAGCGCGGAGAGGTGTCACGGGAGGCTGCGCAGAGATCAATTAAGATAAGGCAGAGGGGGAAGGTAACGCGGGAACGCATGGAAAAAAACTCACCAGCAATATCCACCAAGGTCCAGGGCTAGCTCACTGGGACTCTAACAGGAATCGTCAGGTTGGAAGCCGATGTGCTTACGCACGGCTACCATCTATAAACCTAGGTCATCTTTATTCACTGCAAAAAGTACCTTAATTTTTGACCATCAGCTCAGCCCTTGGCTCACGATAAAGTTTTCAAAACATTGGTGTATGAAGTACAAAGTACAAAGGAACAGTAAAAAGACCAATACTGTTAAACAAGAGCCACTCATAGCAAACATAGTGCAAGAAAGACAAATAGCTATAGCCTACACCACAATTTATAAAGGGTGAATTAAATGATTGAGCCGCTTATAATTTGACAGGAAAATTGCCTGTCATACGGAATTAAAAAATAAAATAGCAAATATTCTAGTTTTGTAGCGAGATAATTCGCTATTAATTTTTTTATTCTACCTGAGATAAATATACGTACATATAGTAGTTGACAATTTATTTCATATTTTATTTTTAATGACCTTGCATTTATGTTTTTATTAACACGTGTTTTATGATCATTTAATAATGTTAATATGAAACAGGAGGTGGAATTGAATGATAACCTATTCCGTAATACTAAGCCAATTTGTTCTGGACATTATAGCAGAGTTTATTCACAAAGGTTTTTTTGTGGTGATCATGTATTTTCTTTAGGTAATACAGTTTAAAAGATTAAAAAAATTGTAACAGCTAGTGCCGATATGTCAGCAGAAAAGACATTAATCTTATATCGTGAAGAAAAAGAATGAATATCCATTACCGTGACCTCTAGAGTCTAATAGTACCACGCACTGTTGTAAACATTTGGTTCCTTCATACATTCAAATATGACTTTACCAGAACTTAATATTTAACATCCGTAGTAGACAGATAAGCTGAAGTCATATTCTAAGTAATTCTTTTTAATACTTTAATTTAGTAGTAACTGTAAACATCGGCAAGGAACACAATTCCGTGAGTCACCAGAAGTTATTAATAATAACAACTTTCTTTCGATAAGTGTAAGATATATCGAAAAATGCCAAGTAACTGTTTTTATAGAACGTTTATGTTCGAGTACCGTAAGTAGCTTCTATTTTGACTTGATAAATTATTTGACCGTAGTTACATTAAATTTGACGAGGATTATAATTCTACCATTAATCGGAATTATTAAAACAGCTTTATCTAGATAACCACACAAGATAAGAAAAAAAAAATATTTTTATTTGTAGAAACTTTGTTAGTAATTTATTGGTCTCCGAATTCGATTTGACAGGTGAGTTGGCCGTAAGGAAGCCAAATATCAGCAAGAAACGTAGTCAGGTTGGTACCTAACACAAACCGTTATAACATATGCAATCTTGAAGGGTATTGAAATATTTATATTGAAACATTTAGAAACGGCTACGCTGCTGTGTTGTTTTCAGGTATTAAAACTATGTTCGCGAAAAGGTTTAGATCTAGCATTTGAGTAGTTCTTGCGTAAAGAAGTAATAGACAAACCCACGGACAGACAAAATAACACAATTAGATATTTATGTTTAGCTAGCTCATGCCCAGCATACGTTGTAATGCTTCAATAAATTTTTAAAAAGTATTTTTTTTAAAAGTTTGTTACACATGTAAAAAGCATCTCTATATCTCTCTCTAATTCTCTGTCTATGTATATATCTATATCTCTGTGTATATTCATATATACATCTCTTTATATTTCTATCTCTCTATCTCTCTATCTATGTATATAGCTCTCTATATCTCTATATCTTTTCCTCTATATATGTCACACAATAGCAATGAAAATATTAAAAATCTATGTTTTATCTATATTTTTACCTGTCACAGGTGTTATATAGGTATATTAAACACGCGCGTATTCGAATGCAACTATATGTCAAAATTCCAAAGCAATCGGCGAAGAAATTTCTAAATTTTAAGTATTTCAACGAACGAAAATTTACGTTTTTATTTATATAGATGTACAGCTACACAATGATGAGAAGTCACGTGACACAAGGATTCTCTCTGGAGAATAAGAGTGTATAGTCTGTGTCGTGTAAATTGTCTTATATTTGTAAACAACTTCAAGTGATTTAAGTGTTCGTAAACAATATTTATGTTTTTTTTTTTTTTTTTTTTTTGCAAATGAGGGTTGGAAATTGGGTTCCACTAGCAGCAATACTTCATGAAACTGCCAATTATGAGACACGTTTAATGACACAGATTTTGTATTAAAATTTATTATTTTCACGGACGTACGCCATTGCTGATTTACACTGGTTACCATGAATATCAATACCTCAAAAATGTACAATAGAGAACAATACAAGGCGAATAAGATAAAAAAAAAACAGCTGTTGTATGTTGGCCTGTTCTCCATGTGTTTATGAATTCATCTCTGTTGGCAAGTCTTGAGGTATTTCAGTGACAACCAGTATCAATCGGCAATGGTGCGTATGTCCATGGAATTCATTTAAATCGATCTCACCCACTGCAGAAACAATCGCCTAATCACATGAGTATTTGTGAAAGTGAGGTGGGATGATAAGTGCGACGCTCACTGGTGCTTCTAGGCCGGTGTCAATTCTGAACTGTCGCGTAGATACTCGTCGTGATAGGGCAACTGTGGGATTTGAGCGGTAACCGTAGCATTACATGGAGAAATGAAGATAAAGGTGTAATGCAAGTCCCTTGAGTGCTTTCAAGAATCTGCGCATGCTTAAAAATTACTCAGAAAGACGCATTTGAGCTTTTAGCTCTTTCCACTATTTTAAAAACGAAAACGGGTTAAATATGAAATTCGAAAACAGAGCTACTCATCCGCCATCAGCACAGTCTTCAGCAGTTTTCAAATCGCGTGGTTTTAGAGGTGTAACATCTTAGATATCGATATACGGCATTTGGTAGGAATAATTTTGTGAATGAAACGGAAATGTGTAACCACGGTGCTGCTATATGTGGTGGATGGCGTGAACCAGAGTTCACAAAGCCCAAGGAAAACTTTAAAGTATTAATTGGTTAATT